>NC_090386.1:89836814-90190457 GCF_036365525.1 Heterodontus francisci | reverse complement strand
CTTCCTTCCTTCCTGGTACTCCACGACCCTTCTGATGTTGCAGATAGAAGAGGAAGGATGAAAAGATGTCCCTGTTAAAGAGGAACGTTAACATCACAAGTGCTACTAGTATCGCCAACTCTAGTTGGACGTATTCCTGGAGGTTTCATCATATGGCCTCCTCCTTGGACTCCCCTGTCCCCTCACTCCTGCCATTGGTTGCCCCACAATTCATCCAGCATCAATCGCTGTTTAAGGAAGAGTTCCAAACATCTACCACCCTTTGAGTGTAGAATTGTTTCCTAATTTCACTCCTGAAAGGTCTGGCTCTAATTTTTAGACTGTGGCCCCCAGTCCTGGACTCCCCAACCAACGGAAATAGTTTCCCTCTATCTACCCTTTAATAGCTTGAAAACTTTTAATGAAATTCCAGGGAATACAACTCTAGTTTGTGTAATCTCTCCTTGTAATTTAACCCTTGGAGTCCAGTATCATTCTGGTAAGCCTACACTGCACTCCCTCCAAGACCAATATATCCTTCCTAAGGTGTGGTGCCCAGAGCTGCTCACAGTACTCTAGGTGTGGTCTAACCAGGGCTTTGTATAGCTGAAGCAGTTTTAATTCATTACATCAACAGATTCTGTCTGCTTCCAGTCCTTTTCTGCAGGGTCTATTTATGTGTAAGTGTTGAGTACTTGATCACATCATCACAGGCGGAGGCTGGGAAGACTGACTGAGTTTGGCTCACGTGATGCACTGTGTACACTCGCCCACCAATGTGATTCATTAATCTAGTCATTGCATCTGTAATAGGGCTTCGGTCATTGCTCCAGCTCATCTCCCAATCATCTCACCAGTTTGTAAAGAAATATCTAAAGCATTTTTAACACAGGATTAAAAAAATATGAGGGAAGTCTTAACACCAGAATGTTAGGCTCACATCGGTCAGTTTTTCAGTGTGTTTAGTTGCCAGCTGTGGTTCAGTTGATAGCGCTCTCCCTCCCGATTCAGAAGGTTGTTGGTTGAAGCCCCACTCCTAAGACTTGTACATAAAATGCAGTACTGAGGGAGTGCTGCACTGTTGGAGGTGCTAACTTTCGGATGAGACGTTCAACCAAGGCCCCGTCTGCCCTCTCAGGTGGACGGAGAAAAGCAGAGTGGTTCTGCCCAGTGTCCTGGCCAATATTTATCACTCAGCCAACATCACTTAAAAACAGATGATCTGGTCATTGTCACTTTGCTGTTTGTTGGATCTTACTGTGCACAATTGCCTGCCACATTCTCTACATTACAACAGTGACTACACTTTAAAAAATACATCATTGGCTGTAAAATGTTGTGGGACGTCCTGGGGTTGTGACAGGAGCTATATAAAAAAGGTGATAGAGCCTGAGATTACCATATCCCACCTTACTGTTAGCCTGAAGGTGCTGGATGAGATCAGTGAAAATAAAAAAGAAAGGAAAGATTGAACACGGGCTGCAAAACAACATCACACCATGAGGAGAACAACCAATCACCTGTCCCAAAGTTCCACAGAAACCAGGGCCCACCAATTCCCTCTTACACTGAAAGAAATCAATGTCATTTAGGTACATCACTCTTAACCTGGGTGCCAGTGTCATGCTACCACATTAAAGAACCTTGCTCATCTTACATGTGAGAGAAGTGACAGAGTGGGAGGCAGGGCTAGGCATGTAGGTTATTCTCTAAATCTGCAACTTCAGTTCCTATCTCTGGCTCTGAGTCATCGGCCGAGCCGCATTCCGTTGTCAAAACAAACAACAGGAAATATGCATCCATTTTGCTTGCATTGCTCACACAGCAGGAGGGTTTAATTGCAGTATCTTCCCTTGCCCTGTCATAACCCTACTGGCTGACTAGATACAGCCTGTGGCTTTCTCCAGATCAGCTGGCAGTTTCATCCCTTTCGGCAGGAGAGTAGGCTAGATGGGCTGAGTGACCTTCCTCTTCTGCTTTCGTATCATACTGACCTTTGCAGACAAGGCAAATGTCCTAAGTTCAACAACAACTTGCATTTATATAGCACCTTTAACATAGTAAAACATCCCAAGTTGCTTCACTGGAGCATTATCAGGCAAAATTTGGCAATGAACCATGGAAAGAGATATTAGGATAGATAGCCAAAACCTTGGTGCAAGAGATAGCTTTAAGGCGCACCTTAAAGGACGAGAGTAGAAAGGTGGAGAGGTTTAGGGAGGGAATTCCAGAGTTTAGGATCAGAGTTTCCAGAGTTTAGCTGAGGGCACAGCAGAGGCCAGACTGGAGGAGTGAAGTGTTCTGGAGGGTGGTAGGACTGGAGGAGATTACAGAGTCATCATGTGCTGAGTTAGCTGAGCTGAAGAGAAGAAGCAAAGAGCTATTTCACCTTTATGTAAAAACAGGCTTCTGACTCGATTTCACCATTTTATACGGTCGCACAGAGTCAAGATGTATCCCCAGGTGTCTGTGTGTAATTTGGGTCGTTAGTAACCCGAAAATATAAATAATGGCAACAGAAAAATAACATCTGCTTTACAGGAACCTCCCATCACAATCATTCAGCGAACAGGAATTGGTGAACTGGGTGTCAGTTGAGAAACATTTTTCACATTCTCGGTTTCCATTCACTTCTCAGGTATTCACTATTAATGAGGAAGTCTCAGCCCGAGTGGTTCTGTTGAAAACCAGTGACAATGAATTGCCGTTGAGACTTTCAGATCCCTCTGGGGAATTTTCAGGTTATTTCAGTTGATTTATTTTTGTTTGAACAGCGCAGGCCAGTGGCCAATGATATCATTGGGGGAATTAGCTGCCGCAGCTCCTGAAGTCGGCAGTGCCAGGGATTTTGAGTGGGCACCCATTGGAGCAGCAACTGTAGGGAAGGGATTTTCCCTGGTGCAGGGAGTCCCTATTCCCGTACTGGCTCTGAATGCTGCAGGTAGAGTCGCCAATTCAGGTTGGGCGTACTCCTGGAGGTTTCATCACATGACATCCCGTGTGGTCAAACAAACTTTTCACATCACTCCCCCACCTCCGATAGTTTTATAACTAACAAAGTGCTCACAGAAAATGGAAAAAAAAAACACACACAAACAATTATCTTTTTATACTCCTGGGATTGTTCTCCCAGGCGTTGCTTGCAACAGTAAACAGCAGAAGAATCTTTAATTCCTGAAGACTCCAGGGCAATCTTCGAGGGTCGGGAACCCTAGGCCGTGCAGGAGATTAGTGGCTATTTTTACCCAGTGGCAAAGTACTGGTTGGCTGGATGGAATTAGAACTCCAAGGAGCTTCAGATAACGTTGCACTTAATTTTACAAAGCAGCTGGGCAGTCAGCGGGTTGCCTCATGCCAACACCGAACGTGCCCCAGACCCTAAATCAGCTTTGCCCAGGTTTTATAACGACACCCTAAGCCTAGTCAGAGCAGATTGTAAACCAGCCTATGACACAGTCAGTCAGGCCCACAGAGTGAACAAGTCCTGACCAATTGGTATTCTAGTTTATTTTGCAAACCATTCAGACAGCTTACATAGAAATACATAGAATTTACAGCACAGAAACAGACCATTCATCCAGACTGGTCCATGCTAGCAGTTATGGTCTGCATGAGCGTTCTCCCACCCCTCTTCATCTAGCCCTGTTAACATAGCCTTCTCTTCCTTTCTCCCTCATGTGCATATCTAGCTTCCCATAGCTTGCTATGGAGGGAGTGCAGCGAAGGTTCACCAGACTGATTCCTGAGATGGCAGGACTGATGTATGAAGAGAGATTGGGTCAATTAGGCTTGTATTCGCTAGAGTTTAGAAGAATGAGAGGGGATCTCATAGAAACCTACAAAATTCTAACAGGACTGGACAGACCAGATGCAGGAAGGATGTTCCCCATGATGGGGGAGTCCAGGATGAGGGGTCACAATCTAAGGATAAGGGATAAGCCATTTAGGACTGAGATGAGGAGGGATTTCTTCACCCAGAGAGTGGTGAACCTGTGGAATTCTCTACCACAGAAAGCAGTTGAGGCCAAATCATTAAATATATTCTAGAAAGAGTTAAATATAGTTCTTAAGCTAAAGGAATCAAGGGATATGGGGAGAAAGCAGGAACAGGTTACTGAGTTTGGACAATCAGTCATGATCGTATTGAATGGCGGAGCAGGCTCAAAGGGCCGAATGGCCTACTCCTGCTCCGATTTTCTATGTTTCCCCTTAAATGTATCTATGCTATTCGCCTCAACTATTCCCATCAGTTCCATGGAGGCAACTTCCCTGCAGCAGCTTGGGGGGAGAGTGGAGCTGGAGGCTGCATTCCCCATGGAAAGGGGTGCTGCCAGCAGAACAGGCCAAAATGATCCCCCCCCCCAGAGGGGTTTCCCCTCCATTCCGCGGGGCCTTTTGCCCTCGGCCCCCGGAATATTTTATTTATGTTTAACTCTTCAAGGGCACTTCCACGTTGAGGCATCCTCTCAATCTCCAGCCTGCCTCAGCAGTGCCCACTGCCAAGGCTCCAGAGCTGCCAGCTCTCTGATTGGACCGGCAGCATCAGGAGCCCACCCGCCTTTCTTAATTGGATGGCGAGCCTGGAGGTGGCCAATTCAAGGCCTCCTCTGGCAAAATTGCAGAGCCAGACCCTCTGTCGGCAAGTGCAGGCTCAGGAGCCCCAGTTGGTCCTGATGTCGGCATCCCAAAGCCCAAGGTAAAATCCTGCCCTTTTAGTCCTCCTCACAACTTTTTTTCCCACCTATCTTTGTATTGCCATAAAATCTGTCTACAATGTTCTCAGTCCCTTCATAGAGTCATAGAGTTATACAGCACAGAAACAGGCCCTTCGGTCCGCCGTGTCCACGCCAGCCATCAAGCCTATCTATTCCAATCCCATTTTCCAGCACTTGGCCCATAGCCTTGTATGCTATGGCGTTTCAAGTGCTCATCTAAATACTTCTTAAATGTTGTGAGGGTTCCTGCCTCTACCATCCCTTCAGGTAGTGCGTTCCAGATTCCAACCACCCACTAGGTGAAAAAATGTTTCCTCAAATCTGCTCTAAACCTCCTGCCCCTTACCTTAAATCTGTGCCCCTTGGTTATTGACACCTCCGCTAAGGGAAAAAGTTTCTTCCTATCTACCCTATCAATGCCCCTCATAAATCTGCATACCTCAACCAGGTCCCCCGCTCAGCTTTCTCTGCTCGAAGGAAAACAACCCTAGCCTATCCAGTCTCTCTTCATAGCTGAAATGTTCCAGCCCAGGCAACATCCTGGTGAATCCCCTCTGCACCCTCTCCAGTGCAATCACATCTTTCCTATAGTGTGGTGACCAGAACTGTACACAGTACACCAGCTGTGGCCTAACTAGCGTTTTATACAGCTCCATCATAACCTCCCTGCTCTTATATTCTATGCCTCGGCTAATAAAGGCAAGTATCCCATAAGCCTTCCTAACCACCTTATCTACCTGTGCTGCTGCCTTCAGTGATCTATGGACAAATACACCAAGGTCCCTCTGTACTTCCTAGGATCCTACCATCCATTGTATATTCCCTTGCCTTGTTAGTCATCCCAAAATGCATCACCTCACACTTCCCAGTATTAATTTCCATTTGCCACTACTCTGCCCATCTTACCAGCCCATCTATATCGTCCTGTAATCTAAGGATTTCCTCCTCACTATTTGTGGCATCACCAATTTTTGTTTCATCTGCAAACTTACTGATCATGCCTCCTATATTCACATCTAAATCATTAATGTACACTACAAACAACAAGGGTACCAGCACCGATCCCTGCGGTACACCGCTGGTCACAGGCTTCCAATCACAAAAACAACCCTCGACCATCATTCTCTGCCTCCTGCCACTAAGCTAATTTTAGATCCAATTTGCTAAATTGCCCTAGATCCCATCCTTCATCTAAGTCATGAATATAGATTGTAAATAGTTAAGACCCCAGCACTGATCCCTGTGGCAGCCCACTAGTTACAGTTTGGTGTCACACTCATGGAGGGCACAGTGATGAAAATGAAACAAACATGAGCAATTATGAACTTTAAAAATGAACTGGTGACTTAAACTCCAAAAAATGGACATATTTGCACTACAGACAAGATGGAGTAGAGGTCAGGTGACCCTTCCTGTCAACAAACATGCTTGCCTGTGAAGGTGGAACCATTACTAACATCTGGAATTACCTGGAGGAGGCATAATGACTTGTAAAACAGACCATTCCATGTTAATGACTTTTAATCAGCAGGAATTGGGCTAGCAAAGACGTTTGTGGACAGACTGACTCTGAAGCCAAGGCCAAGATAATAGGTGTGAACTAACATCACGTTATCAAAATGGACCACATTCCAAAGCCATTATGTATCAATGGTCCTCACATCTGGGAACATTGTATCAACATCCGGTTGGGGGGTGGGGGGTGGGGGGTGGTGGTGTCTTGAGTCACCTAACTGAAATTAAAACCTGACATGCTTTTACCTTAACGGAAAGCATTTCTCTCAGGAACAGACAGGAGGAGCCAGGGACTCAGAAAGCCATTTCCAGTGAGAGAAGCTGTGAGGTCGATCCAGATTAAGAACAGATCCTGCCTGCAAAACAGCTTTAAACCATTTTTAAACAACGGAGGCAGAGAGAAATTGTAAGGTGACCTTGAAGCTCCCCATCAGAGAAATTGAACCAGGACTTCCACACCAACTTTGGACTGAGTTTTAACAAAAGAAGGCTGTGACATTTCATCAATTCCAAGACAAGGAACATTCTGGCCTGCACTGCTATAAGCTTACCTTCCAGGAAGAAACTTCAAATATTTTTAAACAACAAACTCTTTTACAGCAACCAGACTCTAATTACATGCTACCCTCTACTCTCTATCTTTTTTTCTGTGTGTACATATGTGTGAATGCATGAGTGGGTGAGGTTGTGAACAATTTGGTTATTGGGCTTAATAAATAGTTGTCTTTCTTTTTAAAACCTATGAGAAAACCTGTCATGTGTCTATTTATTTGACCTTTAAAACACTCAGCGACTAAAACACTATTTAAAAAAACACTATCTGTAGTCAATTAGGAGGCGAAAAATGAAAACCACCCACATCATTTCCCACCTGTCCATAACATTAGCAACATGAAAATTCCCCATTTATCCCAAATCTTTGTTTCTTGTTAGTTAGCCAATCCTCTATCCATGCTAATATATTACCCCTCAAACTATGGGCTCTTATCTTGTGCAGTAAACTTTAATGTGGTACCATATCAAATGCCTTTTGGAAATCCAGATACACTGCATTTACTGGTTCCCCTTTATCCACCCTGCTTGTTACATCCTCAAAGAACTTTAATAAATTTATCAAATACAATTTTCCTTTCAGAAACCATATTGACCCTGCTTGATTGTATTATGGTTTTCTAAATGTCCTGCTATTACTTCCTGAATAATGGATTCCAACATTTTCCTATCATCAGATGTTAAGCTAACTGGCCTATAGTTTCCTGCTTTCTGTTTCCATCCTTTCTTGAATGGAGGTGTTACATTTGCAGCCTTCCAATTCACAGGGACTTTTCCAAAATCTAGGGAATTTCGGAAGGTTACAACTAATGCATCCACTGTATCTGCAGCCACTTCTTTTAAGACCCTAGGATGCAGGTGATCAAATCCAGAAGACTTGTCAGTCTTTAGTCCCATTAGTTTGCCTAGTACTTTTTCTCTAGTGATAACAAGTGTTTTAAGTTCCTCCCTTTTGTCCCCTGATTTTGTACTATTATTGGGATGCTTTTAGTGTTTTCTACTATGAAAACAGATACAAATTATTTGTTCAACGTCTCTGTCATTTCCTTGTTTCCCATTATTAATTCCCCAGTTTCACCCTCTAAAATACCAATGTCTACTTTAGCAACTTTCTTCCTTTTTGTAGTTCTTACTGTCCGTTTTTATATTTCTTGCTAGTTTACTCTCATAATCTATTTTCTCTCTATTTTCTTTTAGTCATCCTTTGCTGGTTTCTAAAAGTTTCCCAATTTTCTGGCATACCACAAATCTTCACAGAATTGTCTGCCTTTTCTTTCAATTTGATACCATCCTTAACTTCCTTGGTTAGCCACATCCTTCTCACTGAGTCTTTCTTTCTCAATGAAATATCTTTGTTGAGAATTATGAAATATCTCCTTTAATGTTTGCCACTGGTTAACTACCCGTCTTACCTTTTAATCTATTTTCCCAGTCCACTTTAGCCAACTCTGTCTTCATACCATTGTAATTGCCTTTATTTAAATTTAAGATACTCGTTTCAGACCCAAGTTTCTCACCCTCAAACTGAATGTGAAATTCTATCATATTATGATCATTCTTCCCTAGAAGATCCTTTACTATGAGATCATGAATTAATCCTGTCTCATTACATATTACTAGATCTAAAATAGCCTGCTCCTTGGTTGGTTCCACAATGTATTGTTCTAAGAAACTGTCCCAAATACACTCTATGAACTTGTCCTCAAAGCTACCTTTGCCAATTTGATTTGTCCAATAGATATGCAAATTAAAGTCACCCACGATTACTGCCGTACCTTTCATACACGCCCCGATATTTCATGATTTATACTCTGTCCTACTTTATAGCTACTGTTAGGGGCCTGTAGACTACTCGCATGAGTAACCCTTAGACAGAGATGAGAAGTTCTAACGCAGTGATACACCCAAACTGCCAACATTCGATTTCTGTGTACAGATGTTGATTCACCTGCTGCTCATTGCAGAATTTTCTTTTTATTTTGTTTCAGGAAGTTGTGACCAACTCTGCATCAAAGTGGTTATTCATCATTTAGGTTGTGTTTATCCACTGTAGGATGTAGCCCTCCTCATGCCTTTTCCATTTATCTTTATCCCATGCTTATTCATTGAATAGGAATTTCTGGATACAGGGAATGGCTTGTTGACTAGTCTGACTGTCTTCTTGTGCTCGATGTGTGCATTTGTTTTGCTTTCTGCTTGACAAACAATTTTGCAATTGTGGCTATTTGTGTGTTGCTCAGCACTTCCGATGTATTCCTAACATCCTACATGGACTCGCATTCTCTGGCAGGAAGTGATCAAGCGCCTTTCTAATCCAAGCTGGCATAATACCAGCTGCAGGATTGTGCAAACTTGAAGGATGCAATGCCTTTGCCAAATAAGAATTTTTTTTCATTGTTTAACAATATGTATTGCAATGAAGCTGGGATTTTCAAAACACCAGATCAGCTAACTCAACACTGTGCAAAGGTACATAGCTTACTGGTTATGTTACTGGATGAGTAATCCAGATGCCTGAACCAATGATCCAGAGACATGGGGCTGGATTTTCAATCCGGGGTCGGGACCCCGAAACCCGGATAACTTACAGGTCCCGATCCCGCACCTCCACTGCGTTGCTCAGGCAATGCTATTTTTAAATGGTAATGCCCTAATTGGGCAAAAGGCGAGCTCAATGCCCAATTAGTGGCGCCGAGTGCTTTCAGGAAGCAGGAGGTGCCTGCCTGATACCAGAGGCAAAGGGAAGCGGCAGGAATGAAACGTAGCAGAAACCGTCAAAAGCAAAGGTCGTGTGAAACATGGTAGCACAGGATTCCTGGGGCCCCAATAATTTTAAACCATGAAAAAAAACACTTTCTCTTTGCCCTGCAGCAGACCAGAGTGCACCAGAGTGTTCAGGTTCACCAGAATCCCCATTAAAAATTAGGGTGCTGAATTCTCCGGCCCGTTAACAAGCTCCTAGAGGAGCTTAAATGGGCCCTTAATTGGAGGCGAGCGACTTCCCCATTCCCTCCGCCATTCCCTGCCCCCTCCCCATCCCCCCCTCCACCTGACATGGAAAATCGCAAACTGTCTCAGAGGCATTGGGTTCCAGAGACAACCTCCGGGACCATGATTTTCAAATTGCGTGTGCTCCGGTTCCCGACTCCACGTCCCTTTGAAAATCCCACCCGTGATTTCAAATCCCACCATGTTAGCTGGAGAATTTAAATTCAGTTCACTAAATAACTCTGGAATTAAAAAACTTGCCATAGACTACCAGATTGTCGTAAAAACCCATCAGATTCACTAATGCTCTTTAGGGAAGGAAATCGATCATCCTTACCTGGTCTGGCCTATACACGACTCCAGACCTACATCAATGTGGTTACTTATAACTGCCCTCTGAAATGGCCGAGCAAGCCAATCAGTTGTATCAAACTGCGATGAAAATGTCTAATATCAACTGAAGCATACCTAGCCCAGTCAACCCTGCAATGTCTTCCTCACTAACAGCTGGGGACATTAACATATAGGGACTTGTGCCAAAATTGGAAGAGCTGTCCCACAGACTATAACCTGACATAGTCATAGTCACCAAATTATATTTTACAGCCAATGCTGTAGACTCCTCCATCACCATTCCTGTGTATGTCCTGTGCCAATGGCAGGACAGACTCACCAGAGGTGGAGGCACTGCAAATACAGTCAAGAGGAAGTGGCCCTGGGAGTCCTCAGCATTGACTCCAGACTCCATGAAGCTTCATGGCATCAGTTCAAACACAGACAAGGAAACCTCCTGCTGATTACCACCTACCGCCCTCCCTCAGCTGATGAACCAGTGCTCCTCCATGTTGAGCACCACTTGGAAGAACCACTGGGAGTAGCAAGGGAACAGAATACCAAAAGTGTCTTGGTAGCGCCACTACTGACTTAGCTAGCTGAGTCCTGAAGGATATATCTGCCAGACTAGGTCTGTGTCAGGTGGCAAAAGGACCAACAAGAGGGAAAAACCTACTTGGCCTCATTCTCACCAATCTACCTGTTGCAGATACATCTGTCCATGGCAGAATTGGTAGGAGTGACCACTGCATTGTCCTTGTGGAGACGAAGTCTCATCTTCACATAGAGGACACCAACCATCATGTATGGTGATACTACCACAGTGCTAAATGAGATAGATTCAGAACAAATCATACAACTCAAAAATGGGCTTCCATGAGGCACTGTGGCCCTCACCAGCAGCAGAATTGTACTCCATCACTATCTTTAACCTCATGGCCCGGCATATCCTTAACTCTACCATTACCATCAAGCCAGGGGACTAACCCTTACTCAATGAAGAGTGTAGGAGAACATGCCAGGAGCAGCACCAGGCATAACTAAAAATTAGGTGCCAACCTGGTGAAGCTACACGACAGGACAACATGCATGCTAAACTATGGAAGCAGCATGCCATAGACAGAGCTAAACGATCTCATAAGAATCAAAATGCAACCTGTCCTCCTTGTAATGGAACTAGTATCTCAGCTAACAGCGGGGTGCAACTGCAGAAAGCCACAGGGCAGGCAATGAAATAACAATGACTCCCTAACTGCATCATGATATGTATCCCCTTGATGTTCACTGGCATTACCATCGCTGAATCCACCACTATCAACATCCTGGAGGTTACCATTGACCAGAAACTGAACTGGACCAGCCATATAAATACTGTGGTTACAAGAGCAGGTCAGAGGCTGGGAATTCTGCGGCGAGTAACTCACCTCCCAAAGCCTTTCCACCATCTACAAGGCACAAGTCAGGAGTGTGATGGAATACTTTCCACTTGTCTGGATGGGTGCAGCTCCAACAACACTCAAGAAGCTCAACACCAACCAGAACAAAGCAGCCCGCTTGATTGGCACCCCATCCACACCTTCAACATTCACTCCCTCCACCACCGACGCACAGTGGCAGCAGTATTTACCATCTACAAGATGCACCACAGCAACTCACCGACACTCCTTCGACAGCACCTTCCAAACCCCTGACCTCTACCATCTAGAAGGAGAAGGGCTGCAGATGCATGGGAACACCACCAAGTGCAAGTTACTCTCCAAGCCACGCACCATCCTGACTTGGAACTATATCCGCCGTTCCTTCACTGTCGCTGGGTCAAAATCCAGAGCTTAGGGTCCAGGCAGCTGACGACACAGCCACCAATGGGGAGTGAATTAAATCTAGGATATGCAAGAGACCAGAATTGGAGGAGGAAAGAGATCACGGAGGGTTGTAGGGATGCAGGAAGTTACACAGAAAGGGAGGATGACGCCATGGGGGGATTTGAACACGAGGATGAGAATTTTTAAATCAATGTGTATCCAGACCAGGAGTCAATGTAGGTCAGGGAGCACAGTGGGGTAATGAGTAAACAGAACTTGGGATACAGGCAGCAGTGTTGTAGATGGAGGGTGGATGAAGAGAGAGGTTTGCCACCTCTCAATTCCAGTTGAAAGCAGCGAGTGCAGGGACAGAACTTGATCCCAGCCTGGTCTGTTTGGCTTCATGCCATATCACATTGTACAGTTACTAACTGTCAGCTGAAGCTTGGCAATGCTACACCTCTGGAAAGCATGGGAGCTTTAGCTTTTCCAATCACATGTGAATCAGACGTGACCTAACGTTACTTCACTGTGGGAAAGATGATAAACAATCAGAAAGCAATGCAGACATAATATGTAACAATGTTCCTGATTTGGGTTACAGTTTATGAGCTGTGTGCTTTACAAGGATCACATTACTGCTTGCCTTGCAGTCCCATTTATAACTATCATGACTGAATATTATTCGAAGAAATGGAATTCATTTAATGAAGAACAGATCCTCATCGTCAAAGCCCACCACCACCAGCCTCCTCCCCATTCCGCACCCCCCTCATCCCCCCACCCTTCACAACTTCCCTTGTTACTGTTTGTGGACAGTTCTCTGGGAAATTTGCTGTTTTCAGGGTATTGCTGGCTTGTAGCTAACATTGCAGAGACTGAAAAAACACCTGCAGCTTTTGCGCAAGAGTGGGTTACGACATAGTCTTGCCTTCTGTGGAAGTGATTGAACATACAAGCACACACTCACATGCCATTTGCTGGAACTCTGGCCTCTGCCTGCAATTTTCCCATGAGGGGAATTTTCATGTTGTAGGAAAGAGATTGGATTGACACGAAATGATTTTCTTTTTTGTTGTCAAACTGGTTCCAGTGAAATTCTCTCCCTTTTTTATTCTCTTTTAAATCCTTGCAACAGGCTCTTTTACAGTTAATTGTTGCTCATGGAAAGGCCGTCAGATCTTACTCATTTGTCCAGAATATATACTGAACAAGCAGGAAGGGCCTCTTTTAAAAGGGTGCTGTTTTCAGGAAAATGTGTTTTGGAAACATTTTTTGGGGAGGAAGACTAGTCACAGGAGGCTCCCATTATTATTGTTATGGTAACATTATGTGAGGAAGTGTTTCAGGGTGATTTACACCATCAGGTTATACGCTTGTGAACATAAAGAGTGTCCACTGTGGTCCCAAAATTCCAGGATCGCTGCTGAGCCACTGGACGAGCAGTCTAGTGGAATTCCTGTCTGTCTGCGAAGGTTGAAGTTGATCCCATCCCAAATCACGGGAATGGGATGGGGTCATTTAAATAGTTAAGGTGGGCAGTCCACCCTTGTAAACTTTCCCTATAAATTGCATTTCTATAGTGCCTTTCACTGCCTCAGGATGTCCCAAACTGTCAAGTACGGTCAATGATGTAGGAAAGTGGCAACTAATTTGTGCACAGCAAGCACTCACAAACAGCAGTGAGATAATGACCAGATAATCTGGTTTTTAGTGAAGCCAGTTGAGGGATAAAGGTTGGCCAGGACGCCAGTGAAAGGGTACCACAGGATCTTTTACATTCACCTGAGAGGGCAGGCAGGGCCTGGGTTAAACATCTCATCTGAAAGACAGCACCTCCAACTGAGCCACAGCTGACAACTTGGTGCGAGTACACAAGACAGCCACCACTCCATTAAAACAAAATCCACAGGTTTCTCGCCCGCACTGTAATCTTTAAATATGTTTTCTAATGGAGGTGAAACTAAGGTGCCCATGGACTATTAAAAGGTAAAGTTTTGTTCATTTCAGGGTCAATTTTCTGGACTAAAGTCCAGTTGGGCTGAACAGATGGACTTTCTCAGATTAGCCCTGATGAATTATCCATGGAGATTTCTCATTCTATATTGGGCCTGACACTGGGAGCATAAACTCCGTACGGGGCCAAACAGTGTTGCAGCCGTTCTTGAGCTTGTAAATATTTTCCTGGCCGCTAGAATTTCTCCCGTCACATTCCTTCTTCTTCCTCTGATACTGACAGATTGTAATGGGGGGAGAATACATTGTACCCCATTCTCCAAGTGTGGCACTGATACACTGCGATAGGGGTAGGTATCCCTCATTTCTTATGCTTCCCAGGAACAAACAACGTTTCTGTCTAATATCTGAATCCCAAATAGTCCACGATATCCATTTTCTCGTTTTTTGATGGAATAGATGTAGTTGTGCAATGGTTCGAGAATAAAGGAGGGCGGCTGAAGATGGAGACTTTCCATGTGTCCGTCATGCATGTCCAGATCATCATAGAACATTTTTCACCCCTTTATGATGAATCTGTATTTTCTTGTATTTTGTGGACTATATTTCCTTCTGTTTATAAATGCAGTAGTTCTAATTTCATCATATCTCAGAACACTGGCAAAGGCACCATGGACCAAATGGCCTCCTTCTGTGCTGTATCATTTTATGATCCCCCAAGGGGTCAGTACACCATTTCTTGTGCTGTTCCTAGCAGTGACGCACAGATGTTGTGCTGATCTGTACTATTACACCTATCCATGTCTTGACTTCTTTGTCACTAAGATCTAGACCATCTGATCAGCTGCCTCTGTCGTGTTCCTCCCTTCCACTGGGCCACCTGGCCAAACTTCCTCGAATGCTTCCTCCCTGCCCTTGCCCTGAACTCAGATCTTTCTCTAGTTTCTCTGCTATTTCCCCTCATGCACTCTCTGAGCTCTTGTCCAGAAGACCCACCTCCTGCTCCCTCGATCCTATTGCTACTAAACTACTGATCACCCAACCTCCCCTCCTGGTCCCCAAGTTAGTCAATTTTGTTGATGTTCTCTCTCTCTTCAGGTGTTGTCTCTCTCCTTTAAATGTCCTGTTATCACCGCTCTCCTCAAAAGCAAACCCTTGACCCCACATCCTTGCAAACTACTCTCCCATCTCCAACCTTCCGTTCCTCTCCAAAATCCTTGAACATGTCGTCGCCTCCCAAATCCATTCCCATCTTTCCTGGAACTCTATGCTTGAATCCCTCCAATCAGGTTTCTGCCCTGTCACAGTACTGAAATAGATCTTATCAAAGTCACTAATGACATCCTATGTGACTGTGACAAAGGTAAACTTTCCCTCCTTGTCCTTCTCGACCTGTCTGCAATCTTTGACACGGTTGACCACACCATCCTCCTCCAACGCCTCTCCACTGTCATCCAGCTGGGTGGGACTGCTCTCACCTGGTTCCATTCTTATCTATCTAATCATAGTCAGAGAATCACCTGCAATGGCTTCTCTTCCCTCTCTCACACCATTACCTCTGGTGTCCCCCAAGGATCTATCCTTGACCCCCTCCTATTTCTCATCTACATGCTGCCCCTCGACGGTATCACCTGAAAGCAGAGCGTTAGATCTCACATGTATGCAGTCGACAACAAGCTCGACCTCACCACCCACTTCTCTTGACTCTTCCACTGTTGCTAAACTATCAGACTGCTTATCCGACATCCAATACTGAATGAGCAGAAATTTCCTCCAATTAAATATTGGGAAGACTGAAGCCATTGTTTTCAGTTCCGCCTCTAAACTCCGTTCCCTAGCTACCAACTCCATCCCTCTCCCTGGCAACAGTCTGAGGTTAAGCCAGTCTGCTTGCAACCTTGGTGTAACATTTGACCCTGAGATGAGCTTCCAACCTCATATTCACGCCATTACTAAGACCACCTATTTCCACCTCCATAACATCACTCAACTTCTGCTGCCACAACCCTCATTCAAGCCTTCGTTACCTCTGGACTTGACTATTCCAACACACTCCTGGCTGCTCTCCCACATTCTAACCTCCATAAACCTGAGGTCATCCGAAACTCTGCTGCCTGTGTCTTAACTCGCACTGAGTCCTGTTCTCCTATCACCCCTGTGCTCACTGACCTACATTGGCTCCCGGTCAAGCAATGCCTTGCTTTTAAAATTCTCATCCTTGTTTTCAAATCCCTCCATGGCTTCGCCCCCTCCCTTTCTCTGTAATCTCCTCCAACCCCACAACCCTCTGAGATATCTACGCTCCCCTAATTCTGGCCTCTGAGCATCCCTGATTTTAATTGCTCCACCATTGGTGGCAGCGCCTTCAGTTGCCTGGGCTCTGGAATACCGTCCTTACACCTCTCCACCTCACTTTCCGGCTTTAAGACACTCCTGCCTCTTTGACCGAGGCTTTGGTCATCTGACCTAATATCTCCTTATATGGGTCAGTTTTTATAATGTTTTATAATGAGCCTGTAAAGCACCTTCGGAGGTTTTATTACATTAAAGGTGTTATATAAATATAAGTTGTTGTTGTTTTACTAAAGGACTGACTTGATCAGCAGTTCCACCTCTCAAAATGTTTCAGATTGTTAAGGCACATGAAATGAATAATAAACTGCACCCAATGAAACTGAAGGGGATAGTTGGCTAAACAGTGGGAATGGTTCAACCAGCTACAAAATGGGCATGGGCCTAAAAAACCAGGACTTACACATTGCAGAGTCCCCGCCTGTAACACACACCGTGCTAATTTACATCTCACGTTGCCTAAGCTGGAAAATGTGATCAATTTTTCAACAGCACCTCCCAAACCTGTGACCTCTACCACCTAGAAGGACAAAGGCAGCAGATGCATGGGAACACGACCACCTGCAAGTTCCCCTCCAAGTCACACACCATCCTGACTTAGAACGAGATCATTGTTCCTTCACTCTCACTGGGTCAAAATCCTGGACCTCCCTCCTTAACCGCACTGTGGGTGTACCTGCACCACATGGACTGCAGCGGTTCAAGAAGGCAGCGTACCACCACTTTCTCAAGGGTAATTAGGGATGGGCAATAAATGCTGGCCTTTCTGGTCTTTTGTACACAGTGTGTTTTTATAATCTGAAATACACTACCTGAAAAGGCAGCGAAAGCAGATACAATAATAACTTTCAATAAGTAATTAGATAACTACTTGAAAAGGAAACCTTTGCAGGGCTGCAGGGAATGAGCAGGGGAGTGGGTCAGATTGAATTACTCTTTGCAAGAGCTGGCACGGGCACAATGGTCTGAATGCCCTCCTACTGTGCTGTCCAATCCTATGATTACTGACCATACACTGAAAGCATCCATCAGTGACGATGTATGTCAACAAGTTTAATCAAGAGAGGAAATGTCAAGGACATTTGAGTGTGTGTCAAATCAGGTAATTTGATGTATAACTCTGGATCACCTCACTATTGTGAGCAGATGTAAGCACCATAACATAATTCGGGCATTAATGCATTGCTGAAAGTCATGTTACTGCTTCAGTTTCCTTTACTCATTCACAAATTCATGGTGATGGTGCAACGCCTGAGCCAATACCATCAGTAGTTGCATCATGGTGCATTTTATCAGTGCGACATTGCCCTTTCAAAGCTAGAATCTCATTAGAGATCATAAAGAAATGGAGGCACCTGGGGCCTGGAATTTGGATCCCGTCCAAATCTGGGCACTATCCAGGTGCAGAGTCCACGAAAGAGGCCGGGGGCACAACCACCTCCAAACGGAAGACGCCAATCACGGCCTCTGGTTACCAACCTTCCAGATTGTCTTGGACTCTCCAGGAACTAACAATCAATTTCCTGGACACTGCTGGTGTCAAACACTTGGTAGTAAAAGCATTTAAAAAAATTGTGCATTTTTTCCTGATTTCTTTTGAACACTTTTATTACTTATAAAATTATTGCATATGATTAGATAAGTATCTGAGCGAGAAAAGAAGAGAAGGATTTGCTGATTGTGTTTGATGAAGCAGAAAGGGAGGAGGTTCATGCGCAGCATAAACACTGGCACAGACCAGCAGGGCCAAATGGCCTGTTTTGGTGCATTAAATCCCATGTAATACGTTGTTGAGGTATTGCCAAGGTTAAATGGATTCTGACTGTGCCCGTTCCTAGTGCAGTGGTATTGGCACGACTGCATGCCAATATTTCCTAGCCAATATTTATCCCTCAATAAACATCACAAAAACAGATTACTTGGTCATTATCACATTGCCGTTTGTGGGAGCTTGCTGTGCACAAATTGGCTACCGCGTTTTCTATGTTACAACAGTGACTACACTTCAGAAGTACTTCATTAGCTGTAAACTGCTTTGACACATCCTGAGGTTTTGAAAGGTACTATATAAATGCAAATCTTGCTTTTTTCCCACATACCTTTGCAGCTACCAGCTATGCATGACCTTGGTTGCATGGATCAACCCACCTCCCGGTCAAACAGAAGGTTGTATCTTGGGGAGGTGGAATTTAGTTGAGGAGTGAGCAAAGTGAAGATCCACGAGACTTTGATACCGGATATCAGCCCCGCTGATCCCGTCAAACTTTCCAGGTGGATTGGGGATGTGAAGTTCCCACATTAGACATGCTGACTGACTGGAAAAGGATGCTATCTCAACAAAATCAGAAGTTTTTTCCCAGCATGCGGTGAATAGGAAATACCTTAATCCATTCCAGTTTAGCACAGGTTTTCTCAGAAATCCACAACTTCCTTCTGCCCGTCAGCAGAGCTTCCTGTTTGCAGAGTGGTCAGCCCCTCAGGGCATGAAGCTTGCTCGGGTTTTTCCTTAGTATTTCTACGTCATTGCTCACAGAATGATTTCACAGCCTTGCCCCGCACCCTGTCAGCTTGGCATTACCTCATGGCAACAGCTTCAGCACTGAAAGCATCATTACTTCACTATTAGCTCAGTCTATCAGATCAATCTTTTAATCCATTATTGCCACATCTTCTGTTTTTATTTGTCTGCTGGGTTTCTCTTTGTTTTTAATGCTTGTGCTTGTCTACTTGCGTGTGTTTTTTTAAAATTCTTTCATGGGGTGTGTGCATTACTGGCATAAGTCTAGCATTTGTTGCCCATCCCTTATTGCCCTTGACACTTGAGTGAGTGGCTTGTCATGCCATTTCAGAGTCAACAACATTGCTGTGGGTCGAGGGTCACATGTAGGCCAGACCAGGTAAGGATAATAGATTTCCTTCCCTAAAGGACATTAGTCAACCAGATGGATTTTTACAACATTCGATTATAGTTTCATGGCACCATTACTGAGGCTAGCTTTTTTTTTGCTTCCTTAATTCCAGATTTTTATTCATTAATTGAATTCAAATTCCACCATCTGATTTGAACCTATGACCCCCAGGTCTCTGGATTACTAGCCCACTGACATTACCATTATGCCACCGCCTCCCCTATGTGTATATGCGTGTGTGTGTGTGCAATTGTGCGCGTGTGATTACACATGTGCATGTGTGCACATGCATGTTCATAGGTGCCTGTGTGTGTGCACGTGTATATGTGTGCAGCATGTGCGTATGTTTGCAGTGTGTACATGTCTGTTTGTGCCTGTGTGTGTGAGGTTGGTTTTAACTGTTGGGTGACCCACCAGCAGTTCACCCTTTCCAGCAGCTTTAAGGCTGGAGCCATTTTGAGGTCCAGCCTCATTTAAATAGACACATCGAACTGCCTGCCACAAACGGGTGTTCTTTATTAACCAGTGCAACTTAAACATCTTGTACCTTACACACTTCAGTGTGACTTATGCACTTTGCTGCTACACACTGATGAGCTGGGCTCAGTGCTGGTCCTATTTGACCCCAGCATACTGCCTCTATATTAACAAGGCATTACCTCTGCTTTCATCAGTCCGTGACTAATTTCTCGATTACTCTGTGGTTTTATGGAATGCTAAAAAGTGAACCCAGCCCAAAGGAGTAACACATTAATCCCATTCCCTCTGTTAGTCACCAAGGAACCATATACATGAGTTAATTCTAATTAGACATTAAATATAAATCTGCTTTTTTTTAAGCAGGCAATGTGCAGTCATTTTTTCAGTGAAGATAAAAGCACCTTTAATTGGCCATAGCTCGGAGAGCATCAATGTTGTTGCATGCCTAGCAGGTAGGGGCAGGACAATTACCACAGGCCTAGCAGGCAGTGGTTTCTATTAAAAAGGCAATGTAGCACAAGCAGGAAGGCAATCGATGCAATAAAGCGAACAGCTTTGCTTGCGATTTCCCCCACTGCTGATGTAAGGTGTTTAGCAACAAACCACAACTATTCACCAATGAAGCAAAGCCCTGTACTGTTGTCCAGTAACACATCCTGTGAAACTTGTTATTGGATTTGATGGCTATTCTGATACAACATCGCTTTATCCACTCCTTAGCAGTTTTCCTCAGCATCCTACCCCTCACCTTCAAAGAGTTGGCTCTTGGGGGTCTGACACACAGCTCTCCCTGGTGTCCATTATCCATTTGTGAATCTTGATGGTGAGTATCAGTTGGCTATTCGACCATGGGGGTATCACAACCTGAGGCGGTACAGTGCCACCAATGGTGGTGGTGTGTAATTACAATATGACCAGGCTACATTAGGCAGTCTCCATTCTAAATGAACATAGGAAGTCATAATAGAAAAAGTCAACAGCAAATGCATGCAGATATATGATTTTTTAATCTGCAAGTGTTTTATGCAAAAAGAAAATCAGATAGTGATTCACTCTTTACCTTGCCTCTCCCTGCTGAGAGATTAAGCTAATTTTATGCCACTATGGAATAATCTTGCAGTTATCATATATTGTTGAACACTGTTTTCCTTAGAGGAGGATGAGAGTTGATTTGATAGAGGCATTCAAAATCATGAGGGGTCTGGATAGAGTAGGTAAGGAGAAACAATTCCCACTCGTGAAAAGATTGAGAGCAAGAGAGCACAGATTTAAAATAATTGGCAAAAGAAGCAAAAGCAACACGAGGAAAAACTTTTTCACGCAGCGAGTGGTTAAGGTTGGGAATGCACCGCCTGAGATTGTGGTGGAGGTAGGTTTAGTCGCGGCATTCAAAGCGGAATTAGACTGTTACCTCCAGGGTTACTGGAGAAGGTGGAGGAATGGCTGTAGGTGAATTGCTCATTCGCTGGCGCAGACACGATGGGCCGAATGGCCTCCTTCCGTGCTGTAACAATTTTGAGGTTTTGAACCTGTACCGACAGCTAAACATGACAGGCTAGAGACTGATGGCTGGCTTAGCAGTGGGGTTTTACAATTGAAGTGGACTGGGTGGACAAGTTTGTTTTTTTTTGGTTACACACCTTCTAAAATTCACAATGCGAAAGGGTCAATTTAAATCTGGAACGGGGGAGATGAATCTGCTGGAAAATGTGGTATAATTATAGGAAAAATGGAGGGATTAGGGAAGTGTGGGTACTGCAACAACAACAATTTGCATTTATACAGCAACTTTAATGTAATAAAATGACTCAAATGTGCTTCACAGGAGTGTTATCAAGAGACATTTGACACCGAGTCACGTAAGGAGATCTCAGATCAGATGGCCAAAAGCTCAGTCAAAGAGCAGCATCTGAAAGAATTAGAGAGGCAGAAAGTCAGAGAAGTTTAGGGAGGGAATTCCAAAGCTTCGGCTCCAAGCAGCTGAAGGCACGGCCCCCAATGGTGGAGCGATTAAAATCAGTGCAGGTGCAAGAGGTCGGAATTGCAGGAGCGCAGAGACGATATTTGGCAACAAACCACAACTATTCACCAATGAAGCAAAGCCCTGTACTGTTGTCCAGTAACCCATCCCATGAAACCTGTTATTGGGTTTGCTGGTTATTCTGACACAGCATCGCTTTATCCACTCCTTAGCTGTTGTAGAGGGTTGTAGAACTGGAGGAAGTTACAGACATGGCGCAGTGGCTCATTTAAATAGCCTGGGCGGGCCGCACCCCCCCCTCCCCCTCCCCGATCATGTGGAGGGGGAAGACAGTCCGTCCCCGGCAACGGCGCAGCGCCATTAAAGGGCTGTTAGCCCTACCGACAAATTTAAAGATTTAAAGAAAGATTGAATTAAATTAAATATACATTTCTTTTGCTCCTCTCTCACCCCCCACAATTAAATTAATTATTTGCCCTTTCCCCCCCAAAACACTTACCTTTGCCATCTGACATTCCCACCACCCCCCACCCCCCCCCCACAAACTGCACGAATTTTAAACTATACCCCTCCCTACCATCCCCTGCACCCATGACGTTTATTTGACCCTGTCCCCCAACCCCACCTCCCGCACTGAGAAACTTACCTCCTCCCCCACCCCGTCCCCACCAGTGCTGCGCCTCATTTCCCCGGACGGGGATCCGAAGGCGCGGCAGTGCCAGCCGCTGGGGTGAAGATAGCGGTGGGACATCAGGAGGCGACGGAGACTCATTAATTCAGGCATTTTAATTTATTTAAATATTTGAATGGCGGTCCCGTCGCTGAGCGGTGAGGGGGTCTCGACGCTGCCAGTAATATCGGGCCGGTCCCTGCCGTCATCAAGGTCCGTGGCGGGCCTCATCTGGAGCCATCTTCGAGCTTCTCCCGCCACGGATCCCGACGTCGAGGACTCCCTAAAATACAGCCCATAGAGATGGGTGAAGCCATGAAAACAAGAATGAGAGTTTTAAAATGAAGCATTGCCAGACCAGGAGCCAATGTCTGTCAACAAACACAGAGGCTGATGGGTGACTTGGTGCCAGTTAGGGTATGAGCAACAGAATTTTGGATGATCTCAAGCTTTTAGAGGGGGAAGGATGGGAGGCCTGGAATTGGAATATTCAAATCTAGAGGTGACAAATGTATGGATGAGCATTTCAACAGCAGATGGGATGAGACAGGGGTGAAGACTGGTGACGTCAAAGAGGTGGAAGCAGGCAGTCTTGGTGAAGCAGAGGATACGGGGTTGGAAGCTCACCTCAGGGTCAAATAGGACCTAAGGTAGCGAATGGTCTGGTTCAGCCTTGGACAGTTAACAACACAATGATGATTTGCTCCTGTGCATTTACCCTCTCAATCTAACAAACTATCCAATTTAAAAATTCACTGTGAGTGTTATCAGTCAAAGGAGCATATGTTTAGATCATAGGCACTGGGCCATATTGTAACTGGGTGTAATTGGGAGTATTGGAGCTCAAATGTGAGCTCAACTCCTCAGATAGGACACATGTTCGAATCCCAGCAAGACAATTTGAGAAATAAAACAAAAATCTGGAAATAAAAAAGCTGGTGTCATAAAAGTGACCATGATGCTGTTGGTTTGTGGCAAAAACCCAAACTAGTTCATTAAAATCCCTATGGGGAAGAAAATCTATCATCCTTCCCTGGTCTGGACCTATATGTGACTCCAGTCTACAACCCCAACCAGTGGGGTTGACTCTTAGCTTCCCTCTGCAGTGACCCAGAAAGCCATTCAGTTGTGTCAAACCACTACTAGTGGTTCAAGAAGGTGGCCCAAAACCAACACCTTCTCAATGCAACTAGGGATGGTCAATACATTTGCTAGCAAAACTCAAATCCCAAGAATGAATATCTATATATATAGATTATATATTTGAAAAGAACTACTACAGAAGTGGATCTGTCTTGACGGGAAGGGAGAGATTTCTTGTGCTGATGCAAAAATTAGATTAGCTTGTAATAAAACAGCAAAATAGCCACAGACAAAATATAGATTGTCAATGCTAAAAGATAAACCTCTCTAATGGCTTACAAGAGGGCGGACTGCTGACGAGACTCTCTCTTCATATTATAGTGGCAGTATGATTCAGCTGCACCTTCACAATTAACCATGTAGGCAGCCACACGATTGCTATCTCCACCTGATCTGGGGGGAGGGGGGGGGGGCGCGGGGTTCGATGTAGGTGTGATTTTATAAATGTCATTTGACAAAACTGAAACATTCAGCAAGCATTTCCAAATTTACAGGACCACAAAAGTCATAACCTCTCTTTTTTAAAAAAAAACTTTACTCTGCCATTCAATAAAGCCAACGGTTCTGATCAAACTGGGTAAAGACTGTTTTTAAATAACTCTTTATGTTTTGGTTCTGCCTGTCACAGGTATTGTAAGAGGGTTTTTATTAGCTGAGTATGGTAATCAGATCGACCACATTTTTGGGTCTTTTCCAGCCTTCATTACTCTAGATGTTCCATCACTCATTTCTCAGATCACTCTCATTGGCAAGTCCCAGCTCCCTGTGCCTTTGAAAGTGTCTTCAAAAGTCTTACTATCTAGGTAACTGCTTGGTAACAGGCCTAGGCAGAACCTGACAATTATCTTTCAGGCTACTGGAATTATTCCGATGTACCCACAAGACCTTTCTCCAGTTCCTAATAAAGAGCACCACATCAAATCTAGTTTCGAACCATTAAGAAAATTTATTAAACGAAGAATAAGCAACTATATATAATGTTCAACTTGCATTTATATAGCACCTTTAACATAGTAAAATGGCTCAAGGCACTTCACAGGAGCACAATCAAACAAAACCTGACACTGAGCCACATAAGGAGATATTAGGACAGGTGATCAGAAGCTTGGTCAAAGAGGTAGTTTTTAAGGAGGGTCTTAAAGGAGGGGAGAGAGGCGGAGAGGCAAAGAGGTTTAGGGAGGGAAATCCAGAGCTTAGGAGCTAGTCAGCACAGCCGCCAATGGTGGACTGATTAAAATCAGGGATGTTCAAGAGGCCAGAATTGGAGGAGCATTGATATCTCAGAAGGATGTAGGGCTGGAGTATTACAGAGATAGGGGGCTTGATTTTTCGCCCCCACAGGGCTGGGAATGTTCGTGGGTGGGCAGCAAATATGGCATTGCCGGCCTGCACGCTGGTTCACCAGCTCCATGCCACCCTGGGGCCATTTTCGGGGAGGCGGGATGGGGGAGGCAGCAGGGCTACCCACCCACACGCGATGGGTAGCCGAACAGGCTCATTGTGGCCTCCCGGCAGCAGACCAAGGGGCCAGCACTCCAGGCAGGCTTAGTAGTAGCTGCAGGCAACCGAGGGGTTCCCCTCCCCACCCCCCGCACACTGGTGGCCTGGCTGCAGAAACCAGTTATTAATTTAAACTTGAAAAAAGTTGAAGAGACTGAGTCTCCATTTTGAAACGCCCTCTCCTCATTTACCTAATATGGCATTCTGCTGCTGCCTTCGAGCTGGAAGCCCTCTGATTGGCCCTCCAGCTGCAAGAGCCCGCCTATCTCCCTTAATTGGATGGCAAACACCCCACCACCCCCCCCCACAGCCAGGCCACAACCATTAATTGGCCACTCCAGGGAAAATCACTTTGAGTGACTGTTTCCCACGCTGTGGCTTCTGACCTCCAATTGAGCCAGACAGTGGGGTTCAGAGGTCGACAGGGCAAGTCCTGTAGTGAGAGTGGTGAGGCCATTATGCTATTTGAAAACAAGGATAAGAATTTTTAAATCGAGGAGCCAATAGAGGTCAGTGAGCACAGGGGCGATGGGCGAATGGGACTTTGTATAGGCTTTTTTTTAATATATTCACATTAAATTCAGTAGTAATCCTACCGTCTTTGATCTCAAAGGGGGAAACAGAAGATTCTGATCTAAATGCTAAACTGTTCCTCTGTAAACAACTTTTATATATGAAGTTCCCCTCCTTGTTCCTAGCTGTATAAAATGCTAGTTAGGTCACAGCTGGAGTACTGTGTACAGTTCTGGGCACCACACTATCGTAAGGATGTTATTGCACTGGAGAGGGTGCAGAGGATATTCGCCAGGATGTTGCCTGGGCTGGCGCATTTCAGCTATGAAGACAGACTGAAAAGGCGAGGGTTGTTTTCCTTAGAGCAGAGAAGGCTGAGAGGGGACATGATTGAGGTATACAAAATTATGAGGGGCATTGATAGGATAGATAGGAAGAAATGTTTTCCCTTAGCGGAGGGGTCAATAATCAGCGGACATAGATTTAAGGTAAGGGGCAGGAGGTTTAGAGGGGATTTGAGGAAACATTTTTTCACCCAGAGGGTGGTTGGAATCTGGAAAACACTGCCTGAAGGGGTGGTAGAGGCAGGAACCCTCACAACATTTAAGAAGTATTTAGATGAGCACTTGAAATGCCTTAGCGTACAAGGCTATGGGCCAAGTGCTGGAAATGGGATTAGAATAGATAGGTGCTTGAGGCTGGCACAGACATGATGGGCTGAAGGGCCTGTTTCTGTGCTATATAACTCTATGACTTTATGATGCTATAAAATCTATCTGTCTTGCTATGAAACTTTCCAATTTGTCCAACTAGGTTTCACTCAAAGGATTGCTCCCAGCTTGCTTTTTATATCATTCACCACCTTACCCAAGCTGAATTCGAAATTCATGACTGCAAGCTCACTCACAAATATAACAAGCTAAGTCATAAATGAGCCAGTCTGTAAATATGTGAACACTGTTGGTGGATTTTCCTTCAAGCCTGTGACTAGGGAGACAAGAACAACAAATTTGACGATATATTAAACCATATAGACACTGGGGTGTTTTTCTGAATTCCTATGTGTTGTACCCAATCTCCACCTCTTCTTTGAAATAGTGCCACGGGATCTATTATGTCCAGCCGAGAGTGCAGACTGGGCCTCGGTTTAACACCTCATCTGAAAGATGGCACCTCTGACAGTGCAGCACTCCCTCAATACTGCCCTGAAGTGTCAGCCTGAGATTTATGCATTCAAGCAAGCAATGCATGGGGGAAAAAAATCTAAAATAACCTCAAAACAGTGCTCCAAGCCATACTAGAGGGCTCTTTAAATCTACCTCCTGCAACAGCAGAGTCTGCGGCAGCCCTGGGTACCCATTTTATATGGTCAGGAAGATAGCTGACTGCTGTAGGGACAGAAATGCCAGGAAATTGTGTGGCTGTCTTAATTAGGTCATTGGGGCTTAAATCTAATACAAAAAACTGCAAGCTGGCAGTCAATTCCGCTATTAGTACAAAATCAGACAACAAAACTTGGATGGGACACGAAATGGGCAGAAATCCAATGCAACCAAGCTCTGAACATTGGCCCACTTTATGCCCATTTATTGACAGTGCCCCATTGTGAAATATACTCTACTATATAATAGAACTTTCCAGTGTTCACTTGGGATATTCATAGAGCAAACTCTTCCCATTCTAAACCCACGTTGGCTGCCACTCACTTGCGGTTGGTTTCAATATTTTGCCAGTGGGACCTTGCTGTGTACAAATTGGGTGCAGCATTTCCTATATTGCATCAGTGACTACACTTGAAGAGTACTTCATTGGCTATGAAACGACACAGTGGCACAGTGGTTAGCACCACAGCTCCAGCGACCCGGGTTCAACTCTGGGTACTGCCTGTGCGGAGTTTGCAAGTTTTCCCTGTGTCTCTGTGTGGGTTTTCACCGGATGTTCCGGTTTCCTCCTACAGCCAAAGACTTGCAGGTTGATAGGTAAATTGGCCATTGTAAATTGCTCCTCGTATAGAGTGGGGATGTGGTAGGAATATGGGATTAGTCTAGGATTAGTATAAATGGGTGGTTGATGGTCGGCACAGACTCGGTGGGCCGAAGGGCCTGTTTCAGTGCTGTATCAATAAATAAATGTATTTTTAAAAAGCGCTTTGGGATGTCCTGAGACTGTGAAAGGCACTATATAAATGCAAACCCTTCCTTTCTTTATTAACTCTCCCCAGATTCTGAAATTTCCTGGGACTTCTCAGCTCAATTAATATTCAGATTATCTGACACTATTAGACTACTACAAACAGACAGGAGCATCTCATCTATATGACTTCTTGAAAGGGAGCAAGAGAAATACCATCGTAAAGTACGAATTAATACAAGAAGCAGGACATTGCTACAGGTGCTACACCATTGGTATCTAATTTGTATTGTGCTGTCTGTTTCACCAGCTACCTGCCTGCAGTGGGCTGTGGTTATGAATTGAATTCACATCTACTGTAATAACATTTGAGTGAATATCAGATAAGATCCCATTATTGAGGCAAGATGAAACAATTCAAAGCAATAGCGATGTTATCAGCCTTTCCCCTGAAGATACAAAAAAAATGTTCCGTCACAGTGACTTGTATTATTGACCACAAACATCTGTGACCCATCTGGTTCACTACTGCCCTTTAGAGAAGGAAATCTGCCATCCTTACCCAGTCTGGCCTATGCGTGACTCTAGACCCACAGCTATGTGATGGACTCTTAACAGCCTTCTGAAATGGAGTAGCAAGTCACTCAGTTGTGAAGGGCAATTAGGAATGGGCAACAAATGTTGGTCTTGCCAGTAACACCCACATACCATGAAAGAGTAAAAAACACTATGGCCGGGATTTTACAGGTCTCCCCGAGGCTGGATCGGACGTGGGGTAGCACGGAGAATCAGAGCGGGTGTCGAGAAAGGTGGTGGGATGGAGGACCCGTCGTCTCCCCGTCACCCAGCAATCTTCCCAGGGGTAGGATAGGCCGACAAAGGCTTTCCTGCCCAGAGACAAATTGAGGCCCTTAAGTGGTTATTAAGGGCCAAATAAGGGCCTCCTCACCACCGCTGGGATCTTACCACAGCAGGGGGGGGCGGGGGGAACCTAGGCCGCATGGGGAGGACGCCTTGTAAAATGAGACGCGTAAAAAGTTTTCAAGCATACAGTTGACAATGAAGTTGAACAATCTCCATCAGGAGAGAAATCAAAAAACTTCCTTGATGAGATCAATGATCCTAATCAGGCATTTTGGTCTGAAGATATATATGTCAACAGACATATGACTAATTTTAAACTAGACACTGGAGGAAGTGTAACAGTCTTATCCGACAAAGAACCATGGTTGTCAATGCAAACAACAGAAACTCAGTTGCATGGAACAGGAGGGATTGAACTGAAAGTCAAGGGGAAGCTACAGGCAACACTCCAGTACAAGGGAAGCAGATATTGGAAACACTGCATGTTCTAAGGAATCAGGAATTCTCTGTCTTAAGTAGAAGAGCTTGTATTGACCTTCATCTTATAAGAAAAGTGGAAGTTAAGCAACTAGAATCCAGGAGTCACTTCCAAAAAAAACTTCCCAAAATTATTTACTGGTCTAGGAAGACTGAGGTCAGAATATAGTATTATTTTGTGAAAAGATGCTGAACCAGTATGTCTTTTCATGCCTAGGAAGATACCACATCCACGAATGAAGCAAGTCAATCATCAGCTGGAAGAGATAGCCAGGATGGGAGTCATTTCTCCTGTCACTGAGCCTACAAAGTGGTGTTCGGGAATGGTTCCAGTTCCTAAACCTAATGGCGTAGACTTAACTCAACTTAATAAGGCTGTGGCAAGAGATGTTCATCTGATGTCCTCAGTGGATGAAAGCTTGGCAAAGTAACCAAAAGTGCCATGTTCAGTAAGCTTGACGGGAATAGTGGCTTTTGGTAAATTCCATTGGATAAGTCCAAGTGATTGACAACCTTCATTACTCCGTTCGGAAGATTTTGTTTTAATCATCTACCATTCAGTATAACATCAGCACCAGGAATATTCCAAAGAGCTATGTCAAACATTCTACAGAGCCTTAAAGGAATAATATGCCATATGGAAAGCATCTTAGTCCATGGTGAATCCATTGAAGAACATGACCTGTGGGTTAGAATGTCGAAGACCGGCATATTATGCATCTTGAGCATAATCTGAGCCTGAGATGAGGTACCCCGTCATAGAGAAAGAAGCTCTTGCAGTTACTTGGGCTTGTGAGATGTTCTCAGATTATATTATCGGCTTAAAGGTTGTCATAGAGACGGACCACAAACCCTTAATTTCCTTATTTGATGAAAAGGAACTCGCTAGGATGTCTCCGAGAATCCAGAGATACCGGTTGAGGCTAATGAGGTTCACATACGAAACGGTATACATACAGGTCAAGAAACAAATGATAGAAGATGCATTGTCCAGAGCTACTGTTGGCCATTCTTCACAACAGGACGTGAACTTTATTAATGAGATTGAGTCATATTCTCAGCTCACTGCATCACAATGGCCGACAAGTTCAAAAAAGCTCTAAGAAATTTGTCATGCTCTGATGTAAAATGAGGAATGCCGCTACATCCGCCACAATTGCACGCAAGGCTGGACACAGCACCATCCCGGTAGTAAGGTGATGAAAATCTTCTTCAAACACAGAATGCACTTTACCATTGTGGATGATTTGCTGGCATATGACGAGAGGCTGGTGATTCCAGACTCATTCAGGGTAGACATCTTGGAGAAAATACACCAGGGCCACATGGGTATCACGAAATGTAGAGCACGGGCTCAGTCGTCCGTGTGGTGGCCGGGTATATCGAGAGATATAGAAGAAATGATTTCAAATTGCCAGCTATGCACAGTGCACAGACAGGATCAGAGGGAACCCCTTATCTCGATCCAGTTCCCAACCAGACCATGGGAATGTCTGGCAATAGATCTATTCATGTTTAGGGGAAAATCTTACCTGGTTGTCATTGACTATATTTTAAGGTGGATTGAGGTGAAACGTTTGTACACAACGACAAAGGAGACATCATTCGAGTGTTAACAAAATCTTTGCAACACATGGTATATCTCACCAGATAGTGTCCGATAATGGACCACAATTTGCAAACGACTACTTCATGCACTTTGTGGAAAATTGTGGATTTGTGCATTTTACAAGTTTCCCTACATATCCAAAATGTAATGAGAGAGGAGTCAGAACTATCAAAGCACTGTTAAAGAAAAATAAAGATTTTCAAACGGCACTCCTAAACTATAGAACTACTCCATAGCTATGTGGATTAGCACCATCAGAACTGTTGATGGGAAGGAAGTTTAGAACAAAACTTCTAATCCTGCCCAAAAAGTTACTTCCAGGGCTAGAAGTCCAAGATTATCAGCGATTTCGAGACAGAGAAAAGTCTTACCGAAAGCAACAAGCCCAACATTATAATAGAAAATACCGTACAAGGAACCTACATAAGTTGACTGAAGGGGAAAAGGTATGGGTACAAGATCAAGGCAGAGAAGGAGTAATCGTCCAGAGAGATGATTATCAACAGAGATCTTATTTAGTACTTACTTCAGAAGGTACAAGAAGAAACAGGAGAAATCTTGTTCCTATTCATCAAAGACGTCAATCAGTCATACATTTTGACATTCGATGGCATTACTATCTCTGAATCCCCCACTATCAACATCCTAGGGGCTACCATTGACCAGAAACTGAACTGGAGTAGCCACATAAATACCGTAGCTACAAGAGCAGGTCAGAGGCTAGTAATTCTGCGGCGAGTAACTCACTTCCTGACTCCCCAAAACCGGATCACCATCTACAAGGCACAAGTCAGGAGTGTGATGAAATACTCTCCACTTGCCTGGATGGGTGCAGCTCCAACAACACTCAAGAAGCTCGACACCATCCAGAACAAAGCAGCCCGCTTGATTGGCACCCCATCCACAAACATTCACTCACTCCACTACCGACGCCCAGTGGCAGCAGTGTGTACCATCTACAAGATGCACTGCAGCAACACACCAAGGTTCCTTCGACAGCACCTTCCAAACCCGCGACCTCTACCAAATAGAAGGACAAGGGCAGCAAATGCATGGGAACACCATCACCTGCAAGTTCCCCTCCAAGTCACACACCATCCTGACTTGGAACTGTATCGCCGTTCCTTCACTGTCGCTGGGTCAAAATCCTGGAACTCCCTTCCTAACAGCACTGTGGCTATACCTACCTCCCATGGACTGCAGCAGTTCAAGAAAGCAGCTCACCACCACCTTCTCAAGAGCAATTAGGGATGGGCAATAAATGCTGGCCTAACCAGCGACACCCACATCCCATGAATGAATTAAAAAAAAGATTTGGACCCAGAAAGCACCGGATACTACAAACCTCAATGAAGGCTGTCCAAGACAAGAAACAGGAGTTCAGAGAAAGACTGCCAATTTTCTGCATCTGATAACAACATGATCAGGGAGAGTTGTGAAGCCTCCTGCCAGATTGAATCTGTAATGTCAGAGACTTGGGGGGAGATGGGTTAGTATGTAAAATTAAAAAAGTGAATGTATAAATATGTGAATTTATAAATATATATATGGATAAAGACTTGGGGGGAGATGTATAAGGGTCTGGAAGGGTTAATGATTGAAACAGTGTAAGCGTCACTGGCAAGGCCAGCATTTTTTGCACATCTCTAATCGCCCTTGAGAAGGTGGTGGTGAGCATATGGTGTAGGTACACCCACAGTGCTGTTAGGAAGGGAGTTCCAGACTTTTGACCCAGCGACAGTGAAGTGATGGTGATATAGTTCCAGGTCAGGATAGTATGTGACTTGGAGGGGAGCTTGCGGGTGGTGGTGTCCCCAAGCACCTGCTGCCCTTGTTTTCTAGGTAGTAGAAGTCGCGGGGTTGGAAGGTGCTGCTGAAGGGTGCGAGGTGAGCTGCTGCAGTGCATCTTGTAGATGGTACACACAACTGCCATTGTGTGCTGGTGGTGGAGGGAGTGAATGTTTCTAGTGGTGGATGGGGTACCAATCAAGCAGGCTGCTTTGTCCTGGATGGTGGAAAGCTTCTTGAGTGTTGTTGGAGCTGCACCCATCCAGACAAGTGGAAACTATTCTGTCACACTCCTGACTTGTGCCTTGTAGATGGTGGACGGGCTCTGTGCAGACAGAAGGTGAGATACTTGCCACAGAATTCTCTAGCCACAGTATTTATATGGCTGGCCCAGTTAAGTTTCTGGTCAAATGTAACCCCCAAGATGTGGAAGATGGGGAATTCAGTGATGGTAATGTTGTTGAATGTCTAAGGGAAATGGTTGGATTCTCTCTTGTTGAAGATGGTCATTACCTGGCACTTGTGTAGTGCAAATGTTACTTGCTACTTATCAGCCTAAACTGATGGGGAAAGAGAGTTGGGTTGCACAAGAGGCCAGAGTTGAAGGAATGCAGAGAATTTGGAGGGTTGTAGGGCTAGAGGAGGTTCCACAGATAGGGACAGGTGAGGCCATAGAGGAATTTGACTATGAGGATGAGAATTTTAAAACTGAGCTCTTGGTGACCTGGGAACCAATGTAGGTCAGCAAGTGTGGGGGAGATGCTGGGCAAATAGGTGAACAAGACTTGGTGCAAGTTAGGATATGGGCAGAAGATGAATGCACTGTCTGGTGTGATATCAAACTATATTGACCGGGAAAGTCCCAAGCTCTACCCCTGGTCTGTGCTCAATTAGATCACATCAGTAAACACGACAGTGAGGAATCCGCTCAATGTTCAACAGCCCAGACAGCGCACTTTTTTACACAGAATTTTATGGCACTGAAACCTGTGTGGAGAATGGATGAATCAGGCTCAGTAATGATACATTCCCGACGAATAGCCTAATGACATTGCCTCTGGAAGGGGTTGCTGCTGGTATGGTGGGTGCTGACTCTCTGTACACCTTCAAGAGGGAGCTGGGTCGGTTCCTGACTGGGACAGAAATTATATAGAAGGTAAGTTTCTATATAGGTAACATTTTTCCATGTGATCTCCTGGACTGGTTTCGATAGCATGAGGGAGGAGTGAAGAGGGTTTTTCCAGAGTATTTTTTTCCCTTATTGGACCTGGATTATCTTTTGTCGTTCCCAGGAGATTGCAAGACTGCAAGGAGGGAAGTAGTATTTAGCCATGATGGTCTGGTGCATGCTTAATGGGCCAGCTGGTCATTTCCTGCCTATCGATTTCATATGTTAGAACACTGGAGGAAAAATAAACTGGGTGGTGAGGAGGGTGAGCAGATAGAACCAGGATTAGTAAACTAGAGGCCCAGACCAATGCTCCGGAGACATAGGCCGGAATTTTTCCCTCAGTGAATGGGAGCCATTCGCCGACTGAAAAGTCGGTTGTGAACCCGACTCCGCCTGACCTGGGGATCTGGACTGCATTATGCAGTCCACAGGCCTTTAATTGGTCTGAGGCAGGACTTCCAGCTCATTGAGGCAGGAAGTCTCGCCTAATGGAGCTGCCGGCCAATCAGCGGGCCAGCAGCTCTTAGTCCCAGCATCGCCACCGGGAGCGGTGGCCATTGCTGGGACTGCAACCCAGCCATCGGAAAGAAGATGTTAGGGAGCCCCGGAAAGCACCTCTCTGGGGTGGTCGGTCGGGCCCCGGCGAGACAAGGGTGGTCGATTGGGGGATGGGGGCATGTTGGGTGTTGGGGATGGTTGGGGCAGCAGGGGTGGCCCTCCTTCGGGCACAGGGTGCCTGATCATGAGGCCCCCACCCCCCCCCACCCCCCCGCCCCACCACCACCACAGGCCGTCAGAAAGCCACCTGCTTTTGTCAGGCGGCTTCTCTCGGGCGGCCGCTCGACCAGCCAAGGATAAAATCCCCGTGGAGGCGGACGGAGGCCCTTAAGTGGCCAGTAAGTGGTTTAAGGGCCTTGATTGGCATGGGACGGGTAGGTTGTTTTTCACCACCGCCGCCCCGCGTAAAGTGACAGCGGAGGGGGGTGTCCCGAGCCTCCCGCTCCATTTTACACCCCCCTTCCCCACCACCTTCCTGCTCTTTGGGGGGTGGCATTAATAAATCTGGAATAAAATGCAAGTCTCATTAATAATGATCATGAAACTACTGGATTGTTGTAAAAACCCATCTGCTTCACTAATGTCCTTTAGGGAGGAAATCTGCCGTGCTTACCCAGTCTGGCCTACATGTGACTCCAGACCCACAGCAATGCGGCTGACTCTCAACTGCCTTCTGAAATAGGCTAGCAAGCCACTCAGTTGTACCAAACCTCTACAGGAAAGTCAGGTAAGAATAAAACTGGACGGACCACCTGGCATCAATCCAGCCACCAAAAACTACAAAGGCACACCCTGCCTAGTCAACCCTTGCAAAGTCCTCCTCACCAACATCTGGGGACTTGTGCCAAAATTGGGAGAGCTGTCCCACAGACCAGTCAAGCAATAGCCTGACATATTCATAGTCACCAAATCATACCTTACAGTCAATGTACCAACTCCTCCATCACCATTCCTGGGTATGCCCTGTACCATTGGCAGGACAGACCCACCAGAGGTGACGGCACTGTGGTATATAGTCGGGAGGGATTGGCCCTGGCAGTCCTCAACATTGACTCTGTGCTCCCATGAAGTCTCATGGCATCAGGTCAAACATGGCTAAGTAATCCTCCTGCTGATTACCACCTACTACACCCCCACCTCTGCTGATGAATCAGTTTTCCTCTATGATGAACACCACTTGGAAGAAGCACTGAGAGTGGCAACGGCACAGAATGTACTCTGGGTGGGGGAACCTCAATGCCCAACACCAAGAGTGTCTCGGTAGCACCACTAGTGACTGAGCTGGCCAAGTCCTAAAGGATACATCTGTCAGGCCAGGACTGTGGCAGATAGTGAGAGGGAAAAACCTACTTGACCTTACCGTCACCAATCTACCTGTCGCAGTTGCTTCTGTCCATAATAGTATTGGTAGGAGTGACTACCGCCCAGTCCTTTTGGAGATGAAGTCCCATCTTCACACAAAGGATACTCTCCATCGTGTTGTGTGACTGCTGTGCTAAATGGGATAGACTCAGAACAGATAGAGCAGCTCAAAACTGGGCATCCATGAGGTGCTGTAGGCCACCAGCAGTAACAACATTGTATTCAGCCACGGCGGTGGTGAAAAAGGCCCGCCCGTCCCAGGCCAATCAAGGCCCTTAAGCCACTTAATGGCCACTTAAGGGCCTCCGCCCGCCTCCGCGGGGATTTTATCCTTGGCTGGTTGAGCGGCCCAGACCCAACACATCCCTCACTCTACCATTAAGATCAAGATCAAGCCAGGGGACTGACCCTGGTTCAATGAGGAATGTAAGAGAGCATGCCAGGAGCCAACCTGGTGAAGCTACAAAACAGAACGACATGCATGCTAAACAGCAGAAATAGCATGCAATAGACAGAGCTAAGCGATCCCACAACCAACGGATCAGATCAAAGCTCTGCAGTCGTGAATGGTGGTGAACAATTAAGCAACAAACTGAAGGAGGAGGCTCCATAACCATCCCCATCCTCAATGATGGGGAAGCCCAACACATCAGTGCAAAAGACAATGCTGAAGCATTTACAACCATCTTCAGCCAGAAGTGCCAAGTGGAAGATCCATCTTGGTCTCCTCCTGAGGTCCCCAGCATCACAGATGCCAGTCAACATGCAATTTGATTCACTTCACGTGACATCAAGAAACGGCTGAAGGTACTGAATACTGCAAAGGCAATGGGCCCTGACAGCATCCTGGCTGTGATACTGAAAACTTCGGCTCCAGAACTAGCTGCACCCCTAGCCAAGCTATCCCAGTACAGCTACAACACTAGAATCACCCTACAATGTGGCTAATTGCCCAGGTATGTCCTGTACACAAAAGCAGGACAAATCCAATCCAGCCAATTACCGCCCATCAGTCTACTCTCAATCTTCAGCAAAGTGATGGAAGGTGGCGTTGACAATGCTATCAAGCAGCACTTACTCCGCAACAACCTGCTCACCGAAGCTCAGTTTGGGTTCTGCCAGGGTCACTCAGCTCCAGACCTCATTACAGTCTTGGTCCACACATGGACAAAAGAGCTGAACTCAAGAGGTGAGGTGAGGTGAGAGTGACTGCCCTTGACATCAAGGCAGTATTTGATCGAATATGGCATCAAGGAGCCCTAGAAAAACTGGAGTCAATGGGAAACGGGGGAAAACACTCTGCTGGTTGGAGTCATACCTAGCACGAAGGAAGATAGTTGTGGTTGTTGGTAGTTGCTAGTGTCCTAGGCCCAACCATCTGCAGCTGCTTCATCAGTGACCTACCCGCCAATGTAAGGTCATAAGTGGGGATGTTCATGGTGATTGCAAAGTGTTCAGTACCAATCACAACTCCTCAGATATGGAAGCAATCTGTGCCTGCATATAGCAAGACCTGGACAACGCTGAGGCTTGGGCAGACAGGTGGCAAATGACATTCAAGCCACACAAGTGCCAGACAATGACCATCTCCAACAAGAGAGAACCTAACCATCTCCCCTTGACATTCAATGGCATTACCATTGATGAACTCCCCCACTATCAATATCCTGGGGTTACATTGATCAGAAACTTAACTGGAGCTACTATATATATACTGTGGTTAGAAGAGCATATTAGAGGCTGGGAATTCTGCGGCGAGTAGCTCACCTCCTGTCTCCCCAATGCCTGTCCACCAGCTACAAGGCATAAGTCAGGAGTGTGATGGAATACTCTCCACTTGCCTGGATGAGTGCAGCTTCAACAACACTCAAAAAGCTCGACACCATCCAGGACAAAGCAGCCCACTTAATCGGCACCCCATCCACCACTTAAGCATTCACTCTCTCCACCATAACAACACAGTGGCACCAGTATGTACCATCTACAAGATCCACTGCAGCAACTCACTAAGGCTCCTTCGGCTTGTACCACCTAGAAGAACAAGGGTAGAAGATACAAGGGAACGCCACCATCTTCAGGTTCCCCTCCAAGTTACTCACCATCCTGACTTGGAACTATATCGCGTTCCTTCATCGTCGCTGGGTCAAAATCCTGGAACTCCCTTCCTAACACCACTGTGGGTGTACCTACACCACAACAGACTGCAGCGGTTCAAGACGAGGGCTCACCACCATCTTCTCAAGGGCTTTTAGGGATGCGCAATAAATGCTGGTCTTGCCAGCGACCCTCACATCCCATGTATGAATACAAAATTGTAGCACTAAATGGTGGGATGAATGTCTTCTCTCCCTGAAAGCTATATCGGGTCCCAACTGAAACAAATTTTGGTCTTCTCAACCAGATTCCTAGTAGGCATGAATCCATAGCATAATTTTTAGTAGAGTAATGAGGGAATGCAGCATTGCTGGTGATAGGAACACAGGATCAGAAGGAGGCTATTTAGCCCCAAAAGCTTGTTCCCCCATGTATTATATATATGTCCATATATATATTTATATATATGTCCCTATTATTATATGGTGACTACACTTCAAAAGCACATCATTGGCTGTAAAGCATTTTGGGACATCCTGAGGTCGTGGAAGACGCTAGATAAATGCAATTTCTTTCTTTTTCCATAGTAATTCAATGGCCAATCTGATGCCAGCTCATGGGACAAAGCATGTGATTTGATTGCTGGATAGTGCCAGGGTTACTGTTGTTGCAATCACTGTTGTGGAATCATGGAGATATTTCACAATTGATTGACCTCTCGTGACTTCTGACGTAATGGTAGAATGTAGAGGAGTAAACAGAGAATAATCTCGTAGCAAGTGTGTGAATGCATAACAACGTAATACCTTCTCAAAACTGGGAAAGGTATATTTGTTAATCCCTACATAGTGTGGCAATGGATAAGGTCACAGAAAAGTCAAAGTAATTATGAAATGGTTCAATGAATCTTCAAAGGTACCAGTGGACCCAAGTGCAGAGGAACAATCTCTGACAATAGCTAACAGGGCACAGCACTGGGAACATTCTGCAATGCACAAGTATGTGGAGCTGAATTGCTAAACTGTTACTTAACAGAGGACACCATTACTCAAAAGAATGGAATCTCTCTCCCAGATGGCTGTGGATGTTGGGGTAATTTTTTTCATTATTCGTTCATGGGATGTGGGCATCGCTGGCTAGGACAGCATTTATTGCCTATCCCTAACTGCCCTTGAGAAGGTGGTGGTGAGCCGACTGCTTGAACCCCAGCAGTCCGTGGGGTGTAGCTACACCCACAGTGCTATTAGGGAGGGAGTTCCAGGATTTTGACCCAACAACAGTGAAGAAACGGCGATATAGTTCCATGTCAGGGTGGTGTGTGGCTTGGAGGGGAACTTGCAGGTCGTGATGGCCCCATGCATCTGTTGCCCTTGTCCTTCTAGGTGGTAGAGGTCGTGGGTTTGGAAGGTGCTGTCTAAGGAGTCTTGATGTGTTGGAACTTTCAAGAATGAGATCAATAGACTTCTGTTGGGTAAGCGTATCAAGGGATATGGAGCAAAGGTGGGAAAATACAATTCAGGTGCAAGTCAGCCATGATCTAATTGAATGGTGGAACAGGGCAGAGAGCATGAATGGCCTACTCCTACATCCCAGTGCAAGTGCTTTGGGACATCTTGAGACCATGAAAGGTACTATAGCAAGACAAATTTGTTCTATTATTCAATTTGCTTCCCAATGAGATCTGGCATTTTTGAGTTACAATGCTATTCCTCAGCTACAGATACTGCGACTGTCCTTGTTCTCTCAGTGGTACAAGCTGCAAGTTTATAAATGGAATATGTTGTGGGCAGTAATGAAAGGCAGATATTTCCACTGATAGTCATTTTGTTACTCATGAGTTATCATATGAGCCTCATTTGTAGTTGAGATATTTATCACCTCTCAGTGGTGTCCGTGGAATATCCTTCCTGTATTATTTACACATTCTTGGTTCAGGGTGAATATGTCAGTTCTGAATCTGTTTTTTAGTTGATTTATTTTTGACCATTTTTTCCTTCCCTTCTTTTCCCTCTTCATCCCAAAGGAGATGACTGATCGTGAGGTGTCATTCCACCACTCTCAGCTGCCTCATCCAATCGGGCCTTCTTCATAAGGCCAGCGGGTTATTTCCCCATGGAAACCATCAGGGATGCATGAGTGTCATGTTGGTCCCAAGTCTCAAAGGCAAAACATAATCCAAACAACCTGGTCTAGGAGAGTCAACTGCTGAATGAAGGCTCAGCCCCCACTTTACTCCCCTCTTCCAGATTCGATGCTTCATAGATTCAGAATTTACAGCATAGAAGGAGGCCATTCAGCCCGTCATGCCTGTGCTACAGTGTTAGCTCCTCAGCTGGTTACTCCACTTCTGTTTCCTCGTCCTATCTCCATTTAAAGTGAAAGCAAAATACTGCGGATGCTGGAAATCTGAAACAAAAACAAGAAGTGCTGGAGTCACTCAGCAGGTCTGGCAGCATCTGTGGAAAGAGAAGCAGAGTTAACGTTTCGGGTCAGCGAAGAAGGGTCGCTGACCCGAAACGTGAACTCTGCTTCTCTTTCCACAGATGCTGCCAGACCTGCTGAGTGACTCCAGCATTTCTTCCATTTAAAGTGATTTCTGCTACAAAGGCCACTGGTGGTAAAGCATTCCATCTGTGCAAAACAAAAAAAAAATCATCTAACTCCTCCCTTTGCTGTTCTGCTGAGAATCAGTGGCGGGAATCTCCTGTGGAGATTGCCAAAACTACAGCGGAAGATCAGTGGAAATCTTGATCAGAGGGTATATCCATGATTTCCACCACAGTTACTGCGCCCAGTTGGAAGACCCCTACCCTCCCCGAGGAGATTCCTGGGGGTCGTCGTCCCGCCGCAAAAAATGGCGGCTGCCCCACACGGGACCAGTGCCGCTGTGCGGCCGCCATTCTGTGGCAGGCGGCCACTTAACATACTGACGGCGGCTGCCACCCCCCACAATCACATGGCGTGAACAGTATCGGCAACATTGTGAACAGTGTCACCTGATGCAGGAGCAGGTGCTGGCGCCATTTTTAAAAGGCTGCCAGCCCTGCAAACAAAATGCAAAGTTGACCCCTTCCCCTCCTCAATGGCATCAGCTTCTCGTGGATGGCAGAGTGAAGGGGCGTGAGTGTCACACTTTGAGCTCAAGATCGGAAACGGATGGGAGGATCGCGGTGGGTGACATTGAAATTTATGCAGATGGGTATTTTAAATATTTAAACTAGGGTCCCGTCGCAGAGTGGCGGAGGGGCCGCCATGGAGCTTCCCCGCCCTCGGAAAGATCAGAGCCAGCAATCCCAGCATCAGCTTCCGTGGCATCTGCTGCCGCTCCGATTCTCCAGCCCCCTCGCCACGGAGTTCTCTACTGCAGAAGGCAGTGGAGGCCAAGTCATTAAATATATTCAAGAAGGAGATAGATATATTTCTTAATGCCAACGGGATCAAGGGACATGGGGAGAAAGCGGGAACAGGGTACTGAATTAGACGATCAGCCACGATCTTTTATGAATAGCGGAGCCGGCCCAAAGGGCTGAATGACCTACTTCCGCTCCTATGTTCTATGTTTCTATGGAATCCAACGTCGGGCCGAGCACAAGATCTAGCCCCTGGCACCTGTGCTGACTCCCTTCCTCTTGCTTTACCAAATTTCCCAAACAGGTTCAATTTTGCCACTGGCATATAATAGGAGATCACGGGCACACTGAAGGTGGCAGAGAAGAGAATGGGTGGATTTCCATATGGGACAATAAATTGGCTGATAATGACCCAGTGTGCAAGCCAGCCATCTCAAATCAGTTTGATTCTAAGCAGAAAATTATTTATATTGTCAGCATTGTGGACACTATAACTTACAGCAGGGACAACAGTGAAATCTAGAGAATGGAGGGAGCAGGGACAGCACAGAGAGCAGGGGAAGGTATGACAGAGTATGTGAAAGCAGGAAAACATGCTACCTCAGCCCTATTTTCTATCTGACTCAACTTACTTCATGCAAACTAAGCTAAGGTTAGTTCCACCCACCTGTGTGCTCTTGAAGCTCAATGAGAAACTTGGAAGATAGCCTGGAATGAAAAACAACCAACCAATTCATAAAACTGTTCCTTTCCTCTGAGCATGCAGAATCTGGGTTATCACAGAGCCTATCCCACCTATTTAGTCACTGCATACATGTAGTTACACTAAACTCACGAGTCCAAGCAATGGCTCAAAAATTGCTGGGCCCACTACACCAGTCTCAGTGGGAGTGAATGCCACTGACCTCCACTCCTATGTCAAGCAGAATACCTGAGGGACAGGGTAGTGTCAACTAATTCCTATAACACCAATAGGTGTCCACACCTCTAAGGGTACATCCAGGATGTCCAGTAGAAGAGGACAGGAGATGCAGTGCTCATCTTCCCAGTGGACCCACTTCCATCGGTGCAATCACCAGGATATCAAGACTCTTTCCGGCTTCCAGATCACGAGGCAGGTAGGAGGTGGAAGCCATGGGAATTCCAATAGGGAAAAGGCCTTCCACCAGTGCCAGCTCCACTGTGGACCATTTCTGTCAGGCAGAAGGTCTGCCCATCCCAGTCTCCAGTGGTTCGCCAGGGACCCCGCATTCTGGATTTTGCCCCAATGACTGTCCCCACCATTACACTGTGGACCTGAGGATATGCGAGATACAATGCCAAACTCCACATCTCCACCAGTCAACCCTGGATGACCTAGCACCCAGCATTAGAACCACTGGGGTAGATCAGGACTTTGTTCAGTAGGGTAAAACTACTGATAGCTAGTTGGCAACCCCTTTCAGATCTTGCCCAGTTTTTATTTCCATTGACTTTCAATACCAAGAAAATCAGAAATACAAAGGGGGAATGATGTAAAACAGGATGTAGACTCACACAAAGTCCAGATCTGCCCAAACCTGTCCCACTTTGAGTGCACTCTGGAGCTTTGCTCAATCAGTGAGTGAGACCGACAGAGTTTAAAAGTGCAGCGGGAAGGAGCGAGACTGAATGAGACCGGCAGAGTTTAAAAGTGCAGCGGCAGCGGGAAGGAGCGAGACTGAGCGAGACCGGCAGAGTTTAAAAGTGCAGCGGGAAGGAGCGTGACTGACTGAGACCAGCAGAGTTTAAAAGCAGTGGCAGTGGGAAGGAGCGAGACTGAGCGAGACCGGCAGAGTTAAAAAGTGCAGTGGCAGCGCGCCTGAGTTTTGGAAAAAAAAGCCAACAGTGACGTCACAGGAGAGCTGCAAGGTGATTGATTGGTGAGTCACTGCTGTTAGGGAATAGCTCTAAATAGCTGGGTAAGTATCTCAGTTAAGAAAAGTTTAAAAATTTAACGTTTATTTCAAATATAGTAAGTAGTGTTTTTTTTTAGGGAGCTCTGTAATAACGAGGACCAGGGAAGAAGGGGCCTGGAGTAACTGATATTATTGGACATTAAGATCTTCAAGAAGGTTTACTTTAGTTTAAAGGGTTAAGTCATGGCAGGAGAGCTCAAAGCCGTGGTGTGCTCCTCGTGCTCCATGTCGGAATCCGGGAACAATTCCAGTGCCCGGGACCAGCATGTTTGCAGGAAGTGTCTCCAGCTGCAGCTCCTGGAAGCCCGGGTTTCGGAGCTGGAGCGGCAGCTGGGGACACTGTGGAGCATATACGAGGCGGATAGCACGTATAGAGAGGTGGTCACACAGCAGGCTCAGACTCCACAGGCAGGAAGGGAATGGGTGAGCACCAGGCAGAGCTAGAGGACTAGGCAGGCAGTTCAGGAATCTCTTGTAGCTATTCCCCTGCAAAACAGATATACTGTTTTGGATACTGTTGGGGGGAATGGCCTCTCAGGGGAAAGCAGCAACAGCCCAATTCGTTGCACCACGGTTGGCTCTGCTGCACAAGGGAGGAGTAAAAAGTGTGGGAATGCAATAGTTATAGGGGATTCAATTGTAAGGGGAATAGATAGGCATTTCTGTGACTACAAAAGAGACTCCAGGGTGGTAGGTTGCCTCCCTGGTGCTAGGGTCAAGGTTGTCTCAGAGCTGTTACAGGACATTCTGAAGGGGGAGGGTGAACAGCCAGTGGTCGTGGTACACATCGGTACAAACGACATAGGTAAAAAAAAGGATGAGGTCCTAAAAGCAGAATATAGGGAGTTAGGAAGTAAGTTGAAAAGTAGGACCTCAAAGGTAGTGATCTCGGGATTACTACATGTGCCACGTGCTAGTCAGAGTAGAAATAGCAGGATATATTGGATGAATACGTGGCTGAAGAGATGGTGTGAGGGGGAAGGTTCTAGATTCCTGGGGCATTGGGACTGGTTCTGGGGGAGGTGGGACCAGTACAAACTGGACGGGTTACACCTGGGCAGGACCGGGACTGATGTCCTAGGGGGAGTATTTGCTAGAGTGGTTGGGGAGGGTTTAAACTAAAATGGCAGGGGAATGGAAACCGTTGCAAGGAGTCAGAGGAGGGGGGAATCAAAGACAAGAACGAAAAACAGTAAGGGGAATAAGAAAAGTGGTAGGCAGAGAAATCAAGGGCCAGAATCAAACAGGGCCACAGTGAAAAATAGTGGGAAGGGGACAAGTAATGTTAAAAAGACAAGACTTCAGGCTTTGTGCCTTAACGCGCGGAGCATTCACAATAAAGTAGATGAATTAATCGCGCAAATACATGTAAACAGGTATGATATAGTCGAGATTACGGAGACATGGCTGCAAGGTGACCAGGGATGGGAAATGAACATCCAGGGATATTCAGTATTTAGGAAGGACAGACAAAAAGCAAAAGGCGGTGGAGTTGTATTGCTGGTTAAAGAGGAAATTAACGCAATAGTGAGGAAAGATATTAGCTCTGATGATATGTAATCTGTATGTGTAGAGCTGAGAAACATTAAGGGGCAAAAAACCATTAGTGGGGGTTGTATATAGACCCCCAAACTGTAGTGGTGATGTTGGGAATGGCATCAAACAGGAAATTAGAGATGCATGCGATAAAGGAACATCTGTAATTATGGGTGAATTTAATCTGCATATAGATTGGGCAAATCAAATTAGTCACGATACTGTAGAGGAGGAATTTTTGGAGTGTATACGGGATGGTTTTCTGGACCAATACGTTGAGGAACCAACTAGAGAACAGGCCATCCTAGACTGGGTATTGTGTAATGAGAGAGGAATAATTGACAATCTAGTGGTGCGAGACCCATTGGGGACGAGCGACCATAATATGATAGAATTCTTCATCAAGATGGAGAGTGACGTGGTTGATTCTGAGACAAGGGCCCTGAATCTTAATAAAGGAAACTACGAAGGTATGAGGCGCGAGTTGGCCATGACAGATTGGGAAACGTTACTTAAAGGGATGACGGTGGATAGGCAATGGCAAACATTTAAAGAGAACATGGATGAACTGCAACAATTGTTTATCCCTATCTGGCGCAAAAGTAAAACAGGAAAGGTAGCCAAACCCTGGCTCACAAGAGCAATTAGAGATAGCATTAGATGCAAGGAAGAGGCATATAAATTTGCCAGGAAAAACAACAGACCTGAGGATTGGGAGCAGTTTAGAATTTAGCAAAGGAGGCCCAAGGAACTGATTAAGAAGTGGAAAATAGAGGACGAGAGCAAGCTTGCGGGAAATATAAAAACTGATTGTAAAAGTTTCTATAGGTATGTAAAGAGAAAAAGATTGGTGAAGACAAATGTAGGTCTCTTACAGTCAGAAACCGGGGAATTTATTATGGGGAACAAAGAAATGGCTGACCAACTAAATGCATACTTTGGTTCTGTCTTCACAAAGGAGGACACAAATAACATACCAGAGATGTTGGGGAACACAGGGTTTAGTGACAGAGAGGAACTGAAGGAAATCAGTATTAGTAGAGAAATGGTGTTGGGGAAATTGACGGGATTGAAGGCTGATAAATCCCCAGGAGCTGATAATCTACATCCCAGATTATTTAATGCAGTGACCCTAGAAATAGTGGATGCAGTGGTGGTCATCTTCCAAGATTCTATAGACTCTGGAACAGTTCCTACAGATTGGAGGGTAGCTAATGTAACCTCACTATTTATAAAGGGAGGTAGAGAGAAAACGGGGAATTATAGACCAGTCAGCCTGACGTCAGTAGTGGGGAAAATTCTAGAGTCCATTATCAAAGATTTTATAGCAGAGAACAGTGGTAGAATTGGGCAGAGTCAGCATAGATTTATGAAAGGGAAATCATGCTTGACAAATCTACTAGAATTCTTCGAGGATGTAACTAGTAGAGTTAATGAGGGACAGCCAGTGGATGTGGTTTATTTGGACTTTCTGAAGGCTTTCGACAAAGTCCCACATAAGAGATTAGCATGTAAAATTAAAGCGCATGGGATTGGGGGTAGCGTATTGCGATGGATAGAAAATTGGTTGGCGGACAGGAAACAAAGAGTAGGGATAAATGGGTCTTTTTCCGAATGGTAGGCAGTGACTAGTGGGGTACCGCAGGGATTGGTGTCGGACCCCAGCTATTCACAATACATATTAATGATTTAGATGAGGGAACTAAATGTAATATCTCCAAATTTGCAGATGACACAAAACTGGGTGGGACGGTGAGTTGTGAGGAAGATGCAGAGAGGCTTCAGGGTGATTTGGACAAGTTGAGTGAGTGGGCTAATGCATGGCAGATGCAGTATAATGTGGATAAATGTAAGGTTATCCACTTTGGTAGCAAAAGCAGGAAGGCAGATTATTATCTGAATGGCTATAAACTGAGAGAGGGGAATATGCAGCGAGACCTGGGTGTTCTCGTACACCAGTCGCTGAAGGTAAACATGCAGGTGTAACAGGCGGTAAAAAAGGCAAATGGTATGTTGGCCTTTAAAAGCGAGAGGATTCGAGTACAGGAGCAGGGATGTCTTGCTGCAATTATACAGGGCCTTGGTGAGGCCACACCTGGAATATTGTGTGCAGTTTTGGTCTCCTTATCTGAGGAAGGATGTTCTTGCTATAGAGGGAGTGCAGCGAAGGTTTACCAGACTGATTCCTGGGATGGTGGGACTGATGTATGAGGAGAGATTGAGTCGGTTAGGATTATATTTGCTGGAGTTCAGAAGAGTGAGGGGGAATCTCATAGAAACCTATAAAATTCTAGCAGGACTTGGCAGGGTAGATGCAGAAAGGATGTTCCTGATGGTGGGGGAGTCCAGAACCAGGGGTTGTAGTCTAAGGATACAGGGTAAACTTTTCAGGACTGAGATGAGGAGAAATTTCTTCACCCAGTGAGTGGTGAGCCTGTGGAATTCACTACCACAGAAAGCAGTTGAGGCCAAAACATTGTATATTTTCAAGAAGGAGTTAGATACAGCTCTTGGGTCTAAAGGGATCAAAGGATATGGGGCAAAAGCAGGAACAGGTTACTGAGTTGGATGATCAGCCATGATCATAATGAATGGCGGAGCAGGCTCGAAGGGCCAAATGGCCTACTCCTGCTCCTATTTTCTATGTTTCTATCACTTTTTATGGAATCAGAGAGCATTTATTCCTACATTGCAACAGTGGTGACACTTCAAAGAGTACTTCATTGGCTGTAAAACACTTTGGGACAAACTGAAACAAAAACAAAAAGTGATGAAAATACTCAGCAGATCTGGCAGCATCGATGGAGAGAGAAGCAAAGTTAATGTTTCAGGTCTGTGACATTTCAGGTTAGAAAATAATTAGGTTTTAAGCAAGTCCGGGTGTGGGGGGGGGGGGGGGGGGTGGGGTGGGGTGGGGTGGTGAGGAGAGAACTTTTTGCTTTTATTTTGGGACAACCTGAGGTTGTTGAAGGCGCTATATCAATGCAAGTTTTTTCTTTCTTCATGCAGAGCTTTCCTACAGGAGATTAAATAGATGGTGGTAGGATCCACCATAAGAAGGTTACAGTCTGTAGAAAGAATTGCCTCTCTGGTTGCTTGTCAGCAGTCGTAATCCTCTTCCTGACATGGTCTATTTGTAGATATTCGCCTGTTCCGATGATACACTGGCTCATTGTGTTTGCAAGCATGGGAACTCTTTTCCATAATATACAATAAGGCATCTCCTGACAATTCAGGGAGTAAATGGATCTATGTGCTTACGTACATACATATTTCATTTGCTCTATCACTAGGCCAAGGAGATTCATGTGATCTTTCGAAGAAGAGCAGCTCCACACTTCTATAATCTCATGATGTGCTCAAAGGTCATTTTCACTGATTCTCACCCTGATGTCAGGACACCTCAGCTGGGCTTTTATGGGCCGCCCTGCGACAGGGAAGGAGGCAGGGGCATGTAGTATCACGACGGGTGATGGGGGGGTTGCCTCACCGTTGCCAAGGACCTTCCCGGGGGCACGATAGGCCAACAACGGCCTTCCCACCCAGAGGCCAACTGGGGCCCTTAAGTGGCTTATTAATGGCCAATTAAGGGCCTGGTCCCAATGCCACTGGGATCTTAGCAGCCACGGGGAAGGCCTCTGCCCTACGGGAAGGATGCCTTACAACACAATGTGCTCTCCCTTGAGCAGGGGCCCTCCTCCGTGGGCAATTTGTGGCCCACAGAGGAGCCGCACCAGGAACAACGTTTCCTGTCCCCAGGACCCTCCTCCCGCTGGACATCGCTCCCACCCCCCACCGCACCTCACCGGGGCCTTTTGAACTGGCCCCGGCGACCTCATCTCACCAACCTCTTGTCCAGGGCTCCAGGGCTGGGCCCGGAGCCAAGGTCTGTGCAGTACCGGCAGTAGCCATCGCTCCCAGTGACGCTGCCGATACTGCTGAGCTGCCGGCCCTGTGATTGGCTGGCAGCTCATGGAGGCAGGATCCCCATCTTTAAAGGGACGGAGATCCCAGCTCATGAATCTTGAAATCAAAAACACCGGAGGATCACTCCAGGGAGGGGGGGGCGGGGCGCGGGGAGTTGCAAAAATGCAGAGACGGGGCTCCCCCTGCCTTTTCAGCCCGGCGCCAGGAGCCTTACCTCCTACACAAAATCCAGCCCCTCTTTTCCTGTTACAGACAATCTGAAAATTGGGCCGAATTTGATTATGCTGACGTGCTTACATTTCTTTTTTTAAATAGATTCTCGGGATGTGGGAATCACAAGCAAGGCCAGCATTTAATGACGATCCCTAGTTGCTTTTGAGAAGATGGGGCCTTCTTGACAGCTGCAGTCCATGTTGTCAAGGTATACCCACAGTGCTGTTAGGGAGGGATTCCAGGATTTTGATCCAGGTGTGATGAAGAACAATGGTGCACCTCCGAGTAGGAATGGTGCATGTGACTTGGAGCAGAACCTGGAGGTGGTGGTGCTCCCACACACCTCCTGACCTTGTTCTCCCAGATGTTGGAGGTCACGGATTTGGGAGGTGCTGTCGAAGAAGCCTTGGCAAGTTGCTGCAGTGCATCTTGCAGATGGTACACACTGCTGCCGCTGTGTGCCAGTGTTGGAGTGGGTGGATGTTTAGGCTAGTGGCATCTGTTATGACCAGGTGAGATAGGGGTCTAGGGGTTCCCTCTCAGTCTTTGTTGGTTTAACCATAACAGGGTTTAATTTTACAAACACCGTGTTTTAGCTCCCCCTCAGTGAATCCTTGTTCACCGCTTTCTAATTGTAAGGCGACGAAATCAATTAGACAGTTTTCTTAGATTTAACAAGAAAGGCGGAAGTTTATTAATCTTAAACTCTAATTCGGGTAACGGCTACGAATACGTGACACAACCATGCTAACATGCATACGCAATAAACACACATGCAGATAGAGACAGAAAAAGTAGAAGGAATAAAGGGGAAAGGTTTGAGGCAATATCTGGTAATTATTTATGGTCATTTGAGTTTGATGTTGAGTCTTTGGCTGCCGGTAAGTCTTGCTATTCGTTGGGGCCCAGGGCACGCTTTAACTTGTACGATGTAGGAGTCTTCTCTCCCTTGAGGTTTAAGCGACTTCAGTGGGTCCGGAGGTTTGTGAGAAAGCGAGACAGACCCAGTCAGGAGAGAGGTTTCCTTGTTCCAGGTTCAGTTGCAATCGGCAGTCTGACCAAACTGTCCTGTGAGCACAATTCAAAACTCCAAGTTGGCCAGCAGGTCAGTCATGTGAGTAACCCCTTATTTGGGAACAACCGCTCCTGTGGTTTGTGGATTGCCAAGCTCTCAGTGGCGGGGGAGGGTGTAGTGCTGTCTCTTACACTGACAAGATGTGGACCACCATTGCCCAGACCAATCTTTGTTAGTTGAATCAGTGAGCAATTTTTTTGTCTCTCCAAGCACTGTCTCTTAGTATGCAAATGTCCTCCAACCAAGTGTCTGATGATCTCTTTTTAAACAAGTTATTTCTTCACTCCAGCAACAGTTTAAAATTAATGTCCAAATGATGAAATTAATATGCCTCATTCTTGGCAGCTGGGGGTCTTCATGACACATCACATGAGTTGGTCTTGTAGGCTTCTACTAAAAAGTTCATTTCAACATTTGGATCACCTTTGGTGCCTCTAGTGTTGGCGCAAGGGAAGCCCGGATGGGCTGAAAATACCAGACGATCTGCTTCTGACCATTTCTACTGCAGCCCGCGTGGCACAGCATACTTGGAAAAGCATTAGTGTGGCGGTGTCGTGCATGTTGAAGCGTGCAGAGTGGGCAGATCATGATGCCACTCAGCATCTAATGCTGGCTTGGCACCCATCCTGCCATTTCAGATCGTGCTGGTCCTGTTAATGCCCTCCCTTAAATACACTCAGCTGAGTTCAGCCACATGAGGGACTGTCCCCATTAGCACTAGTAAAAAGGATCAGCATGGGGCTTTCAGGTCATGTGCTTTTGACTTTCGTTTGCTGCTGGGGAGTTAGTGGAAGTACTGTGCACTCTGCTGTTGAAGGAGCTCTCAGAAGTTGTTGGAGTCGGATGGGAGAGCTGCTGGACTTTTCCAAGGAGTTCAATGGAGCAGAATGCCTATTACTCATGGGATACTCAAAGTTGAAGCTGGGCTTGCAGGAGGACTTTGAGCAGCTCTGGAACTTCAGGGCTCAGCTTTGGACTGCACCACCTTGGCATGGATGGCAGCAGTCTGGGCTTGCTAGCTGAAAGGTGACAGCAGGGGCACTAGTAGAGTGGCAGTGGTGGGAGTACAAATGCAGTCCTCCTGAAAGAAGATAGCAGGTTCATGCTCCACGGAGGCACTGCCACTCCCCAGGCTGGTATCTAAACAGTCCTAGTAATCTGCTGGAGGACAGATTGCTGGAATACTGTGAGATCCTTTGAGCACTGGTATCCACAGCCATGATGGCAGCACTCTGAGCCTGTACGGCACAAAGCTAGGCTTGCATGGCAACAAGCATGAATCTCATGACCTCAGTCTGAGCTTCCACTGCAGCACTGAGACATCGGGTGGTTTATGCCTGTGTTGCAATGGAAGCTGAGACAGCAGCCACTAAACGCTGCATAACGGCTGGGTTAGCAAGTGCTTTCATGGAGTTGGCCACTACTTCCACACTGTAAAGGCTAGACTCCAAGCTTTGTGCAAAACCCTGAACCAAGTTGGAGCTGACCTCCTCCATGTGCCTTGTCAGTGACAACAGGCTCTCTGGCAGGCCTGGCAATGCATCAAGCACCAGTCTTTTCCTGTAAAACGTCCCATCGACATCCTCATCTGAGTGCAGCAGATCACGTCTACAACTGTACCCTTTCTCCCTAGCCTGACTGCAGCCCAATTTTCCCGCTAACTCACCACGTGCTGATCACACCTCTATACCACCCTCTAAGATATGCGCAGTGCCAGTATCTGAGCTGGTGGCTGCAAGTGTTAAATCAAGTGATGCTGCTTCTTCATCAAATATCTGCTCTTGCTCGCAGGCCAGGAGGCAGGTCTTGGGTATCTGAAAGCATAAGTGCAGAAGGGGAGGGTTAGGGGTGAGGGAAGGGAGAGGGTGATGGGGGGGGGGGGGGGGGGGGGTGGGGGGTGGTAAAAGACTGGGTGGAAAACAAGAGGTTAATGGTCACACAATCTGCAGCTTGTACTTCATACCAGGTAGCAGGATGAGGGTAAAGTGGGATTTGAGAAGCTGCATTCGGCAGGAACACACTGTCATCCTGGATGGTCTTGGCAGGTGCAATGGGCTCTATCAGTCTAGCCCAATAATTCACAACACCATCTCCTCCAAGGGGGTCAGGTGATGCAAGCTTGCCTGTCCTTCAGCAATTCTCTGCTGCTATCTCCTGTTATGTGCCTCCTTGTCCTGCAAGAGAGTGGAAAATGTCAGGAAGGATGTTCCAATATGTTTGCGTGGTGTATCTTTCATAGCTGAATAGCTGGAAGTATGTGGAAGCTATGAGATGTGGATGTGAGGCTTGCAGCAGTGGTAAGTGTGTGAGGGTAAGCTGGAGCGCCTAAATTTTAGGCATGAGTCCTCATTGCTCGAGATTGCTGATGGGTGAGTGATGGAGTGTGGTGCACTGAGCCTGTGTGAGGTTGGTGGTGCGGTGAGTGGGAGATGGCATTTGGAGATGCATTCACTGACCTTGACCACTCATGTGAAGTCAACAAACTTTTTGCAGCACTGGAGCCAGGGGCACAGGACCAGATTCCTCGAATTGGCCTCTGTGGCCACGAGCTCCCATTGCCTTCACAGTGTATGCCTTGAGGGCCTCCTGGCTCCTTATGGAAGCATGGCCTCTCTCCTCCTTTCCCCCTCCAAGGCTGCCAGCACCACATCAGAGAACCTGGGAGCCCTCTCTCTGTGGCCTACTGCTCCATTGGTACTCTAAATCCTTCGGAGAAACACTTTTAGAGACAGTTCCGGTAACTCCTACAGCCAGAATGCACCTCCCCTTTAAGAGGTGCAGGCTAGCTGAGACTCATGCTAGACACGCACGCACCAGGATCCCCTGCTGAGCATGCTGCCTGCATCACCTCAATCAAGAGCAGGATATTTGCACATCACAATCCCTATGCTCAAAAACAGGTACTATCCAATTTGTAGCCCCCTATCCGCCTGCTCAAGTGCATGTAAAGAACCAGTGACACTATTTGAAGAAAAGCTGGGTGTTCCCTTCATGTTCTGGGCAACATTGGTCCTTCAACTAACACCATAAGAAATTAATTACCTAGCCAAATACATTAACCAACTCACTTGCTGTTGAGATCTTGTGTGCCCAAGTTAACTGCCAGTTTTGCCTACATAAAAACAGTACAGTTAATGTGATCAATTGGTTATAAAGCACTTTGGAAATGCCTGAAGTCTTGACCATGAGCCATACTGATGCAAGTTGTTAAGAAAGTGAAATGTAATAGTTAAATATTTGGTTTTTCCATTACTCGGCAATGGAATGGCAAGTTCTGATGTGATCCCATATGAGGAGAAGATTTTCTCTGGTTAACATTGCAATTAAATTATAAATGTGAGCATAAAGAACATTTTTATGACTTCCTACCAATAGCGAACAATGGAAATCTTTCCCCATGTCGAGTTACCTGTCATAGCAGAGAAGGCGCCCGTTACTAGTTCCATGTGTCACTTATTAATATATATATAAAACAGTGTGAGTTGCCCAGTCTGTTAAATCAGTTTCAGATATCCATTAATCGATGGGCCCAATAATGGGATGTTTGGCACCTGGAACAGTGCTGCATGTCAGCCATAAGCAACCCATATTATCCGTCACTGAGTCATTCTGGGCACTATAGAAATGCAAGTTGTTGTCATTGGAAGTGGGGAAGCAAATGTCCATGTGTGCCTAAGTGAATTGTGCACGTACTGCCTATTAAGTTCAATTTTTCAAACAGTTTCTTCCCTGAGAATCAGAAAATCCTACCTTGTGATTTCAGCAACAGCTTTTGACTGAAGAGTTGGCAGAGAAATATATTTTGCAATGCAACGTGATTCTTGGAGTTGCAAGCTAGCAGACATCCTGTCTCAAGACCTATGTTGCACCATCTCACAATCTCAGCAATATGTCCAATTTCAGAGATTGTGGCATTTTGCAATCAAAAGTATAATGTGGAAGGACTGGGGGAACTGAAGTCTTGAGCAACAAGAGGCCTTCAAAAATTGTTAACAAGTTCCGAGGCCCACAATCTGCTCTCAGCTCCTAAACAGCACTGCAGTTGCCCTGTGCCTACATGAAATGGGTGCTGGATGGTCAGCCCCCAAACTCAACCAGCCTTGGCCTCACCGAATATGGCAACACTGAGGGTTGTACAACTAGTCCCAATGCTTCCAGGTTCAAGGGAGGGACAATAAAAAAAACTGGCATTTATATAGCGCCTTTCATAACCTCAGAATGTCTCAAAGCTCTTTTCACCCAATGAAGCACTCTTGAAGGATAGTCACTGTTGCAATGCAGGAAACACGACAATCAATTTGTGCATAGCAAGCTCCCACAAACAGCAATATGACAATGGCCAGACAATCTGTTTTATTTTACTGATGTTGTTTGAGGAATAAATATTGACCGGGACATCGGCAGAGGAGAACCCAGCTGCTCTTCTTTGAAATAGAGCCATGGGATTTTTTTACATTCACTTGAGAGAGGAGGCAGGGCATCAGTTTAACAAAAGATGGCACCACTGTCTCATGCAAAAGCCGGAACCTCCAACAGTGCAGCATTCCTTCAGTACTGCACGGACAGTGCCAGTCTAGATAAAAATCATGGCACGATTTGTGCTCCTGCCTACCATCGAGTGGTAGGAAAATGCACATGAGCAGAACTTCAGGTGTGGACGGAACTGAACTTGACTGTTCCAATCATAGTCCACCAATAGTCACTATCTAAACTCACATCGACGGAATGACCATTTGGCCAAGGTTCAGAACGACTGCTTCAATTCCATGGCACATTACCCTAGAATGAGTCAGCATCTCCAGGGGAGGTGGGGGATAAAAATGGGGGTGGTGTGAGGGGGAAAAAAAACATAAAAAGTACCTAAATATCTACAGTGGGGAGATGATTTGAAAAAAATGTTTAACTGAAACAATCTACCTTTAAGATTGTGAATAAAGCTAAACCCAACCACCGCATAAATGTCAAACTCTGCATGAGTCAGGGTGGAGAACTGAGATTTCATCATCTATCTAACTGATGAAATGTGTGTGACTCATTGAGAAACTTGCTGAATCAATGGGTAACACAAAACACTGCACGGTTTCTGTATTACTGCACAGTCTCATTGGTCAGTGTCCTGTCAGATGGCTGTGAATCAGGGATGAGTGTATAGCAGGAATTATTTTAAGGTTTTCGATACCCATCAATGGAAGGCATGAGGTGTTAACTTTAAATTCATGTATTATGCATGTGTGATGAGCGATTAAAGAAAAAGTTAAATGAATAAAGGGAAGAAGGGTATATACTTCTTTCAATGTAGTATACTGTATTCGCTGCTCACAATGTGGTCTCCTCTACATTGGGGAGACCAAGCGCAGACTGGGTGATCGCTTTGCGGAACACCTCCGCTCAGTCCGCAAGCAGGACCCTGAGCTTCCGGTTGCTTGCCATTTCAACACTCCCCCCTGCTCTCATGCTCACATCTCTGTCCTGGGATTGCTGCAGTGTTCCAGTGAACATCAACGCAAGCTCGGGGAACAGCATCTTATTTACCGATTAGGCACACTACAGCCTGCCGGACTGAACATTGAGTTCAATAATTTCAGAGCATGACAGCCCCCCATTTTACTTTCATTGTTAGTTGTTTTTTCTTTTTTCTTTTTTTCTTTTTTACATTTTTTACAACCTTTTTCTTGCATTTATTTCATTTCATCTAAGTTTGTTCAGTTTGCTTACCCACTGTTTTTTTTTCATGTTTGCACTTGCTGCTGTTCAATATTCAGTCCGTTAACACCTTTTCTGTACTAATGCTTTGTCTTCAACACACCATTAACATATTGTTTGCCTTTGCTCCATGACCTTTTGGTCAGCTATGTGGCCTTGTCCAACCTACACTTTCTCCTTTGTTATCGCTTGCCCCACCCCCACCTCACTTGCTTATAACCTGTGACATTTTTAATATTTGTCAGTTCCGAAGAAGGGTCACTGACCTGAAACGTTAACTCTGCTTCTCTTTCCACAGATGCTGCCAGACCTGCTGAGTGGTTCCAGCATTTCTTGTTTTTATTTCAGATTTCCAGCATCCGCAGTATTTTGCTTTTATTAAAGGGAAGAGGGGATGAGGTGAAAGGAAAGATTCGGGAAGGTCAAAGCTCCACAATCCAGAAAGTGTTTTTTGATCACCATGCTCACTGATGATGTTTTTTTTAACCGAGTTCAGAGATCCTGTGGTCAAATGTCATTCCTTGGTTAGAAAAGATAACGTTGCTTCATATCATGGAAAATTATACATGCATTTAAAATAAGCAAGAAGCAACAGGGCAAACGTACTTATTAATAAAATTTTACTCTTTTAAGTTTCACAGAGCACTTAAAACTTATCTGTATATATGGTGTATATTAATGCAAACGTTAATTGGGAATGGTAGCATGGTGTTTATGTCACTGGACTAGTAATCCAGAGGCCTCAACTAATGATCTGGAGATGTGGGGCTGGATTTTCCTGGTCCCATGGAGAGGGGGTTGGAGGCGGGGGTGTCACAAAAATAGGGTGGGGCTGCGTCCGGATGGCTGCTCAATGCATTCCCAGGGCAGGCTGGAAAGAGAGAGGCGGGCAGACAATTACTCCAATTAAGACCCCAGTTGGGAGCCATTTTGTGCGGGTATTTTACTGAAGTCAGGTGGGCCCCAGCGGCAGGCCGGATCGCCATCAGTGCCAGAGGCTCCATGCCCCATTGATGGGTTGCAGGGAGGGAAGGCAGCGGCCCTGTCTGTTAGTAATCCAGCGGAGGGGTTTCCCCTCCACCCCAACATCCCTATCAGCTTCGGTCCCCTTTATTTCATTAACTCGATGCTCCAAGTTGCGGCGCCCTGTGGGACTGCCGGCCTGACATCGCTGTGGGCTCTCTGATTGGGCCTGCAGCCTCAGGAGCCCGCCAGCCATCCTTAATTGGACTTTAGAGTGCAGAGTGCATCCAACGAGGAGGCCACTCCCAGAAGGCTGCACCAGCGGGCGCACTGACAACGTGGGTGGGTTCAGGACCCCCATATGGACCCAATGTCAGGGTCCCAATGACTGTCAGAAAATCCCACCACAGCAGCTGGGGAATTTAAATTCAATTAATTAAATAAATCTGGAATAAAAAGCTCACCTCAGTAACTACCGGATTGTCATAAAAGCCCAACTGGTTCACTGATGTCCTTTAGGGAAGGAAATCTGCCGTCCTTACCTGGTCTGGTCTACATGTGACTCCAGACCCACAGCAATGTGGTCGACTCTTAACTGCCCTCTGAAATAGCCTAGCAAGCCACTCAGTTGTCTAGAAGGTAGCTCACCACCACCTTCTCAAGGGCAATTAAGAGTGGGCATAAATGCCAGCTTGCCAGTGATGCTCACATTCCACGAATGAATTAAAAACATTGATAACCTAGTATAAAAATTACTAGCTCCAGGCAAATAGTTAACTTATAGTGAGTTTAAAGAAATTCCCAATCCTCCTAAATTCAGAGAGAGAAGCCTACAAAATAAGAGGGCATAATTAAGAGGGACATCACGTTGAGGTATATAAAGCAAGGTTGTTGACTTCAGTTACGAGGATAGATTGGAGAAGCTGGGGCTGTTCTTTTTAGAGAAGAGAAGATTGTGAGCAGATTTGACAGAGGTGCTCAAAATCACAGAATAGATAGGGAGAAACTGTTCCCATTGGCAGAAGGCTCAAGAACCAGAGGACACTGATTTAAAGTGATTGGCAAAAGAATTAAAGGTGACATGAGGAAAAACTTTTTTATGCAGCGAGTGGTTACGATCTGGAATGCACTGCCTGAAAGGGTGATGGAGGCAAATTCAATGGTGGCTTTCAAAAGGGTGTTGGATAAGCAGCTGAAGGGAAAATATTTGCAGGGCTACGGGGAAAGGGCAAGGGAGTGGGATCAGCCAAATTGCTCTTGCAGTGGCCTCCGTACGTGCTGTAACCATTTCATGATTCTATAACAGTACAAGTATGGTAAACCGGACAACAGTAACAAATTAAGCTGGGAAGTGAGACCAGAGAACTTGACCTACATATTAGGGCGCGTCCATTTCTGGGTATCCAGGAGGGGTGGGGTGGGTGATGGTGGCGCTGTTTCTGAATGGTGAGGCCCAAAGAACCCCCGTTATTGGACCTCGGACCTCATGATAATTGAACCGACGAGATACTACAGGCAGCTTGTGAAGAGGTGAGCAAGGCAAGGTCACTGCTGACTTAGTTGTGGGGCTGCTCTGGAGGAGTACAGACTGTAAGCAATTCGAGATTGCATCTAAACACAAGCAAGTGTTTAAAATGAGTCGCTGTCTCACTCAGCATTTGTTTTGCACAGGTATACCGTACCTTATAAAACACATAGTAAGTCCTTTTTGAAATATCACTTGTTAGGGTTTCAAACTGAATTGACATTTTCTGAATGTAGATACAAAGTCAAAAGACTTATTTATTTATTCATTTATTGTCAGCTAAAAGTAGTGCATTTAATTGGATTATATTTCATAGAATCATAAATGATATGACACAGAAGGGGGCCATTTGGCCCACTGTCCCTGTGCCATCTCTCTGAAAGAGCTATCCAATTAGTCCTGCTTCCTCTGCCATTTGTTCTGTATGGATTAGGGTCGGCAGGAGAAATGAGTTGAGGAAATGGATATTCAAAGGTAAAATCACTGGCCTAGCCATGAATATGTGCAACATGCAAGCCTAAGACGTTAGGATCCCCTCCGAGCAACTCCTCACCCCCAGCATCCAGGGAACCTTTCATCCTCCTCCTTAGGCCATGGAAGAGAGCACAGCAACCACATCAGTGCCTCATAAGGCCTCCTCAGCTCTTGCTCTGCACACCAAATTATAATTAGTTGCTTGCACAACAGCCTCCATGAATAAGTCTCCCTGCTCAGAGTGCTTGCACTAAATACAGAATTGGGCAATGCACACGTGATACAGTCAACACTTTGGGCAGGATTTTACAATGGGCTTCAGAATCCTGACATCGGGACCAAATGGAGTTCTGAGCCCACGCTTGCCAAAGGCCAGACCAGTACAGCGCTACTTCTGGAGATGGCCTCCAAATTGGCCACCTCCAGGTTCACTGTCCAATTAAGGATGGCAGATGGGTTGTAAATGCTGCCAGCCGAATCAGAGGACTGGCAGCTTTGAAGTCTCAGCAGTCCCACCAGGAGAGGCGGACGCTGCTGAGGCAGCTTGGAGAACACGGGGAGATGCCTCAAAATGAAGGCACCCTCAGAGGGGTCAGTATAATTTAAAACTATTGGACGGCCGAGCGTGGAAGGATCAGCGGAATGGAGGGGAAAGCCCTCTGGGTGGAGTGTTTGAACCACAAGGGGTGGCCTTTCCTTCATGCGGCCCCTTCCATAGGTCATGGATCCTCCGGCTCCAATGAACACCTGGAATGCCACTGGGATGCTGCCTCCATGAAGCTGGCAGGCCCTCTAAATCGCTCTTAATAGGGATCTTAATTATTTAAATTCGCTGCCCGCCTCCTTTCAGCAAGCAACCAATCCACATTAGGTCCCGCCGTCGGAAAACCTCCTCGGCGGTGGGAATGCATCAGGGAACATCCCATCACCGCTCCCTATTTTGCCATCCTCCCGCCTCCCAGTGTGCCATCAAGGAGCCGGGAATATCCTGCCCTTCGCCTCAAAACATGAACCTAAAAGTGACCCCACAGCACTGGTCATCATAGATCATCATGCTTGAAATCTGGTGTTGCTAAGGCCATTTGTAGGCAGGGACAGGAACAGCGAAGCGGATGAAATCGTGGTTTCCAGTGCTGTTGTTTGGAAATTAAAAACCTTAGTAACCATAATAACTAATGGCTCCTTCTCATGTAACAAATAAAAAAAGGACTTTTCATTCAGAGGACCTGGTGGCCCAAATTCTGCAAGCGCTAATCCTCATGGGTAAATATATTGAGTGCGAACATAGTGAAAGCTCTATTTTTTTTTAATGGCTATAAAACAGCCCCCGTTCTCTCGATTCCACATTTCCTCACGGGTGAATCACTTCCCTGTGAGCACATTCAGAAACCAAGCCTTTTAGGTATTAAGTTCACCTCTTAGAAAATTCAGTGGAGCTGGTTTAAAATAAAAACTAGAGCACATGGTTCTACCAGAGTAGACCTGCCAAAGAGCCAGCATGCAAAGGATGGGCCGAATGACATCTTTCTGTGCTATATCACGAGCCACTAAAAGCTAGCACGCAGGTGCAGCAACCAATTAGGAAGGCAAGTATGTTGGCCTTCATTGCAAGGGGTTTTGTGTACGGGAGTAAAGAAGTCTTACTCCAATTGTATAGAGCCTTGGTGAGACCGCACCTGGAGTATTGTTTCCAGTTTTGGTCTCCGCATCTAAGGAAGGATATACTTGCCATTGAGGAAGAGCAATGGAGGTTCACCAGACTAATCCCTGGGATGGTGGGATTGTCTTATGAGGAGAGATTGAGGAAGCTCGGCCTGTATTCTCCAGAGTTTCGAAGAATGAGAGGTGATCTCATTGAAACTTACTAAATTCTTACAGGGCATGACAGGGTGGAGGTAGGTAGGATGCTTCACCTGGCTGGTGAATCTAGAACCAGGGGACATAATCTCAGAATAAGGGTTAGGCCATTTAAAACTGAGATGAGGAAGAATTCCTTCACTCAGAGGGTGGTGAATCTTTGGGATTCTCTACTCCAGAGGGCTGTGGAAGCTCAATCATTGAGTATATTCAAGGCAGAAAGCGATAAGATATCTGGATACTAATGACATCAAGGGAAATGGGGATAGTAGGGAAAATGGCACTGAGGTAGATGATCAGCCATGATCTGTTTGAATGGTGGAGCAGGCTGGATGGGCCGAATGGCCTACTCCTGCTCCTATATTCCTATTATCCGATGATTCTACGAAGGCCCAAAACCGAGATGGTTCCTGGGCTGGCCGCTCCTTAGGGAGCTCTGTTTGTTTGGCAGCTCTACTTTACTGTCGCTGCCTAATCTTTGCTGTGCCTAAATAGCCTGAGTGTCCATTCACACGTTTGCTTTGGCTGGGGACTCGTTACCATTACTTACATTTCATTTGTCCTATTATCTCCTTATGTGGCCCAGTGTTAAAATACTGTTTGGTAACGTTGCTTTGGGACGTTTTTACTACATTAATGGAATCAAAACATTAATTAGTCACATCGAAAAATCCTACCTTGTGATGTCAGCAACAATCTTTGACTGAAAAGTTGACAGAAAAATATATTTTGCAATGCAACAATGAAATGATTCTTGGAATTGCAAGCTAGCAGACATCCTGTCTCAGGACCTGTCTTGCACCATGTCAACCCATCTCACAATCACAATATGTCCAATTTCAGAGATTTGGTCATTGCAATCAAAAGAATTATACGGAGTAGATTTAACAAGGCCTCATAGAACCAGCAGGACTTACCCAATGCAGAGTGCTTTAGGATGTCCTGAGGTTGTGAAAGGCTCTATATAACCGCAAAGTCTTTGTTTTCTTTCTATGTACAAAGGCCAGTATTGAAAAGCAAGAAGCTCCCATGTTCGTCTTCGAATAGTCCATGGGATCTTTTATGTGAGTGTAGACCGGGCCTTGGTTTAATGTCTCAGCTGAAAGGCAGCACCTCACGATGCCAGTCTAGATCTTTGTGCTTACGTCTCTGAAGTGGGAATTAAATGCACAACCTTCTGATTCAGCTGACCCCACTTGCTCTCTCCTAGCACACTGGATTACTCAATGCACATTGGGGAATCGTAGGCACACTCCCAATTTTCCTAGGCCCCTACTGGGAATGTACATTCATTAACCCAGCCTTTTTTAAACCTTTTAAACCACACTGCAGGAGATGTAGCATTCCATTGCAAAACAAACTTGCCTAGGTCTGGTTGGGAGGGAGCAGGAGTGAGGATATCAATTTCCCCTCTTGCCCTCCTAACATTACAACCTCACTCCTGACACTATAAAGTCCTATTTTTGGAGAACCCTTTCTGGCAGTCCTGGGAGTTGAGAACTCCCCACTAAGGTGAATGGGCAGAAAATTGGGGAATTAAAAGACTGATTGCTCTCTGACTTCTAAGTTACTTTTTTGTCCTTGACATGTTCTTTTAATTTGATATAGCAATTTTAAAAAATTTGTGAAGAAAACAAACTTCAGAAACATTAATTCCTCACTCACTACCCAGAGAAGCAATCTTGCCATTTTCTTAAACATTCCCTCTGTTGTGTCTGCCTAGCAGCAGCAGTTTAAGATTGCACAACATTAAAGTCCGATGAATAATCCCGAGAATATTTACAGAGTCACATCACAACATGCAGACTGTGTGAAAAATATTTAGCTTTAAGGAAGGGTAGCTTTTTGCAAAACATGATAAATACTTGCACAGTGTGCATAGATAAACGGCAGTAGATTTTGCCTCAATTACACATTGTTACGACCAGGTGAGAAAGGGGTCTAGGGGTCCCTCTCAGCCTTCACCTGGTCTTACTGTAACAGGGTTTAATTTTAAACACACTGTGTTTTTAGCTCCCCCTTGGTGAATCCTTGTTCACCGCTTTCCAATTATAAGGCAAAGAAACCAGCACAAACAGGTTTTCTTAGTTTTAAAGAAGAAAAGTTGAAATTTATTAAACCTGAACTTAAACTCTAATTCGGTTGATGGCTACAGATACGCGACACGCCTACGTCAGCGTGCATATGCGATACACATATGCAAACAGAGACAGAAAAGAGCAGAAGAAAATAAAGTGGAAAGTTTGAGGCAATATCTGAAGAGATTTTATTACGGTTCTTCAAGCTCACTGTAGAGTCCTTGATTGTAGGTAGATCTTGCTTTTCGTTGGGGCCCAGTATTCTTCTTAAACCTTGTTTGCTGTAGGAGACTTTTCTCTCGTGGGGTTCATGTGTATTCAGTGGATTCAGAGGCTTGTGAGAAAGAGATGGGAGCAGTCAGGAGAGAGATCTTCTCAGTCCAGGAGTAAACAATCTTTCTGCGTTCAAACTCTCTGTGACAAGTTCAAAAAACCCAGGAACAGCCAGTTAGTCATGTGACCAGCTGGTCTAACCAGTCCTGGATTGTATCACCTTAGCAGTCTCTGGAATGCTCCTCTTATACACAATACCTGGTGATTAAGGGCCGTTGTGGGTTAATGTGTCAGGAAATGGTCCTTTTGCCTTCTAAGTACTGCCTGTTAATATGAAAATGTCTTTTCCAGCCATGGTTGATCTGTTTAACAAGTCATTTCCTCACTCCAGCAACAATTAAAAGTCAATGTTCATGACAAAATTAATGTGCCTCATTCTTGGCAGGTGGGGGCCTAGCATGACAACATATTCATCCATCTGCATTTAGAATCCATTGGAGGGTTTTTGTGGTGTTTGAGAACCATTACAATAAAGCAATTGTTCTAAAAAAAGGAATACTTTATCTCTTAATTCCTGTTGTGCTTGAAGTCTACCAGAAGCCTGAAGTGCAGAGCCAGCTCCGTAGAACTTCACCATGGGTGACACCCGTCTACCTCCAGGCATGAAGGTGGGACAGTATGTCCGACTTGTTGGTAGGACCTGACCCTTTCTCATTGGGTGTAAAGACATGAGGCCTCCCCTAGGCCCAATGTGATGAGTGCAAGGAGTTGTGTGCGGAAAGCACCCAGGACACCAACAGCCTCTACACCCACGGTGTGCAAGGCTCGTTTATTTAAAAACAACTCTCCCTCCAAAATTATGGAAAGGAGGGGGCTTTCCCGTGAGTCTTGAAGTGGATTTCCCCCACAGACACTTGAGGGAAAATCTGTTTCAAAAATATTTCATTTGAATCTGGGGTTGCTTTCTCCTCGTCTTAGGGATGACCTTATTTTGCTGCTCAGATTCGAAAGTATTCCAGTGTACTATTCTAAGACTAGAGAAATTTTTTCTCCATCATTCATTCTGAGGTTGCTGACAAGGTCAGCATTTGGTTTAGTTTTGTGATACAGCACTGAAACAGGCCCTTCGGCCCACCGAGTCTGTACCGACCATCAACCACCCATTTATACTAATCCTACACTAATCCCACATTCCCACCTGTCCCTATATTTCCCTACCACCTACCTATACTAGGGGCAATTTATAATGGCCAATTAACCTATCAACCTGCAAGTCTTTGGCATGTGGGAGGAAACCGGAGCACCCGGAGGAAACCCACGCAGACACAGGGAGAACTTGCAAACTCCACACAGGCAGTACCCAGAATTGAACCCGGGTCGCCGGAGTTGTGAGGCTGCAGTGCTAACCACTGCGCCACTGTGCCGCCCTTATTGCACATCTCTGTTGTTGCCCAACTCAGTGACCTTGTAGGCCACTTCAGTGGGCAGTTATGAGTCAACCACATTGGCGTGGGACTGGAATCACGTATAGACCCAGGATGGCAGGTTACCTTCCCTAAGGGACATTAGTGAAGGAGTTGGGTTTTTCCAATGAACCAACAGCTTCTCGGTCACTTTTACTGACACCAGTTTTATACTTCCAGATTATTTCAAACTGAATTTGAATTCTGAAACTTCCTCAGTGGGATTTGAACTCATGTATTCCCGATTGTTAATCAAGGCGTCTAGATTTCTAGTTCAGTAATATATCCACTAGAAGCAACAGGTTTATAAAGGGTTAAATGCTTCTTTGTTGCCCGAACTTCCTGATCAATTCATTGAGTAAGCAGCTTTAGTTTAATTTTTTTACTGACATGTCGGTGTTTTAAAAAAATTCTCTGTCATCATTTAATCTTTCTTTCATGATAAACCCTACCCAAGCACGGGTATTAGGCTCATTATCTGAGAAACCACAAGTTTGTGGTTTACTGTGACACATCTTGCATCTTGGTAAATGTTTCAATAAGCCTTTCCTCGCTAATGCTTCTCAGCAGTGCCCTATCCCTTTGCTTGGCTACCATAGCACTTTTGCTAATGTTGCAAATTCTGGGGGCAAATGAAGTGGTGAGCTCAGATGAGGACAGATTGCATAGACTGGCCTTGTGGTCCCTTCAGTATAAAAGATTAAGGGATCATCTAAGCGAGGTGTTCATGATGATTCAGTGATTTGATAGGGTAGAAAGAGAGAAACTATTTCCTCTGCTGAGTGGGTGCAGTCCAGAATAAGGGGGTATAACCTTATAACTAGAGACAGGCCATTCAGGGATGATGTCAGGAAGCACTTCTTCACATAGACGGTAGTGGAAATCTGGAACTAGGGTGGGTGAATACAGATCAGCCATGATGTAATTGAATGGTGGAACAAGCCTGAGGGGCTGAATGGCCTATTCTTGTTCCTATGTGCCTATCTATGTTCCTAGATCATGGAATGATACAGCGCAGAACGAGCGATTTGGACATCGTGCCAATGCCAGCTCTTTGAAAGACCAACCCAATTAGTCTCACTCCCCTGCTCTTTCCCCATAGTCCTGCAAAATTCTCATTTTCAAGTATTTATCCAATTCCTTTTTGAAAGTTACTAGTAAATCTGCTTCTACCATCCTTTCCGGCAGCGCATTCCAGATTGTAACACCTCGCTGCGTAAAAAACTTTCCCCTCATTGGCCCCCTGAATTTTTTCCTTATTATCTTAAATCTGTGTCCTTTGGTTACTGACCCTCCTGCCAACGGAAACAGTTTCTCCTTATTTACTCTATCAAAACCCCCGGTAAACTTTTCAACAGGGCATCGATGCACTGAAACATTAAGAGATGATGGGGGTGACATTTCTCGGTGGTGTCCTCCATCGCTCTATCCATAACTTGGGCTTTTTGACGGTAATGAGCTGGGTTTCTGCCAAACAACAACAACTTGTATTTTTATAGTGCCTTTAACATAGTAAAATCTCCCAAGGTGTTTCACAGAAGCATTATCAAACAAATGTTTGACACCGAGCCATATAAGGAGATAACAGAGGTCGGTTTGCAGGAGCATTTTAAAGGAGGAAAGAGAGATAGAGAGGTGGAGAGGTTTAGGGAGGGAATTCCAGAGCTTAGGTCCCTGGCAGCTGAAGGTGTGGTCGCCAATAGTGGAGAAATGAAAATCGAATGGTGCAAGAGGGCAATGGGAGGAGCGCAGAGATCTCAGAGGGTTGTAGGGCCCAAGATGGGGAGAGCGAAGTCATGGAGGGATTGCAAAACAAAGGTGAGAATTTTAAAACTGCAACTTGGCTCATCCGGAAGCCAATGTAGGTCAGCGAGTAAAGGGATGATGGTGAACGTTACTTGGAGCGAGTTAGTGTACAGCTGTACAGAACATTGGCAGAGCCCATTGGAGCTAGGGCAGCAAGCTGTTCCCACCAGCTACACATAACAGGAAACTACCCACAACTTATGGACGGCCAATGAGCAATGCTACCAGCCAGTAGTGCACATTCCTAAAATATGCCCTAATGTGCATTGGCACCCTGATTTTCCCCTCACTGAGGTCTTGCCATCAGAAGGAGGCACTGAGCAGTGCCCGAACCCTACCCAGGATGAGACAGAGTGAGAATTGCTGGGCCTTTCAAACACAACAACAGAGCTTAGTTGGCAGCAGTTTCTGCCCCATCAATGCCCAATGGATAGTGGCCAGCATAATCTGGTCCCAATCTAAATTCCAGCTCTTCCACTAGATGAGGGAGACCAGGCCAAGAGCAGGGAACAGCTGTACTTTCTCCAGGGCACTGAGGCCAATTGAAGAGCCCCTCTTGAGCAAAGGTGAGATGACCCATCTCTGACCAGGGAATCAGACAGCCTTTTTTGACAGTCCTCCGCTTGCTTAGTCCTGACTTCACACCATAATATAACTGAGTGAGCAGCATCTTGCAAAAGCTTATTCTCTTGCACAAGAGCTTCCGTGACCCTGGTCCAGATCTGTTGCACGATGTGTCATCTCCCTTGTAACCTTCTCCAGAAACTGGTGAAATCCTTTGAGGCGGAAACTGGGGAATGTTGAGAAATAGAATGCAAGTCTGTATTTAGTAACTCAGCTTTTCTCTGCAATATTGTGTAAAGAGGCCAAATTGCCCAAGCACTGGTAATTCAGACTGTGGTTTATTGTAAATTAATTTGGCTTCCTCTCAAATGCTAATATGTCTATTACTGATCCTTTTATAGCTCTATGGGTTTTTTTTTTGCACTTGTCCATTCTCCCTTAACTAACATTACCACCATATCATTTCCCTTTCTCACCCACACTGCCACCTCCCAGTCCCATGCCAGCTAGTTCAAGGTGTCAACTTTGGCTCCGTTGGTCAGACCCCCACTCCAGGGACTTGAGCATGTAATCTAGGCTGACACTCCAGTGCAGTACTGAGGGAGGGTTGCCGTACCGGAAGTGCTGTCTTCCAGAGGAGGCATTAAGCCAAGGCCCTGTCAGCCCTCTCAGGAGGTTGTAAAAGATCACACAGCTCTATTTCGAAGAAAAGCAGTCGGGTTCTCCCAGGTGTCCGGGCCGATATTTATCCTTCATCATACATCACTAAGACAGATGATCTGGTCATTATCACACTGCTGTTTCTGGGAGCTTGCTGTGCGCAAATTGGTTGCTGCATTTCTTACAATTACAACAGTGACTACACTTCAAAAATGTTTCATTGTAGAAGGTCTATTGGCAACTTGTATCTCTCAACCAACACCCTCCCTCCCGATCGCCCCCTCCCTCCCTCATGAATGGTCCCCTCCCTCGAGATCATATCCTCCATCCCTCTCGATGGCCCTCTTCTTCTCAATAGTACCCTTCCTCCCTCTTGATTGCCCCTCCTTCCCTCCCTACCAATTGTTCCCTCACTCCTTCTCAATCACTCCTCCCTCCCTTTCGACCAACCCCTCCCTCCCTTGCGATCACCCCTTCCCTTCCTCCCAATCACCTGCCCCCAAATCACTCCCTCCCCTCCCTTTCAATCACATCCTCCCTCCTTCCCGATCATCATCCCACTGTCTCCCAGGGCCTACTTGAAAGTCACTGTCAACTTCAGCTTCATGAAATCGGCAGCCTGCCTCTGAACATCCGATCGATGTCCGCAGCTTGCTGACAATATGCCGATGAGGTCCAATTTCAGCTGAGCCTCAAGCCTTCGGCATTGAAAGATTACCAGGGGATATTTTCTACATCCACTTGAACAGGTTGCCTCTGTTTTTCATCACATCTGAAAGAAGATACATCCAACAATGTCACACTCCCTCAGTACTGCAGTGAAGTATCAGCCCAGATTATATGCTCAAATCCTAACAGTAACGCCTTAACCCATGACCTCCTTTCTCAGAGGCAATAGTGCTACCAGAGCCAAGCTGAGCAGAATGATACTGGGATAAAAGCAAAATACTGCGGATGCTGGAAATCTGAAATAAAAACAAGAAATGCTGGAACCACTCAGCAGGTCTGGCAGCATCTGTGGAAAGAGAAGCAGAGTTAACGTTTCGGGTCAGTGACCGAAACGTTAACTCTGCTTCTCTTTCCACAGATGCTGCCAGACCTGCTGAGTGGTTCCAGAATGATACTGGGAGGGTTGGAAGGTTAAATTCTGAGGCAAGGATTATATATAAGATTAAGGGTGAATCTAATTGAAGTGTTTAAAATAAAGGATTTGATTGAATAGATGGAGGGAAATGATTTCCACTGGGGGAGTTCAGTTCAAGGGGTTCATGGGTAATGGTCGGAAGCATTTCTTCACACAAAGGGTAGTGGAAATCTGGAACTCTCTCCTCCAAAAAGTTGTTGAGGCTGGGGGTCAATTGAAAATTTCAAAACTGAGATTGGTAGATTTTTGTGAGGCAAGGGTATGAAGGGCTACGGAACTAAGGTGGGTAGTTGGAGTTAAGATACAGATCACCCATGATCTAAATGAATGGCAGAACAGGCTTGAGGGGCTGAATGGCCTACTCCTGTTCCTATGAGACTCAGCACTGAGATGGGAACAGGAGGGTTAGGTCATGAAAAATAAGTAATTCAAGAGAATTCAGCAGAATTTACTTTACATTTCTGAACGTGTTCCAGTGCTTTATTACACTTTTTCTTACACCACCTGCTCACTTTGGTGATTGCAAATGGTTGGCTGGCTCAGTGCACACTTGCTCATCCAGTTACATCACTGCACAGGAATGTATGAACATGACCATGATGTTGCTCATGTGCTTTGTGCAATAAAGCTGCATCTGCATGAGCATGTTTAATTAGTGCCGGATGTGCCTGTTAAACAAAGCTTACAGAGTTGTAATCCCTTCTCTTCAACAGCAGACCCCTTCTTTAATTCCCTTTTCTTTTCTCTGTTCGTTTTGCTGATGTTCGAGTAAGAATTCAGCTGCTGAGAGTGGGGCTGAGGTGCATCCGTATTTTGAGCCAAGGATGTCACAGGTGGGGAGACAAAGAGCTGCGGGGGGTGGGGTTGGAGAATGTGCAAATGTGCGCAATCAATGCAGAGCCGCAACACAAATCGAAATACAGTTTAATTTGCATCAGTTTCCCTCCAGTAACGGACGTGGCAACAGACGGCGGCCATTCAGCCTCAACAGCTATTTTGGAGATAGAGTTCCAGATTGCCTCTGCCCTTAGTGTGAAGAAGACCTTCCTGACATCTCTCCTGAATTGCTTAGCTCTAATTTTAAGGTTATGCCCCTTTGTTCTGGACACTCTCGCTAGAGGAGGCAGTTTCTCTCCCTCTACCAAGTCAATATTTTTAATCATCTTAAATAGCTCAATTAGCTTACCCACTAATCATCTATACTCAAGGGAATATAAAACTAGATTGTTACTCCTTGATTCACAGAAGAATCCACCAGAATTTAGGATTTGAGTTCTGTTACTTAGCGTCTCATTTACAGCACAGATGGAGGCCATTCGGCCCATCGAGTACATGCCGGCTTGCATGCTACAATTTGTAATTTCTCTAAGAAGCTTAGAAAACGGCACAGAAGGTGCACAGAATTACATAGAATAGACAGCACAAGAAACAGGCCATTCAGCCCGACTGATCTGTGCTGGCCTCCTATGAGGCAGATAGACACCCTATTTAGGTGAAATAACAAAGGAAGCCACAAGCTGAAATGACAGTTCGGACAGGTACTGCACTGACTATGATAAGACAAAAGCTCTCACCACAAGCCGACTGTTTGATCATCATGTATTGTCTTATTAAAACACTGATCAAAAGACTACAACAGATTCTGAAGGCTCCCTTTAGTTAGACACTGAGTGACTGTTTCCCCTGGCTGGGGAATCTAGAGTACAGGGGAACAGCCATAGGACAAGGGGCCGATCATTTGGGACTGAGATGAGGATTAAGTTCTTCACTCAAAGGGCTGTGGATCTTTGGAATTGTGGTTGATTCCTTGTTGAGTATATTTAAAGCTGAGAAATAGATTTTTGGTCTCTCAGGGAATCAAGAGATATGGGGAGCAGGTGGAAAAGTGGATTTAGAGTCATAAAGAGATAGAGCACTGAAACAGGCCCTTCGGCCCACCGACTCCGCGCCAACCATCAACCACCCATTTATACTAATCCTACATTAATCCCATTTCCCTCTCCCATCCCCACTTTCCCTCAAATTCTCCTACCATTTACCTACACTAGGGGCAATTTACAATGGCCAACTTACCTATCAACCCACAAGTCTTTGGCATGTGGGAGGAAACTGGAGCACCAGGAAGAAACCCACACAGTCACAGGGAGGACTTGCAAACTCCACACAGGCAGTACCCAGAACCGAACCCAGGTCACTGAAGCTGTGACGCCAACCACTGCGCCACTGTGCCGCCCTGTTTGATCAATGAGTTGAGGCAGAAGATCAGCCATGATTGTATTGCATGGTGGAGCAGGCTTGAGGGACCGAATGGTCTACTCCTACTCCTATTGCTTGCGTACTTACAGGGAGGGGGTGGCGTAGTGGTATTGTCACTAGACTCATGCCCCAGAAACTCAGAGAACATGGGTTTGAATCCTGCCACAGCAGAAGGTAGAATTTGAATTTAATTAATAAAATCTAGAATTAAAAAGCTAGTCTAATAATGGCTATGAAACAATTGTTATAAAGACCCATCTGGTTCAGTAATGCCCTTTAGGAAAGGAAATCTGCTGTCCTTACCTGGTCTGGCCTATATGTGACTCCAGACCCATAGCAATATGGTTGACTGTTAATTGCCCTCTGAAATGGCCTAGCAAGCCACTCAGTTGTATCAACCCGCTACAAAGTCACTAAGGAATGAAACCAGTGGCACCTCGCAGCATCAACCTTGCCAACGGCAAACCCAGCCCTGTTGACCCTGCAAAGTCCTCCTTGCTAACATCTGGGTGCTTGTGCCAAAGTTGGGAGAGCTGTCCCACAGACTAGTCAAGCAACAGCTTGACAAAGTCACACTCACAGAATCATACCTTACAGACAATGTCCCAGACACTGCAATCACTATCCCTGGGTTTGTCCTGGCAGAGGTGGCAGCATAGTGGTATACAGTCGGGAAGAGGTTGCCCTGGGACTCCCCAGCATTGATTCCCAACTCCATGAAGTGTCATGGCATCAGGCCAAACATGGGCAAGGAAACCTCCTGCTGATATGTCAGTACTCCTCCATGTTGAACAGCACTTGGAGGAAGCACTGATGGTGGCAAGGGTGCAGAATGTACTCTGGGTAGGGGACTTCAATGTCCATCACCAAGTGTGGGTTTGTAGCACCACTGCTGGCCGAGTCCTAAAGGACATAGCTGTAGACTGGGTCTGTGGTAGGTGGTGAGGGAGCCAACAAGAGGGCAAAATATATTTAAGCTCGTCCTCACCAATCTGCCTGCCGCAGATGCATCTGTCCGTGACAGTATTGGTAGGAGTGACCACCGCACAGTCCTTGCAGAGACAAAGTCCAGTCTTCACATTGAGAATACCCTCCATCATGTTGTGTGGCACTACCACCGTGCTAAATGGGATAGATTTCGAACAGATCTAGCAATGCAAAATTGGGCATCCAAGAGGCGCTGTGGGCCATCAGCAGGAGAATAGTACTCAACCACAATCTCTAACCTCACGGCCTGGCATATCCCCCACTCTACCATTACCATCAAGCCAGAAGATCAACCCAGGTTCAATGAAGTGCAGGAGGGCATGCCAGGAGTACCTCAAAATGAAGTGTCAACCTGGTGAAGCTACAACATAGAACCACTTGCATGTCAAACAGCATAAGCAGCATGCGATAGACAGAGCTATGTGATCCCATAACTAACGGGTCATAGAGTTATACAGCACAGAAACAGGCCCTTCGGCCCATCATGTCTGTGCCAGCCATCAAGCACCTAACTATTCTTATCCCATTCTCCAGCACTTGGTCCGTAGCCTTGTATGCTATGACGTTTCAAGTGCTCATCTAAATGCTTCTTAAATGTTGTGAGGGTTCCTGCCTCTACCACCTCTTCAGGCAGTGCATTCCAGAGTCCAACCACCCTCCGGGTGAAAGTTTTTTTCGTCAAATCCCCTCTAACCCTCCTGCCCCTTAACTTAAATCTATGCCCCCTGGTTATTGACCCCTCCGCTAAGGGAAAAAACTTCTTCCTATCTAACCTAGTAATGCCCCTCATTATTTTGTATACCTGAATCATATCTCCCCTCAGCCTTCACTGCGCTAAGGAAAACAACCCTAGCCTTTTCAGTCTCTCTTCATAGCTAAAATGCTCCAGCCCAGGCAACATCCTGGTGAATCTCCTCTGCACCCTCTATAGATCTAAGCTCTGCAGTCATACCACATCCATCATGAATGATGGTGGGCAATTAAACAACAAACAGGAGGAGATGGCCCCACAAATATCCCTAGCTTCAACAATGGGGGCGCCCAGCACATCAGTGCAAAAGATAAGGCTGAAACATTTGCATCCATCTTCAGCCAGAAGTGCCGAGTTGATGATCCATCTCAGCCTCCTCCTGAAGTCCCCAGCATCACAGATGCTTCAGCCAATTTGATTCACTCCACGTGATTTCAAGAAATGACTGAAGGCACTGGATACTGCAAAGGCTATGGGCCCTGACAACATTCCAGCAATAGCACTGAAGACCTGTGCTCCACAACTTTCCGCACCCCTAGCCAAGCTGTTCCAGTACAGCTACAACACTGGCATCTACCCGGCAATATAAAAAATTGCCCAGGTATGTCCTGTACACAAAATGCAGGACAAGTCCAACACGGCCAATTACCACTCTCAATCATCAGTAAAGTAATGGAAGATGTCGTCAACAGTGCTATCCAGCGGCACTTACTTAACAATAACCTGCTCACTGATGCTCAGTTTGGGTTCTACCAGGGCCATTCAGCTCCTTACAACCTTGATTCAAACATGAACAGAAGAACTGAACTCAAGCGGAGAGGTGACAGTGACTGCCCTTGACATCAAGGCAGCATTTGACCCAGTATGGAATCAAGGAGCCCTAGCAAAACTGAAGTCAATGGGAATCAGGGAGAAAACTCTCTGCTGGTTGGAGTCATACCTAGAACAAAGGAAAATGGTTGTGGTTGTTGGAGGTCAATCATTCTCAGCCCCAGGACATCACTGCAGGAGTTCCTCAGGGTCGTGTCCTAGGCCCAACCATCTTCAGCTGCTTCATCAATGACCTTTGCTCCATCATAAGGTCAAAAGCGGGGATGTTCGCTGCTGATTGCACAATGTTTAGTTTCATTCACAACTCCTCAGATACTGAAGCAGTCTGTGTAGAAATGCAGCAAGACCCGGACAATATCCAGGCTTAGGCTGATAAGTGGCAATTAACATTCGCGCCACACAAGTGCCAGGCAATGACCATCTCTAACAAGGGAGAATCTAACCATCTCCTCTTGACATTCAATGGCATTACCATCACTGAATCCCCTGCTATCAACATCCTGGGGCTACCATTGACCAGAAACTGAACTGGAGTAGCCATATAAATACCGTGGCTACAAGAGCAGGTCAGAGGCTAGGAATCCTGACTCCCCAAAGCCTGTCCACCATTTACAGGGCACAAGTCAGGAGTGTAATGGAATACTCTCCACTTGCCTGGATGGATGTAGCTCCAACAACACTCAAGAAGCTCAACACCATCCAAGACAAAGCAGCCCGCTTGATTGGCACCCCATTCACAAACATTCACTTCCCCCACCACTGACATACAGTGGCAGCAGTGTGTACCATCTACAAGATGCACTGCAGCAACGCACCAAGGCTCCTTAGACAGCACCTTTCAAACCCGCGACCCCTACCACTTAGCAGGACAAGGGCAGCAGATGCATGAGAACACCACCACCTGCAAGTTCCCCTCCAAGCTACACACCATCCTGACTTGGAACTATATCGCCGTTCCTTCACTGTCGCTGCGTCAGAATCCTGGAACCCCCTTCCTAAGAGCACTGTGGGTGTACCCACCCCACGTGAACTGCAGCGGTTCAAGAAGGCAGCTCACCGCCACCTTCTCAAGGGCAAATAGGGATGGACAACAAATGCTGGCCTAACCAGTGACACCCACATCCCACAAACGAATAAAAAAAATTGTTCTTAAAAATAATAAAACAGTTAAAGTTTCCCAGTCACTTTGACCTGAATCCACGTGAGGCCTGTTGGAACTTAGTCTCAGAGCTGGACCGTTGAAGTCCCAAAGTCAATAGTTACAATCATAAGCTGATGGGTTAGTCACAATAACACAAAATGCCAGAGGCCTACAATGAGTCAGTCAGCGTCCGTGGAGTTCATTTCAGGCCCTTCATCTGAACTGATATCAAATGTGGCTCATTGGTATCCCTGCTGCCTCTGAATCAGAGATTCACTTCAAAGACTTGAGTGCATAATTCTGAGCTGACACTCCAGTGTAGCACTGATGGAGTGCTGAACTGGTGGAGATGCCATTTTTCGGATAAGACCTTAAACTGAGGCCACCTCTGCCCTCTCAGGTGGATAGCACTATTTTGAAAAAGACCAGGAAAGTTTTCCCTGGTGTCCTCACCAGTATTTATCCCTCAATCAACATCACTACAAACAGATTGCCTGTTCATTATCACGTTGATGCTTGTGGGAGCTTGCTGTGCGTACATTGGCTGCTGCTGCTGCTGTGTTTCCTACATTACAACAGTGACTACATGCACTGTAAAGGACTGTGGAACATCCTGGGATTGTGAAAGGTGCTGTATAAGTGAAAGTCTTTCTTTTCAGGCTCATTCATTGAATCATTCTGCCTTTATGGTCAAGCAATTAAAGCCAATGGAGTTGAAAATGAGCATTAGGGTACAAGTGTCAGCTTCCTCCAGTGCTGATCCCAGTCCAACTCCCGGGTCTAATTTTAATAATCTGATTTTCTTTATTGAATTTTAATTAGACTAATTTAAATAATCTGTGTGGATGCTGATGGCACTCTAACACATCTCAGACATCCCCCTACTGACATAGTGGACAGACCATCAGGTGCAGACAAAGGAGCTTTTTTATTCATTCATGGGATGTGACTGGCCAGGCCAGCATTTATTACTCATCCCTACCTGCCCTTGAGAAGGTGGTGGTGAGTTGCTTTCTTGAACCTGCTGCAGTTCGTGTAGTGTAGGTACATCCACGGTGCTGTTGAGGAGGGAGTTCCAGGTTCTTTGACCCAGCGACAGTGAAGGAACGGTGATATAGTCAGGATGGTGTGTGACTTGGAGGGGCAGGTGGTGGTGTTCTCATGCTTCCTTGTCCTTTTCGGTGGTAGAGATCGCAGGTTTGGAAGGTGCTGTTAAAGAAGCCTTGGCAAGTTACTGCAGTGCATCTTTTGTTTGGTAAATATTGCTGCTACTGTGCACCGGTGGTGGAGGGAGTGAATATTTAAGGTGTGGATAGGGTGCTGATCAAGTGGGCTGCTTTGTTCTGGATGATTGTCAAGTTTCTTGAGTTGTTGGAGCTACATTCAACCAGGCAAGTGGAGGGTATTCCATCACACTACTGACTTATACCCTGTAGGTCGTGGACAGGTTTTGGGGAGTCAAGAGGTGACTTACTCGCCACAGAATTCAAAGAACAAAAAGAACAAAGATAATTACAGCACAGGAACAGGCCCTTCGGCCCTCCAAGCCTGCGCCGATCCAGATCCTCTCTCTAAACATGTCGCCTATTTTCTAACGTTCTGTATCTCTTTTCTTCCTGCCCATTCATGTATCTGTCTAGATACATCTTAAAAGACTCCATCGTGCCCGCATCTACCACTTCCGCTGGCAATGCGTTCCAGGTGCCCACCACCCTCTGCGTAAAGAACTTTCCACGCATATCCCCCCTAAACTTTTCCCCTTTCACTTTGAACTCGTGTCCTCTAGTAATTGAAACCCCCACTCTGGGAAAAAGCCTCTTGCTATCCACCCTGTCTATACCTCTCATGATTTTGTACACCTCAATCAGGTCCCCCCTCAACCTCCGTCTTTCTAATGAAAATAATCCTAATCTGCTCAACCTCTCTTCATAGCTAGCGCCCTCCATACCAGGCAACATCCTGGTGAACCTCCTCTGCACCCTCTCCAAAGCATCCACATCCTTTTGATAATGTGGCGACCAGAACTGTACGCAGTATTCCAAATGTGGCCGAACCAAAGTCCTATACAACTGTAACATGACCTGCCAACTCTTGTACTCAATGCCCCGTCCGATGAAGGAAAGCATGCCGTATGCCTTCTTGACCACTCTATTTACCTGCGTTGCCACCTTCAGGGAACAGTGGACCTGAACACCCAAATCTCTCTGGACATCAATTTTCCCCAGGACTTTTCCATTTACTGTATAGTTCACTCTTGAATTGGATCTTCCAAAATGCATCACCTCGCATTTGCCCTGATTGAACTCCATCTGCCATTTCTCTGCCCAACTCTCCAATCTATCTATATTCTGCTGTATTCTCTGACAGTCCCCTTCACTATCTGCTACTCCACCAATCTTAGTGTCGTCTGCAAATTTGCTAATCAGACCACCTATACTTTCCTCCAAATCATTTATGTATATCACAAACAACAGTGGTCCCAGCACGGATCCCTGTGGAACACCACTGGTCACACGTCTCCATTTTGAGAAACTCCCTTCTACTGCTACTCTCTGTCTCCTGTTGCCCAGCCAGTTCTTTATCCATCTAGCTAGTACACCTTGGACCCCAAGCGCCTTCACTTTCTCCATCAGCCTGCCATGGGGAACCTTATCAAACGCCTTACTGAAGTCCATGTATATGACATCGACAGCCCTTCCCTCATCAATCAACTTTGTCATTTCCTCAAAGAATTCTATTAAGTTGGTAAGACATGACCTTCCCTGCACAAAACCATGTTGCCTATCACTGATGAGCCCATTTTCTTCCAAATGGGAATAGATCCTATCCCTCAGTATCTTCTCCAGCAGCTTCCCTACCACTGACGTCAGGCTCACCGGTCTATAATTACCTGGATTATCCCTGCTACCCTTCTTAAACAAGGGGACAACATTAGCAATTCTCCAGTCCTCCGGGACCTCACCCGTGTTTAAGGATGCTGCAAAGATATCTGTTAAGGCCCCAGCTATTTCCTCTCTCGCTTCCCTCAGTAACCTGGGATAGATCCCATCCGGATCTGGGGACTTGTCCACCTTAATGCCCTTTAGAATACCCAACACTTCCTCCCTCCTTATGCCGACTTGACCTAGAGTAATCAAACATCTGTTCCTAACCTCAACATCCGTCATGTCCCTCTCCTCGGTGAATACCGATGCAAAGTACTCGTTTAGAATCTCACCCATTTTCTCTGAGTCCAAGCATAACATTCCTCCTTTGTCCTTTAGTGGGCCAATCCTTTCTCTAGTTACCCTCTTTCTCCTTATATATGAATAAAAGGCTTTGGGATTTTCCTTAACCCTGTTTGCTAAAGATATTTCATGACCCCTTTTAGCCCTCTTAATTCCTCGTTTCAGATTGGTCCTACATTCCCGATATTCTTTCAAAGCTTCGTCTTTCATCAGCCGCCTAGACCTTATGTATGCTTCCTTTTTCCTCTTAGCTAGTCTCACAATTTCACCTGTCATCCATGGTTCCCTAATCTTGCCATTTCTATCCCTCATTTTCACAGGAACATGTCTCTCCTGCACGCTAATCAACCTCTCTTTAAAAGCCTCCCAGTTTCTGACCCGCTCTTGTAGCCATGGTATTTACATAGCTGGTCCAATTAAGTTTCTGGTCAATGGCAACCACCAGGATGTTGATGGTGGGGGATTCAGTGATGGTGATGCCCTTGAACATCAAGACGAGATAGTTAGCTTCTTTCTTATTGGAGATGGTTATTACCTTGCACATGCGTGGCTAAAATTGACTTGCCATTTATCAGCACAAGCCTGAATGTTTTGCTACATGAGGGCACGGACTGCTTCAGTATCTGAGGAGTTGTGAATGAAACTAAACATTGTGCAATCATCAGCGAACATCCCCACTTCTGACCTTATGATGGAGGGAAGGTCATTGATGAAGCAACTGAAGATGGTTGGGCCTGGAACACTACCCTGAGGAATTCCTGCAGTGATGTCCTGGGGCTGAGATGATTGGCCTCCAATGACCACAACCATCTTCCTTTGTGCTTGGTATGCTTTCTCCCTGATTTCTATTGACTTCGGATTTTGTTAAGGATCCTTGATGCCACATTTGGTCAAATGCTGCTTTGATGTCAAGGGCAGTCACTCTCACCTCACCTCTAGCATATAGCTCTTTTGTCCATGTTTGTACCAAGGCTGTAATGAGGTCTGGAGCCAAGTGGCCCCTGGCAAACCAAAGCTGAGCATCGGTGAGTAGGTTATTGCAGAGTAAGTACCGCTTGATAGCACGGTCAATAACACCTTCCATCACTTTGCTAATGATTGAGAGTAGGCTACTGGGGTGGTAATTGGCTAGATCAGATTTATCCTTTTTTTGGACAGGACATACCTGGGCAAATTTCCACATTGTTGGATAAATGCCAGTATTGTAGCTGTACTGGAACAGCTTGGCTAGTTCTGGAGCACAAGTCTTTAGGGATGTTCTCAGGCCCATAAACTTTGCTGTATCCAGTGCCTTCAGCCTTTTCATGATATCAAGTGAAGTGAATCGAATTGGCTGAAGACTAGTACCTGTGATGCTGGGGACCTAAAGAGGAGGCCAAGATGGATCATCCACTCAGCAGTTCTGGCCTAAGATGACTGCAAATGTTTTAGCCTTGTCTTTTGCACTGACGTGCTGGGCTCCCCCATCATTTTAGATGTGGATGTTTGTGGTGCCTTCGCCTCCTATTAGTTGTTTAATTGTCTACCACCAGTCATGACTGGATGTGGCAGGGCTGCAGAGCTTTGATCTGACCCATTGTGGAATTGCTTGGCTCTACCGCCTGCTGCTTTTGCTGTTTCGCATGCTTGTAGTCCTGTGTTGTCGATTCAGAGGTTGGCACCTCATTCTTAGGGGTGCCTGGTACTGCAAAGATGAATCCTGTGTCCTCTCAGCTCCTTTGTAATGGGGGGAAATGGGTGTAAAATCTATTTTTTAATTGACTCCTTTTTGGGGGGCTCCAGGTCACATTCCAGATCTGGGCACCCAATGGGCCCCACTTCTGACATTCAATGGACTGGTACTCACCCAACATTTCAGCAGTAAACTATCTACCCAGTGTTTTATAGGTCGGGTATGGAACTCCTGGGCTGAGAGTCCTTGCCCCGGCCCTTTTCCCCTCCTACACCGATGACTTTGCTTGGACAGGGCAAAAGTTCTGCCCTTTACCCTGTTGGAAAGCCAGTTTATCTCAATCCTAGCCTAATATGTGCTCTTTCTACCATACTCCTGCCAGAGATACAAAGGCAGTGTGACAGAAGAACCATGGATTCTTGACCTGAATTTGGTTAATCGGGTCATGGTCCAGTTTTTGCTTTGCTTTCTCACTCTATATAATTCAATAGATCAAACTCCATCCCATTCATTCTGACTGTGTACAATTTGATCAATCAAATCTCGTCCATTCTTTGCCATTTTGTAGAATTTCAGCAGACCTAACCCCCTCCCATTCAATTTTGTTGTAAGAAAGTCCAATGAAACAAATCTTTCCCAATTATTCCCATTAAATGAAGTACCTCTCTTCCCATTCTCTCCCAACCTGAGAGAGAATTCCAATGGATCAAATATTTTCTGTTTCACTCGCATGTAATAGTGTTGTCACCCATTAAGGGAGTCTGTTACCCAGTAAATCAATACATTCAAGAGGGGCAAATGGAGAAAATAAAAAAGGAATTGAATTCTCACCATTGACTCTGTACGAACCAGCATTCCACCCCACTGAGAGTGTCTGATAAGCTTGGAGGAATCCATAAACCTTGCAGGAGAGGCTGTTTGGAACAGGGAGCTAGTCACATGACTAACCTGTTGGCCAACCTGGAGTTAATTGAATTGTGCTCACAGAACAGTTTTTGGAAGAGACTGTAACTGAACTTCAAGGAGAAAGGTCTCCCTCTCGCTATCTCTCTCTCTCTCTCATACAAAGCTCCAGGGACCCATGGAAGTAACCTAAGCCTCAAGACAGAAGACCAGTAAAACAAGTCTGAAAGTGTGCACTGGGCCCCAACGAGAACGGTAAGACTTAACTTCAATAAAACACTTTACATCCAACCCAAAACCAGTAATTGAACTCCATCTATTACTTCAAACCTTTCCCTTTTAATTCTTTCTCCTCCTCTGTCTCTCTTTGCGTGTGTGTTTATTGCGTATGCATTCTAGCATGGTCGCGTCGTGTATTTTTAGTAGTTTTAACTGAGTTAGAGTTTTAAAGTTAATAAACTTACAGCTTACATGTTTAAATCTGAGAAAACCTGTCTGGTTGATTTCTTTGCAATTACAATTAGAGACCAGTGAGCAAGGACTCACTGAGGGGAAGCTGTGTTTTAACAGCTGTGTTACGGACAAACCAGGAAAAGGCTGAGAGGGGAGCCCTAGACCCCTTCCTCACCTGGTCGTAACAATGTTGTTTAAAGGTGAAGCACACCCTAATTGTAATAATTTGTACTCTTATTAGAGTCTCAGTGGAGTTGTTTTGTTTTATCTTGGCGAGAGGTCACTTTAAGCGGACATTTCAGCTGAGAGTTATCTCCGGTATACTGGCCAATATTTATCTTCAATCAACATCACAAAAACAGATTATCTGATCATTATCAGATTGCTGTTTGTGGGAGCTTGCTGCGTGCAAATTGGCTGCTGCGTTTCCTACATTAATACAGTGACTACACTACAAAAGTATTTCTCTCGCTTTGAGTCCTCCAATGGTCGTGTAAAGCCAACTATTTAGTTTGTTTCAACTGTGCGTACCCACTGTTTTTTTCATGTTTGTTCTTGGGGCCAGGCTGTTCAGTTTTCTGTCAATTAACACCCTCTCTGTACTAACGCTTTGTCTTTCAGCACACCATTAACATACCATTTGCCTTTGATTCATGACCTTCTGGTCAGTTATTCTCTATGACCTTGTCCTATCAACACCTTCACCTTTGTTATCTCTTGCCCCATCCCCGCTTTGCTTGCTTAAAACCTTTTACATTTCTAATATCTGCCAGTTCTGATGAAGGGTCACTGACCTGAAACGTTAACTCTGCTTCTCTCTCCACAGATGCTGCCAGACCTGCTGAGTATTTCCAGCATTTCTTGTTTTTATTTCAGATTTCCAGCATCTGCAGTATTTTGCCTTTATGTTGGTGTTTAATTCACTGCCACTTCTCTTCCAGGAATGCCTACCTTGAAGAAGTTCTGCTCTTCTCTCCGATGGGATTTTCGTTTATCTCTTTTACCTTGTTCACCTTCATTGCTTTCTATTTCCCGCCTGCTGTTTGATGAAGTGTCTACCAAAACTCGTTTTCACAGCCACATCTCCTTCCTCAGTGACTGTCTCCGGCTCCGACTTATTCCACGTGGATTCCAACTGAAGTTTCGCCCGTCATGTTTTGAATCCACCCAGGATTACAAGTATCTCCGAGAAATATAACGTTCATCAGACTGCTGTTCTCGCCGCATCCTGAGATCCACACTCAGTGCCATGCGCCGCCACATGTACACACTGAACCTCTCTCTCCAGAAGCACTGCCTCACCTTATCTCAAAGCTGTTCTACTCCGCAGTTTCATTTCATCTTTCGTCTGATCCGACGCATCAACAATAAACCTTTTTGTTTCCTTTCAGGTGTTAAGGAATGCAAGCTTAAGCAGCTGATGGGGACTAATGCCCCTCCAGATCCTTCTTCCCCTTCACTTCCCCCTTCTGATCTGACCCCCTTGCTGTGTATTCACTATACCCTCTGACCTTCCCCTCTCTGACGCTGAACGTTCTGTACTCTGCAAAGGACTCAGCTTTATCCCCTTACGCCCCCACCTCAATGAATTTCGTGCTCGGCATGGCGTTGAGCTCTTCTTCCGTCGCCTTCACCTCCGGGCTCACTTCTTTAACCAGGAGTCCTCCCCCGACAATGCACCCATTCACCCGCCTCCAGCATTCTCCCTCCACCTGGACCCACCCCCCCCCCCCCAACTCCGTCCTCTTACCCGCTCTTGATATTTTCATTGAAAACTGTCGGCGAGACATTGGTCATCTCAATTTCTCTTCCCCCCTCACTCACTCTAACCTGTCCACCTCTGAACTTGCCGCACTCCATTCTCTCAGGTCTAACGCCAACATTGTCATCAAACCTGCAGACAAGAGTGGTGCTGTTGTTGGCGTACCAACCTCTACCTTGCAGAGGCTCAGCGCCAACTCTCAGACACTTCTTCCTACTTCCCCCGGACCATGTCCCCACCACCGAATATTAAGTAACTGTCCACAGGACTCATCTCCTTTGGAGATCTTCCCTCTACAGCTTCCAACCTTATAGTCCCGCAACCCCGGACATCCCACTTCTACCTCCTTCCCAAAATCCATAAACAGGACTGTCCCGGCAGACCCATTGCTTCAGCCTGTTCCTGCCCCACTGAACTTATTTCTTCCTATCTTGACTCTACCTTTTCTCCCCAGTCCAGTCTCTTCCCACCCACATCTGTGACTCTTCTGACACCCTACGTCATTTTGACAATTTCCAGTTTCCTGGCCCCAACCGCCTCCTCTTCAGTATGGACATCCAATCTCTCTACACCTCCATCCCCCACCAGGACAGTTTGAGGGCTCTCCGCTTCTTCCTTGAACAGAGGTCCAACCAGACCCCATCCACCATCACCATCCTCCGCCTGGCTGAACCTGTTCTCACATTGAACAACTTCTCCTTCAACTCCACTCACTTCCTTCAAGTAAAAATGTTGCTATGGTACCCACATGGGTCCTAATTATGTCTGTCCTTCTGTGGGATATGTTGAACATTCCTTGTTCCAGTCCTACTCAGGCCCCCTCCCCCAACTCTTTTTGCAGTACATTGATGACTGTATCGGTGCCGTCACCTGCTCCCGCCTGGATTTATCAACTTTGCTTCTAATTTCCACCCTTCTCTCACCTTTACATGGTCCATCTCCAACACTTCCCTTCCCTTCCCCGACTTCTCTGTCTCCATCTCTGGGAATAGGCTTTCTACTAATATTCATTATAAGCCCACCGATTCCCAAAGCTACCTCAACTACACTTCTTCATGCCCTGCCTCCTGTAAGGACTCCATTCCATTCTCCCAGTTTCCGATGCATCTGCTCTGATGATGCATCCTTCCATGGCAGGGTGGTATGTCTTCCTTTTTCCTCAACCGAGGATTCCTCCCCACTGTGGTTGACAGGGCCCTCAGCCGTGTCCGGCCTATTTCCCGCACCTCTACCCCTCCCTCCCAGAACCGGGACAGGGTTCCCCTTGTCCTCACTTTCCACCCCACCAGCCTCCACCTCCAAAGGATCATCCTCCACCACCTCCAGCATGATGCCACTACCAAATACATCTTCCCCTCCCCTGTCAGCATTCCAAAGGGATTGTTCCCTGGACATCCTGGTCCCCTCCTCCATTACCCCCACCACCTCATCCCCTTCCCATGCAATCGCAGGAGGTGTAATACCTGTCCATTTACCTCCTCACTGTCCAAGGCCCCAAACACACCTTTCAGGTGAAGCAGCGATTTACTTGTACTTCTTTCAATTTATTATACTGTATTCACTGCTCACAATGTGGTCTTCTCTACATTGGGAAGACCAAACACAGACTGGGTGACCGCTTTGCGGAACACCCCTGCTCAGTCCGAAAGCAGAACCCTGAGCTTCCGGTTGCTGGCCATTTCGATACTCCCCTCTGCTCTCATGCCCACATCTCTGTCCTGGGATTGCTGCAGTGTTCCAGTGAACATCAACTCAGGCTCGAGGATCAGCACCTCATTTACCGATTAGGCACCCTACTGGACTGAACATTGAGTTCAATAATTTCAGAGCATGACAGGCCCCCCTTTTTATTTTTAGTTATTTTTTCTTTGTTATGTGTTTATTTTATTTCAGTTTGTTTCTACCCACTTTTTTTTGCATGTTTGTGCTTGGGGCTAGGCTGTTCAGTTTTCTGTCAATTAACACCCTCTCTGTACTAATGCTTTGTCTTTCAGCACACCATTAACATTTTATTTAGAGATACAGCACTGAAACAGGCCCTTCGGTCCACCAAGTCTGTGCTGATCAACAACCACCCATTTATACTAATCCTACATTAATCCCATATTCCCTACCACATCCCACCATTCTCTTACCACCTACCTACACTAGGGGCAATTTACCTATCAACCTGCAAGTCTTTGGCTGTGGGAAGAAACTGAAGCACCTGGTAGAAACTCACACGGTCACAGGGAGAACTTGCAAACTCCACACAGGCAGTACCCAGAACTGAACCCAGGTCACTGGAGCTGTGAGGCTGCAGTCCTAACCACTGCGTCACCCGTACCATTTGCCTTTGATCCATGACCCTCTGTGACCTTGTCCTATCAACACCTTCACTTTTGTTATCTCTTGCTCCACCCCCGCTTTACTTGCTTAAAATCTATTACATTTCTGGCTCTGCCAGTTCTGATGAAAGGTCACTGACCTGAAACGTTAACTCTGCTTCCTTCTCCACAGATGCTGCCAAACCCGCTGAGTATTTCCAGCATTTCATGTTTTTATTTTATATAAATACAAATCTTTCTTTTTCTTACTGTGACATCTTTGGGGTTAGAGATGGCCGGTAGGTTTTCTTTTTGATAATGTCAGTGAGCTGATCTTCAAGGTGCCTTTTCCATTTCCCACACCAGCCACTCTTGTGGTTTCTCTGAGTGAGGCTGCCAACTAATGCCTATCATTGGTAAACTTTGGAGCGATCCGACACCCTCTCGAAGTTGGGTTGAGATCATCTCCAAGGTTCATTTTAATTAGGGGCCTGACAACTGGTATAAAGAAAGAGGGGAGGTGTTTATATCAAATTAATCTGAGTTCAAAGACCAGGCCCTAAATGTGAAAGGGCACCAAAGCAGCTGTGCCACCCAGCCGCATCCTGTCTACTATGACGTCTAAAACCAATGCATTGCTATAAGGATCAATCGCACTGCTGTGCCAATTTCCAGCTGGCCAGACAGATTGAACTGATTATTATTTGAAGGCTTTTTAATGCAAGCATTATTTTTATTCAGCATCCGGTATGAAGGAACTTAGCAACTGGAAGGGAGAAGCTTCTAGAATGTTCACAAACCTGGACCATGTAAAGCACACAGTTGCCTTGGCCGAAAGCTCTGGAATTCCCTCCCTAAACTTCCCCATCTCTTTACCTTTCTCCTCCTTTAAGACTCTCCTTAAAACCTATGTCTTTGTCCAAGAATTTGGCCGTCTGTCTGATATCTCCTTTTGAGGCTCAGTGTCAATTTTTGTTTGATAAACGCTCCTGTGATGTACCTTGGGAGGTTTTGCTACATTAAAGGCACTTTTGCAAGTTGTTGTTTCCCATTTCTTAAAGAATAGACAGACAACACATTGCTTTCTAAATGCTTGTAGATAGTTGAATGGCGCTACTCATGACTGTATGCAGCGTGGAATGTGATTCAGCTAATCCCATTTATAATGCTAGGCAAGTATTATTTGGGCCTGTTTTTAGCTTATGGTCACACTGAGAGGGAAATGGTTTGATTATAAGAGCATCATCATTTTGGTAAAGAGCTGATGTGCCATAATACAGTGATTGTAATAATACTGACATGCCGTTACTAATCAGTTACAACACAAGTCCAGGAAGTGACAGCTTTCCTAGCCTGACTGCTTTTCTTTTTAAGTTTACACTGTAGCATTGAAATAAATCTTAATATTATCGTAATAAGATGACTCAGACATCAGAAATAGCTTTATTACTGAAATATCAACCCTAAAGCTCAAAACTAGAAATGAATTTTAAATGAAAAAATGCAAGCCATTCGGGTTCGATCTTCCACTCAAATCTTGTCGGATTCTGATTGGAAGTTGAAAAGGGGCAGTGACGTCCAATAGCCCAGGGAGTAGTAACAGGTTCTCCACCGCAAGTGACAGCTGCCATTGAATGCGTCTGCTCAAATACAGGGATCGATATATTCAAATTAGGTGCTAAAACTGGGATGATATCAATGGAAAATGTAATGATAGGAGGACCATGCCTCCTGGCCACACAGAAATAAAAATTAAATATTTCTTTGGCTGAGTTTTGGAGAGGCCACTTTAAGAGCTGCTACTCAGGGCCACTCAATGCCAGGTACAAATGGGCAAAGCTTGCAAGGTGGACTTTGGGCTAAAATTAGAGCTAGGCCATTCAGGGGTGATGTCAAGAAGTACTTCTTCACACAAAGGGTAGTGGAAATCAGGAGTTCTGTCCCCCACTGTTGAGGACTTGAAGTCAATTGAAAATTTCAAAACTGAGATAGACAGATTTTTATTAGGCGAGGGTATTAAGGGTTGCCGAATAAAGGTGGTAAATGGAGTTCAGAGGCAGATCAGCTATGATCTAATTAAATGTCGGGCCAGGCTTGAGAGGCTGAATGGTCTCCTTCTGTTCCTATGTTCCATTTGTACTTCGAAATTACAATCGGGGCATAGAACTATGATTTGCATCATTAAGCAGCTCGCTAAATTAGAGGCCTGCCTGAAAACTGCATCATAAATTGGCTAGTCTGTGGTTCAAAAAATGCCACTGTCTTACCTCTCAATGTATTTCTCTGAAATCTATCCAGTTCCTCCTTTAATTTGCTGAGGTAGGAACAGGAGTAGGCCATTCAGCCCATCGAGCCAGCTCCGCCATTCAATATGATCATGGCTGATCATCCATTTCAGTGCCTTTTTCCACACTATCCCCAAATCCCTTTATATCATTGGTATTTAGAAATCTGTCAATCTTTGCTTTAAATATACTCAATGACTGAACTTCCACAGCCCTCTGGGGTAGAGAATTCCAAAGATTCACAGCCCTCTGAGTAAAGACATTTCTCCTCATCTCAGTCCTAAGTGACATCCCCCTTATTTTGAAATTGAGTTCCCTGGTTCTAGACTTCCCAACCAGGGGAAACATCTTACCTGCATCGATCCTGTCTATCCCTTTAAATATTTTATATAATACACTGCCACTGTCATCAACAACAACTTGCATTTGTATAGCACCTTTAACATAGTAAAATGTCCCGAGGCACTTCACAGCAGTGTAATCAAGCAAACCTTTGACACTCAGTCACATAAGGAGATATCAGGACAAGTGACCAAAAGCTTGGTGTAAGAGGTAGGTTTTTACGAGTCTCTTAAAGGAGGAGAGAGAGGAAGCGAAGAGATTTAGGGAGTGAATTCCTGAACTTAGGGCCTAGGCAGCTGAAGGTACAAATGCTCATGGAGGAGCAATAAAAATTGGGTATGTGTGAGAGGTCAGGATTGGAGAAACACAGCGATCTCGAGAGGTGAGAAAGCTAGAGGTGGTTACAGAGGTAGAGAGGATCAAGGCCATGGAGGGATTTGAAAACAATTTTAAAATTGAAGAGTTGCCAGACTGGGAGCCAATGTTGTTCAGTGAGCACCAGGGTGCTGGGCATCAGAAGATGAGAAGAAAGATAGGATGAGAAATGCCAATTGGCATATCCTAGATGATGTATTTGGGAAGAGCCTCATCATGGCATCTTAGTTCCCCTTAAATGGTTGTGAGGTTTTGCCTCCATTATCTTGCCTTGACCTCTATTCGTGTGCTAAGCTGTTCCATATTTTCACAACCTTCTGTGTAAAGTGTTGAAAACCAGAAGGTCTGCTTAATTTACCTTGTCTAAGCTTGAGTCCCAGCTCCCTTGCAGTTTGTGAGCTATGTCAAACAAACCTGATAGGGTAGTGAATATAGTTTCAATCGTCGCATTCAAAAGGGAATTGTATAAATGCTTGATGGAGAAAATGTTGCAAGGATTTAGGGAGTGGAGCTAACAGGATTGTTCTTCGAAAGAGCTGACAGAGTCAATGGGCCACATGTTTCCCCTGCTGTATTGTACAAGTCTATGATTCTATGCTGTTACTGCTCATTTATCTATATCTCATATAATCTAAGTAACAGAGTATGAGAGATTGCTACCTTATATCAAAAGAACCCTTGTGGGGCTTGTTAATTGTCAGTGTGAACCCTCCATTTCTCAGCTTGCCAGTTAAACAGCCTAGTATATCATGTGGAGAATTGGACAGTGTTGTCCTGTAGAAGCAATGGTCAGGCATTACAGGGTCATAAATAATTGGTCAGTTAATACTTTGTCTTACACTGGAGATGGTTGGACCCTGATTGCAGAAGTTGAAATCAGCCATGCTCAGCTGCATTGAGTATCAAACCTGATGGAACTTGCAGATGCTGAAATATTCATTGCTCTTTAGTCAACAGCAGCAGGATTATTTTTATTCTTTCATGGGATGTGGGTGTTGCTGGCAAGGCCAACATTTGTTGCCCATCCCTAATTGCTCTTGAGAAGGTGGTGGTGAGCTGCCTTCTTGAACCGCTGCAGTCCATGTGAGGTAGGTACACCCACAGTGCTGTTAGGAAAGGAGTTCCAGGATTTTGACCCAGCGACAGTGAAGGAACAGCGATATAGTTCCAAGTCAGGATGGTGTGTGACTTGGACAGGAACATGCAGGTGGTGATGTTCCCATGCATCTGCTGCCTTTGTCCTTCTAGCTGGTAGAGGTCGCTGGTTTGGAAGGTGCTGTCTAAGGAGCCTTGGTGCGTTGCTGCAGTGCATCTTGTAGATGGTACACACTGCTGCCACTGTGCGTTGGTGGTGGAGGGAGTGAACGTTTGTGGATGGTGTGCCAATCAAGCAGGCTGCTTTGTTCTGGATGGTGTCGAGCTTCTTGAGTGTTGTTGGAGCTGCACCCATCCAGGCAAATGGAGAGTATTCCATCACACTCCTCACCTGTGCCTTGTACATGGTGGACAGGCTTTGGGGAGTCAGGAGGTGAGTTAGTCGCCGCAGGATTCCTAGCCTCTGACCTGCTCTTGTAGCCACGGTATTTATATGACTACTCCAGTTCAGTTTCTGGCCAATGGTAGTCCCCAGGATGTTGATAGCAGGGGATTCAGCGATGGTAATGCCATTGAATGTCAAGGGGAGATGGTTAGATTCTCTTTTGTTGGAGATGGTCATTGCCTGGCACTTGTGTGGTGCGAATGTTACTTGCCACTTATCAGCCCAAGCCTGGATATTGTCCAGGTCTTGCTGCATTTCTAGATGGACTGCTTCAGCATTTGAGGAGTTGCGAATGGTGCTGAACATTGTGCAATCATCAGCGAACATCCCCACTTCTGACCTTATTGTTGAAGGAAGGTCATTGATGAAGCAGCTGAAGATGGTTGGGCCTAGGACACTACCCTGAGGAACTCCTGCAGTGATGTCCTGGAGCTCAGATGATTGAACTCCAACAATCACAGCCATCTTCCTTTGCGCTAGGTATGACTCCAATCAGCAGAGAGTTTTCCCCCGATTCCCATTGACTCCAGTTTTGCGAGGGCTCCTTGATGCCATACTGGGTAAAATGCTGCCTTGATGTCAAGGGCTGTCACTCTCACCTCACCTCTTGAGTTCAGCTGTTTTGTCCATGTCTGAACCAAGGCTATAATGAGGTCAGGAGCTGAGTGGCCCTGGCGGAACCCAAAGTGAGCAGGTTATTGCTAAGCAAGTCATGATTGATGGTACAGTTGATGACACCTTCCATCACTTTACTGATGATAGAGAGTAGAGTGATGGGGCGGTAATTGACTGGGTTGGACGTCTTGCTTTTTGTCTACTGGACATACTTGGGCAATTTTCCACATTGCCGGGTAGATGCCAGTGTTGTAGCTGTACTGGAACAGCTTGGCTAGGGGTGTGGCAAGTTCTGGAGCACAGGTCTTCAGTACTATTGCTGGATTATTGTCAGGACCAATAGCCTTTGCAGTATCCAGTGCCTTCAGTCATTTCTTGATATCACGCAGAGTGAATCGAATTGGCTGATGTCTGGCATCTGTAATGCTGGGGACTTCAGGAGGGGGCTGAGATGGATCATCAACTCACCACCTCTGGCTGAAGATTGTTACAAATGCTTCAGCCTTATCTTTTGCACTGATGTGCTGGGCTCCCCCATTATTGCGGATGGGGATATTTGTGGAGCCACTTCCTCCAGTTATTTGTTTAATTGTTCACCACCATTCACAGCTGGAAGAAGAAGGACTGCAGAGCTTAGACCTGATCCGTTAGCTATGGGATTGCTTAGCTCAGTCTATTGCATGCTGCTTATGCAGTTTGGCACGCAAGTAGTCCTGGGTTGTAGCTTCACACCTCATTTTGAGGTATGCCGGGTGCTGCACCTGGCATTCCCTCCTGCACTCTTCATTGAACCAGGGTTGGTCTCCTGGCTTGATGGTAATGGTAGAGTGAGGAATAATACCATTACCATCAAGCCAGGAGACCAACCCTGGTTCAATGAAGAGTGCAGGAGGGAATGCCAGGAGCAGCATCCGGCATACCTCAAAATGAGGTGTGAAGCTACAACCCAGGACTACTTGCGTGCCAAACTGCATAAGCAGCATGCAATAGACTGAGCTAAGCAATCCCATAACTAACGGATCAGGTCTAAGCTCTGCAGTCCTGCCTCTTCCAGCCTTGAATGGTGGTGGACAATTAAACAAATAACTGGAGGAGGTGGCTCCACAAATATCCCCATGAGGTTACAGATTGTGGTTGAGTACAATCCCACAGCACCTCATGGATGCCCAGTTTTGCATTGCTAGATCTGTTCGAAATCTATCCCATTTAGAACGGTGATAGTGCCACACAACACGATGGACGGTATCCTCACTGTGAAGGCAGGACTTCGTCTCCACAAGGACCATGCAGTGGTCACACCTACCAATCCAGTCATGGACAGAAGCATCTGTGGCAGGCAGTTTGGTGAGGACAAGGTCAAGTATGTTTTTTCCTTGTGTTGGTTCCCCCCCCCCACCCCCCACCTGCCACAGACCCAGTCTAGCAGCTATGTCCTTTAGTACTCGGCCTGCTCAGTCAGTAGTGGTGCTACTGAGCCACTCTTGGTGATGGACTTGATGTCCCCCACCCTTGTGCCCTTGCCACCCTCAGTGCTTCCTCCAAATGGTGTTCAACATGGAGGAGTACTGACTCATCAGCTGAGGGAGGGCATTTCCGTGCATCTGGAGTCACATGTAGGCCAGACCTGGTAAAGACAGCTGCCATGGTGGGATTTGAACCTGTGTCCCCAGGGCATTAGTATGAACCTTAGATTACTAGTTCAGTGACATTACCACTACACCACCACCTGAGGTGCAGTGGTGCAGAGAGCTACTTCAGTGGGTGGAAGGGATGAAGGGTAGTTTTTACTTGTGCCCCAATGTGGCAGTGGCACTGGTGCATCAGATTCTGCCTCCTGCCATCATTCTGGTTGTGGGCCAACAGTGTTTCACCAGCCATCGGGGGAGGGCCAGTGCCAGAACCCTGTGGTCGTAAATTCCAACTTTCAACAAAGGTGCAGCCAGCCCACTGCAATCAGGAACCATCACAAACATGCTCACTTCTGTCTGTAGTACTTTTATTCAATACATACTTGACAAGACACATCACTGTCCTAAGATTCCAGCCAACTTCACACATATGGAGTCCACAGACCAGACATTACTTCATCTCATCCGAAAATATTCACAATACAATTGAACGCTGGTTAACTTTTGTGGGGAGGGTGGTGGTGGGGAACTGGAGAGGGGTTCTGGTCTCATGGAATTTGGTGTATCGAGCATTAAAACCTTCCGAGACCTCTTCACTTTTCCAATTCTGGTCTCTTGCACATCCCTGATTTTCATCATTCCACCACTGGTGGCTGTGCCTAAACGCTGGAATACCCTCCCTAAACCTCTCCGCCTCTCTCTACCTCTCCAAAATGCTCCTTAAAACCTACCTTTTTGACCAAGCTTTTGGTCATCTGTCCTACTATTCTCTTACATGGATCGATGTCAAATTATGTTAAATATCGCTCCCGTCTAGCACCTGGGAATGTTTTACTATGTTAACGGTGCTACATAATGCAAACTGTTGTTGTTGTAACAACTATTCCTTCCCCGAGGCCCTTGTAGTATGAGTCTCATTTTAAGTGACACGATTGATTCACTAGAACTACTCGAAACAATTGCACTAGGATAATGCCTACCCAAATGCTGAATGCAGGAGACAAGTAGGGAGAAGGAGAGAAATATATTTACAATAGATCATTGTTCCTTTAACTTTATTCTCCTCTTATCTTTAAGGTGATGACTCCTTGCTGGAGAACAGTTGTACAGGTGCTGGGCAGTCCTCTGGAAACTTGCCCAAGTAAAGAAATGAAAGAGAAACTGTTTATGTTCAAGGAGATCAATGCATTACGATTGCATGCTTTTAAAGCCAGCAGACTTCCCCTGGATTATCAATCCCCTGTTCTGCCATGTCTCTATGGGTGAAGGGGTAAGTTGGGATGTTGTGGGGGAGTTTTTTGTGCCCACCAAATGGTCAGTCAGGGCCTAGCTTTGACAAGTCATCTGAAAGATAGCACCTCTGACAGTGCAGCACTCCCTCAGTACTGCAATGGGAGCATCATCCTGGATTACATGCTCAAATCTCTGGAGTGGGACTTGACCCCATGGCCTCCTGACTCAGACCAAGAATGCTACCCACTGAGCCACAATGGTCAATGGCACTGTGCCAACTGAGATTAGCCAATGCACCACAGACTAGGGATTAACCCAGGACTGTCAGCTGCGATCTCACTTAACCAACAGAATCATCAGGGAATGTCACTCTGTTACTTTAACTTAATGTAAGCAAAACTATTTGGAACCTGAAAGGAGGAATTAAATTCCAGTCGGAAAAAACATCTCTTTCAGTATCACTCACTCTCTCTTCTTGCTGTTAAATGAATCTCTATAGTTTGTTCACCCCCTTACCAATACAGTTGAGAGCAGAGCACTGAAGCATAGAGAGCCCCAGAGATTGACCCAGATCATGTCGCTGCCTCTAAATGAAGTAATGCAGCGCACAAATATAACACACACCAACCTGGGGACGAGAGTAAAGGATCAGCCATTAAGGATTTTTGAAATGGGTGTAAAAAAAATGGACAATGATCGGAAGAAAAAGCCTGGGCTTGGGGTTTTGCGAGTGGAGGCAGAATGGAGGAGGGGGACATCTGAAACTTGGTCAAACAGTTGGGTCTTGAGGAGGTTTTTCAAGTTGGAGAGGAATAGAGAGGTGAAGAGGTTTACTCAGGGAGTTTGAAAGTGTAGCATCAAGACAGTTGAACATTAAGCCACTAATGATGGGGTAAAGGCTGGGCTGGTGAGGCAGGGAGAAGACTGGAGTCAGAAAAGTCATTATTAAATCACTAATAATGGTATACATGGAAAATAATGGTTGCCAGAGAGTGATTATCAGACAGTAATCTCAGTGAGGGATACAGATAATATCTAAAGAACAGAATGGATATCCCAGGGTAATTACAAAGTAATAATCTCATAGGAACATAACATAAGGAATAGGATCTGCTTCGCTATTCAGTAAGATCATGCTGACCTTCTACCTCAACTCCTTTCCCATCTTATCCCATATTCCTCGATTCCATTATTGTTCAAAAATCTATTGATCTCAGTCTTGAATATACTCATGGACTGAGCAACCACAGCTCTCTAGTGTAGAGAATTCCAAAGATTCACAACCATTTGAGTGAAAAACTTTCTCCTCATCTCTTACCTAAATAGCTGAACACTTACCCTCATGTAGGGGTACAGACAAATTCAAGAAAAAAAGGACAAAGTCAAGTGGACTATTTGCAAATTTAACTGAATCCCAAAGTGAGACTATTGCCCTGAGACCAAATTGTCAGTTTGTGCAGTTTACAGGGATCGGCTTATTCGGCCAATGGACCCTATTTGTTCTGATATCGTCTCTCAATCCTGGTCCTCACTGTAACTAGCTTAATTTTCTCTTCTAAGTGACCTGGTTAATCCACCTGCATAAATTCCTGTCTGTGTTATTTGAAAGCAGTCACTGCCCTGTTTAAAATCAAAGGGTTAACAACGGTTTCAAAACAGTATAAACAGGAATTTATACAAAGGCATCAACTGGTATTTTTTTTTAAACCACAAAGGAAATTAAGCTCAAATAGCTTTATGCTGTTAATTGTTGATCACATTTACACTATTGAATGAATGTATCAGCCGTAGCTCAGTGGTAGTGCGAGCACCTCTAAATCAGAAAGTTACAAGTTTAAGCCTCAATCCAAAGATTTAAGCACATGATTTTAGCTGACATATCAGTGCAATACTGCAGGAATGCCCAAAGCTCTTTGCATGGATACGACATAACAAAGGAGCTCGTTCATTTTACTATAAGACACACAGAATGGACCACAATTTTACACATTATTTGCAGTTAATGAGGTCTGGTGACATAATCAAAGTTCTTAGACTAGTGGAAACCACCTTGGCTGTTCAGCAATCACCAACTTTGAGAATTATTGGACTGGGGTCAGAAAGAGGGAGAGATAGAAAGATATGTTTCACATCTACAGGAGCGTGAGAGGCTTTGGGTGTCAGCTATGGCTTAGTTGGTGTACTCTTACCTCTGAGTCAGGAAACGTCTGGCTTCAAGTCCCACTCATAGCTCAAGCACAAAAATCAATGCTGACACTCGAGTGCAGTACTGAGGGACCACCGCACGGTTGGAGGTACTATTATTCAGATTAGCGAGGCCAGCAAGCGGCCAGTCTGGCCAACGAGTTTGCTTTAATTTATAAGTCGGTTTCCCAGGGAAGAACCTTTCCTAATCACCCCCACAAATCCGAAAAGGACAAAGGGTGGGAAGGTGATATCCGTCCAGGCAGTCCTGGAAGAGAAAGGAAAGTGGGAGACACAGGGGGCCCTCCTCCAGCCAAAAAGGAAGGTACTGTGAGCAAGAGTGAGACCCGGAGATCTGTGTGCTTCCATTGTAATAAGGCAGGGCATTTAAAAGCTGACTGCTGGAAACTAAAGGGGAAACCGGTAGGGTTAATCAGGGCACACCCACTCCATGAAGATGAGACCCTAATGGAAAACACAGAACAAGCTGTGGCTTTAACTGCAGTAAGGGTGCAACCCAGGAAGCTTACTACGGGCAGTACAGGAAATGTTAATCGGATTCCTGAAGGTTATCAGGGTTTTGTGTTTGAAGGGAAAGTAACCCCATATCCCTCAAGTAGGGCAAGCAAGCCCATTGTGATTCTCAGAGAACACAGGGGCCACCAGATCCCTTTTACTGTGAAAAGGCCTGACCTTTCCCCCAGAGAATGCAGTGAACACCAGAATGGTGGTGAATGCTATTGCAGGCTGATGTACCTGTACATCGGGTGCACCTGGAGTGCGACCGAGTTTCGGGACTGGTGACCGTAGGGATTGTCCCTAGTATGCCTGTGGATGGGGTTGACCTGCTCCTAGGTAATGATCTGGCAGGGGTGAAGGTGGTAGCTTCCCCAGTAGAGAAAGAAAGACTGCAGGAGGTCAGAGAGACAGGGCAGGCGGTCGCAGGAGTTGTTATCCCTCAGTTTCCCTGAATGTGTAGTGGGTCAGGCCATAATCAAACCAGCTCCCCGGAGGAGACTGCATTGCCGCTGCAGGCAAATGACCATGAGGTCTGCCTGTCGAAGACTTTCTTTGGAAAGTTAGGAGACCCAGGGAATGAACTGAATGGACTTTCTCTAGATGAGGCTCAACAAGCTGAGCCACTATTACGAGAGTTAGCACAGGCTGCCCGGTCTGAAAGTGAAACAGAGGGAATCCCTGATTGCTACTATTTAAAGAATGGAGTACTGATGGGGAAATGGAGTTCTCCTCACAAACCTGACAGCAAGGAGTGGACAGTAGTTCACCAGTTAGTGGTGCCACAGAGGTACCGGAGAGAAATATTAAGAAGGGCCCACGAGATTACAGTGGCTGTACATACTGGTATACAAAAGGCCAAAGTCCGCATAAGACAGCAGTTTGACTGGACAAAACTCCACAAAGATGTGGTGGAGTACTGCAGGAGTTTCCGCATGTGCCAGGTTGAGAGGAAACCCCAAACTACAGTGAAACCTGTACCCCTAAGTCCTGTACTGATGTTAGGAGAACCCTCCAGCAGAGGGATCGTGAACTGTAAAGGACCCCCGCCAAGAACAAAAGGGAAAGGCAGGCACAAGGCTGGAAAAAGTTTAGAAGGAGAAGGGGAAAAGGTGACCAAGAGGACAGGTTAAAGGAAGTGTGGGAAGAATTCCGGATGAAAACCCCTACTGTCCATTCAGCCAGCCTCAAAAAATGTGAAAGGTTAGACCCACATTCTCCGATGTAAATGCAGACTCTAGAAGCACCCCACCAAAGTTGCTTAACAGCATTTACAGTAATCCGCTGAGACAAATAGAAACCTCCAGGGGGCACAGAAACCATGAGGGTGATGCCTTACCTAGTCAAAGTGACACAGGAGAGTGCAGCCAAGTCTGCACAAATACCTACAGGTAGGAGTATCCCAGAGAACAAAGAGGAGAGTAACAAAGACTCCTTCCCCACAGTCAGAGGAAAAGGGAACCACTCATCCCCTGAAGTCAAAAGTCTTTGTAAAGCAGCCCTGGCACCCAGAACAGACCATTTTTAATAAGTTTTAAGATTGGTGAATGAATGGAAATGAATGAGAGAAATGCATGGTTTTTCTTTCTGTATCTTATATTTCTCTCAAACTCTGTAATGAAATGCATAGTTTTTCTTCAAATCACATATCATTCCCCTGGGTGTGGAGGTGTCAGGAAAGCCCCCCACCTGCCAAGACTGAGGCACACATTATTTCACCACATGAACACTAAAACTTAAAATTTCAAGCCCCTGACTGAAAAGACATTTGCATAGTAACCGACAGTGTTGGAACAATAGGGACACAGTCGTTGCTTCCCCAAAACACAGAAGAGGTGGTCAGACCAGTTTTGGTCACATGATTGACTGACTGTTGGATGTTTTGAATTTGAACTTCCAACAGAGGATTTGAACTCAGAAAACCATGTGCTCCCGGTTGGAACAGAACGTCCTCTCCAGTCCTGCCTGTCTCCATCTCTTTCCTAAGGAACTAGTTCTTGTGCAAACATGTGAACCTCAAAGAGAGAAAAATCTCCTACGTGAACAAGGTTTAAGAAGAACATTGGGCCCCGACGAACAGCAAGGCTACCTACAATTAAGTGAGCTCGAAGCACAGTAAACAAGAAACTCTTCTGATATTGCCTCAAACCCCTCCTTACTATATTTTCCTCTCCTCTTTTCTGTCTCTATTTGCATGTGTGTATCGCGTGTGCATGCTAGCATGGGCGTTAACCGTATTAGAGTTTAAGTTTAAGTTTTAATAAAATTTCATCTTTCTTCTTTAAACCTCAGAAAACCTGTGTGAATTGGTTTCTTTGACTTATAATCAGAAAGCTGTGAACAAGGATTCACAAAGGGGGAGCTCAAAACACAGTGTGTTTAAAATTAAACCCTGTTACAATAAGACCAGGTGAAGATATTAACAGACCCCCAGAGACCTTTCTCACCTGGTCGTAACAACAGCAATGTCCACCCTTGGGTATCCCAGGAGAGGGAGCAAGCAATTTCCACCAGTATGGTTACCACAGTGACTGGAGTGCAAGGTCCTCACAGCCCAACAACATTTTGATTTCATTTGAGAAGCTTTACTTTTTGTTTTAAGTATAATTTTGGATCTATTGTTTATGTCCCTTTAAAAATGGAGCACCTTACTGATCATGATCGTCAGTTGATGATCTTAATTTGCAATCAAGTGGAGGAAACGGAAAGAAGAGTCAGACACAAAGCAAAGGAGAATAGACCAAAATGTGACTGAGATGGACTGATACAAGTGTAAAGACAGATAAAGATTGAACGACAGAGAAGAACAAAGAAAGATGGGACTGAGAGAGAGAGAATTAGAGGGATTTTCGGAGTCTGGCAGATTAATTCATTATTTACATTGCAGAAGTATTTCCAGTGGTTCCACCTGTTTGGCTACAACTCCCGATGTTGCAGGAACCGCCCTGTTTATATTGTGGGATTTTTTTTTACACATGCTGTAAGTCAGGAAAATAAGGCCAATTAGTTTTACCTTGGCTGTGGGTAAGATTCTTGAGCCCATAATGGGAGCTGAAATTAGTGAACAGTAAGACTGGCAATGGGATAGTCAGTATAGGTTTGTGAAGGGCAGGTCATGCTTAAACCCATTTAGTTGAACTCACAGCATGCATAAAGGGTGGGGATACAACGGATATTGTACGTGTGAATATTCAGAAGGAATGTAAGGTGCCACATAATAGATTCATCAGGGCATTGAATATAAAAGCAAGCAAGGGATGGCGAATTTGTATAGGAAGTTCGTTTCGACGACAGCTGGAGTATTGTGACCATTGCTGGGGAAACCAGTATAGGAAAAAAGAAAAACTTGCATTTATGTACTGACTTTCCCAAACTCAGGACGTCCCAAAGTGTTTTACAGCCAATGAAGCACTTTTCAAGCGTAGTGGCTGTTGCAATGCAGGAAATGCAGCAGCCAATTTGCACACAGCAAGCTCCCACAAACAGCAATGAGAAGATGGCCAGATCATCTGTTTTTTTCTGCTCGTTGAGGGATAGATAATGGCCAGGCTACCGGGGATACTAGTGCTGAAACTGGCTCTGTGGTACTTCTGCTTTTTGAAGCGAAACATGTCTTCAGGAGTTCCCGAGTGCATCTGAAGGCTACAACACTGACAAATTGTGGCATTTTAAGGTTACTGGGTCCTGGAGAACATAACCAAGTGGATATGATAGTGTAATGGTTGTAAGTAGACTGCCTAGTGACCCAGAGGTTGTGTGTTCAAGTCTTACCTTATATTCAGTAAATCTGCTAATGATTGAGTTGAGGGTAACAAGAGTGGGCAATAAATGGGATTTCATGAGAGTTGCACCATATCATGCAAATATTTTTTAAAACAAGAACATGAGCCAATGCAGACTCTAAGGTTGCACTCGGCTATGTTCATTTTGCCTGCTGTTGTCGCTCCTGTTGGAAATTGGATGTTTGTAAGTGAGGGAATCCAATTCCATGCTGTTAAATAGAGACCTAATATCAGTGCACAAAAATGGGCATCTTTGCTGCAATTGGAAAAGCAGAGGTCGAATTGTTTATATTTACAAGGGCAGCAGATGGTCAAGTGCCACCTTGGGACTCATGCTTTTTTCAAAATATTCTCAGGATATGGTGCAACTCTTATGAAGCCCCAAATATTGCCCGTTCTTGTTACCCTGAGAACTTGGGCCTTCTTTCTTGATTGTGATTGTTTTTACAACTGATCTGGCTTGCTCAACCACTTTGAGGGAATGGAGGCACAGGTAGACCAGACCTGCTGGGGGGGCAGTATCCCTTCCCTGGAGGATTTCAGTTGGGTTTTTAAAAAAAAGCACAAAAACGTACCACCTTTCATGGTCATTTCACTTCTGGTGCCAACTCAATAATTAGCAGATTTACTGAATGCAATTTCCTAACTTGCCTTGGTAGGATTTAAACATATAACCTCTGGGTCACTAGTACCACTACACTATCCATGGCTAACAAAAGAAGTTAAACATTGAATTTGGTCAAAGGAAGTGGCTTATAAGGTCACCAGAAAAAGTGGTAAGCTCGAGGATTGGGAGCAATTTAGAGCCCTACAAAGGAGGACCAAGAAACTGATAAAGAAATGGAAAAGAGATTATGAATCTAAGCTAGCTAGAAATATAAAGGCGGACTGCAAAAACTTCTTTAGATATGTGAAAAGGAAACGATTAGCAAGGATGAATGTGGGTCCATTGCAGGCGGAGACAGGAAAGTTTGTGGTGGAGAATGAGGAAATAGTGGAGAGACTAAACAATTACTTGTGTCTGTCTTCACGGAGGAAGACACAGAAAATCTCCCAGAAATACTAGGAAACCAAGGGACTCATAATAATGAGGAACTGAAAGAAATTAGTATCAATAAAGAGGTAGTACTCGAAAAATTAATTGGATTGAAAGTTGATAAATCCCCTGGAGCAGATGAGCTCCATCCCAGAGTATTGAAGGAGGTGGCTATAGAGATAATGGATGCATTGGTGGTTATCTTTCAAAATTATATAGATTCTGGAAGGGCTCCTGCAGACTGGAAAGTATCAAATGTAACCCCACTACTTAAGAAAGGAGTGAGAGAGAAAACGGAGAACTACAGGCCTGTTAGTTTGACATCAGTAGTAGGGAAAATGTTGGAATCTATTATAAAGGATGAGATAACTGGACACTCAGAAACTAATGATATGATTGGCCAGAGTCAACATGGATTTGTGAAAGGGAAATCATGTTTGACAAACCTGTTGGAGTTTTTTGAGGATGTTACTTGTAGCATAGATGAAGGAGAACCAGTGGATGTGGTGTATTTGAATTTACAGATAAGGTACCATATAGGAGGTTAGTAAACAAAATTAGACCACATGGGATTAGGGGTAATATACTGGTATGGACTGAGAATTGGTTAACGGACAGAAAGCAGAGAGTATGAATAAATGGGTCATTCTCAGGATGACAGGCTCTTACTAGCCGGGTACCGCAAGGATCAGTGCTTGGGCCACAGCTGTTTACAATCTATATAAATGACTTGGATATGGAGACCAATTGTAATATTTCCAAATTTGCGTTTGACACAAAACTAGGAGGGAATGTAAGTTGTGAGGAGGATGCAGGAGGCTTCAAAGGGATTTGGACAGGCTAAGTGAATGGGCAAGAACATGGCAGATGGAATATAATGTGAATAAGTGTGAAGTGATCCACTTTGGTAGAAAAAACAGAAAGACAGAGTATTTCTTAAATGGTGAGAAGGTTGGGAAATGTTGATGTCCAAAGAGACCTGGGTGGCCTTGTTCATCAGTCACGAAAAGCTAGGATGCAGGTGCAGCAAGAAATTAAGAAGGTAAATGGTATGTTGGCCTTCATTGCAAGCAGATTTGAGTACAGGAGTAAAGATGCATTGCTTCAATTCTATAAAGCATTGGTGAGACTGACCTGGAGTATTGTGTACGGTTTTGGTCTCTAAGGAAGGATATGCTTGCCATAGAGGGAGTGCAATGGATGTTCACCAGACTAATCTCTGGGATGGCGGGATTGTCCTATGAAGAGAGATTGCAGAAACCGGGCCTGTATTCTCTAGAGTTTCAAAGAACGAGAGATGATCTCATTGAAACTTACAAAATTCTTACAGGGCGTGACAGTGTAGATTTGGATTCCTCTGGCTGGTGAGTCTAGAACAAGGGGACACAGTCTCAAAATAAGGGGCAGGCCATTAAGACTGAGATGAGGAAGAATTTCTTTACTCAGAGGGTGGTGAATCTGTGGAATTCTCTACCCAAGAGGGCTGTGAAAGGTCAATCTTTGAGTATGTTCAAGACAGAAATTGGTGGATTTCTCAATATTAACGACATCAAGGGATATGGGGACAGTGGGGAAAAATGGCATAGATCAGCCATGATCTGTATGAATGGTGGAGCAGGCTCGACAGCCGAATGGCCTACTCCTGCTCCTATTTCCTATGATCCTATGATCTTATTTAGTCACATTCTCCAGACCCCAGTAACAATGCATTTTCTCATCAACTGCACTGTTATAATGATAAACACCTTTAGAAATAGAGAAAGACAGAGAGCTCCAAAGACAGATAAAACTCCAGAGAAATAAATAGTTTTTGTGATCAAACCACTTCTAATATGAATGGTTGTACAGTGTACAGGACTATGGGATCTGTCCTTTTATATTACAGACTAGATTCCTGAGCACTGGTAATTACATGAAATGATCTACAGCACAAGGCTGTGAACTGTATTTGCCACCGTCAGCGCTGCCCCTTTGTCTGGGCATATGTGGTGATGCCATCTCTTGTAATGGAACTCCACACCACCAGGGACAGTCTAGCTGCATCAATGGCACTGCTGCCAGACCCAGGGCTACTGTTGATGGGAAGTTTAAGCAAACAAAAGAAAGAACTTGCAGTTATATAGCGCCTCTCACGAACTCAGGGCATCTCCATGCGCTTTTCAGCCAATGAAGCATTTTGAAGTGCAGTCGCTGTTGTAGAGTGGGGAAATATGGCAGCCATTTGTGCACACAGCAAGATCCCATAAACAGCAGTGTGATAATGACCAGATAACCTGTTTTAGGTGCTGGTTGAAGGAGAAATATTGATCTGGATACAGCAAAAAGAGGAGAAATTGAATTAAATGGTTTAAAAGAAACACATTGCACTTTAGTCAGAAACAAATGTATGTTTAAATGCCTTAAAATGATATAGTGAGGTAAAGAAAAACAATAACTTGCATTTATATAGCACCTTTCAAAACCTTAGGACGTTCCAAAGTGCTTCACAACCAATGAAATACTTTTCAAATCTCGTTACTGTTGTAATATAGAAAATGCAGTAGCCACATTTGTGCACAGCAAGCTCCCACCTCCTCCAAACCTACAGATCCTCCAATTCTGGCCATTGCACATACCCCAAGTTTCATAGCTCCACCATTGACAGCCGTGCCTTCAGTTGCCCAGGCATTAAACTCTGGAACCCCCTCCCTAAACCTTCCTGGCTCTCAAACCCTCTTTCCTCCTTTAAGACACCCTTTAAAACCTACCTCTTTGACCAAACTTTTGGTCAACCCCCCACACCCTGTCCTAATATCTGCTCAAGTGGCTGAGTGTCAAATTTTGAGAGATTAAACCGAGGCCCTGTCTGCCCTCTGAGGTAGATGTAAAAGAAATCCCATGGCATTATTTCAAAGAAGTGCAGGGGAGTTCTCTCCGGTGTTCTGGCCAGTATTTATCCCTCAACCAACATTACTAAAACAGATTAACTGGTCATTATTTCATTGCTTTTTGTGGGACCTTGCTGTGCACTAAACTGCTGGATTACAACAGTGACTACAATTCAAAAGTACTTGATTGGCTGTAAAGCACTTTGGGATGTCCCGCGGTTGTGAAAGGTGCTATAGAAATGCAAGTTCTTTCTTGTTTTTAATGAATGTAAGTCTTTGCTGCTGCTTTTGAAATAAGCGGCCAGATCGTCTGAGAGAATTGGAATATTAAGGCACGGAGATAAAAACAAGGATGGAGACACAGAGTCAGACTCAATGAAGGACACCGCATGTGTGAGCATGTGTTCGTCTGTGTGTGTGTGTGGGGGGGGAACAGTGAGTGTATTGTGCAGTCTTCCTGTTGAGTCTATAGTTGATGCTACACAGGAAGGGAGTCCAGCACACACACACCTAACCAAACAATAGGCACTCAGCGTTTCTCTGGAAAAATACACTCTGACGAGCGATTGCTGGAGGCTTCAAAGTAAAGGTTCCTGCTGAGCGGTAACCACGGATACCCACGAGGGCAGACATCACACTCCTGTGCTAATCCATTAAGACCAAATGCCACTGGATGTCGAGAGATTGAATCAATATGAGAAAATGTCTTTGAAATCCCGACTGTACAAAATTAAAAAGGCCTGCTTTTCTCCATAATTAACAACTCCCTACAAAAATCTGCGTGAACACTTAGCTTTCAAACAATGTCAGAATGAGATTTTGTTGGACATTAATCAGAGAAGGATATAGTAATCTTTCAGTTAAAAAAAATTCCACTGAAAAAGTTTTCCGCTTTAGCGGCTTAGACATCTACCTGCAAGGCGATGGAACTTCCGCTCGCTATACAGATGTGCCCGAGACCCTGGCCGGCCTTTTGGCCTCGGGTCATTTACTACATTAAAGGTGCTATATAAATGTAAGTTGCTGTTGTTACACATTTTATGGCAGCAACCCTGGCTTTGACTGAGGAGTCCCACTGTGAGTGGGGTGGTGGGAGAGAGTTGGGAAGGGTGGAGATTTGTTCGAGGCCTCAGAGGCCAGTTGTGTCATAGCATTGCCGCCAGCCTGTGTGTAAAAGTTGACATTCCTTCAAAAGCTAAAACCTTTGAATTTGGTGCCATTATCTACATATTTGACTGCTCTAATTCATAAAGATTAAATCCAAGCCTGCTCTCCACTACCACAAACAAGCCTCTCAGGACCTCAGCGATTCTATGGTACACATGACAAGAAATGCAGATGTTTACGGGAAGAGACCATTCAGCCCAACTGATCAGTGCTGGTGTTTAAGCTCCACACGATAATATATTATCATAATTTACAGATTATATCCTAATTTGCATACTGAAAACTACTGGGATACTTAGTGTTCAGAAGAATTGGCGGGGGCACCGCAGTGAATGGTCTCATCCAATTTTCTACCCTGACCGATCCTTGTTCAGTCCAGATATCAGTGGAAAGAGGATGGAATGTCCCAGCCTATGTTCTGTGCAATGCTTATATGAAACACACACCGTGCATACTGATGGCTGACATCATTTCATTAGAGTCATAGAGTGATACAGCACAGAAACAGGCCCTTCGGCCTATCGTGTCTGTGCCGGCCATCAAGCACCTAACTATTCTAATCGCATTTTCCAGCACTCGGCCCGTAGCCTTGTATGCTATGGCATTTTACAATAGATTCATTAATTATCCAGTCAGCAATAAGAATGAAAGAAAGAATATAGCATTTCACACAATTCCAGGATGTCCCAAGGTGCTTTGCAGCCACCAAAGTACTTTTGAAGTGTGGTCACTGTTGTAATATAGGAAACACGACAACCAATTTGTGCACAGAAAGCTTCCATGAATAACAACGTGATAATGACTGGATAATCTTTTTTTTAAGTGATGTTTGATTGAAGGATAAATGTTGCCCAGGACACCAGGGAGAACTCCAGTGCTGTTCTTCAAATAATGCCATGGGATCTATTTTGTCTAACTGAGAGGGCAGGCAGGGTGTCCATTTAAGGTTTCATCTGAAAGATGCCATCCTCGACAGTGCAGCACTCGCTCAGTACTGCGCTGGGGAAAGAACTGCTTGGTCACTATGGGCAGCAACATGGTAAACCCTGTTGTTTGAAATATCAGTTACCAGGTGGCCACACACAGTGGCCGGAGCCAGGAGTGTGATTGCTTGACTCTTCCATTTTAATCCCCAACAACTTTGGTTGATAGCAATGACCTTTGGGGTCCCTCATGTACAGGAAGAGGTTGCAGCACTTTAAATGGGTGCGGGGAGAGCAAATTGGACAGGAAGGAACAACCAGAGAGAGTTGGCTGACTGAGTACAGGGTCAATGGGAAGGAAGTTGAGGATATTTTTGGAAGCAAGGAGGGAGTTCGAAGGATCCAGGGAGGAGAGGAGCATTACACCTGAATGGGCAACTCCCACTGATGGAATGAAGGCACTGGTGAATAAAGAGTGAAGGTGCTTGTGGGGATGGATCATTGGCAGAAACTGCTAAAGCTAAAGTAGGCAAGGCCATTGAGTTCATTGGAAACCAAGCACAATTTGGGGACTTAAATGTAATTGATGGAGTGTGGATAACCAGCTAGGATGAGATGGCAGGATTGCAGGGATTAGTACCGGTGAGGAAACAGGATACCTGCAATTGAATTGAGCGAAGATCAACTTGAAGAGCCTTGAAGAAGTTAAGTCCAAGATAGTAAAGACATGGACTAGAGGCTCCACAAGGGTGAGGCAGAGATAATAACAATAACTAGCATTTATATAGCACCTGTAGCCTATTAAAACATCCAAGGCACTTCACAGCAGTGTAATCAGACAAAAATTGACGCTGAGCCACATAAGGAGACATTAGGACAGGTGACCAAAAGCTTGGTCAAAGTAGTTTTTAAGGAGCATCTTAAAGGAGGAGAGAGAGAGTTGGAGAGGTTTAGAGAGAGATTTCGAGAACTTAGGTGCTAGACAACTGAAGGCACGGCGGAAGCAAGTCGGGGTTGCACAGGAAATAGGGGCAGGGATGGGCAATTTGGCAGAGATAGTTGATAGCAATCCTGATACCAGATGGAGAGGAAAGCTCTGCTCGAGGTTGAGCAATATGCCAAGGAACCACAGGGGAAATGTAAATTGGTGCACTACTTTACATAGGTTTAAAGAAATGAGGTGACATAAGCGCTCAGTGATTCATTGAAAACAAGGGAGTTTGACAGGCTTCAATCTTCCTCAGGGAATGTAGAAAAATCCCAAACATTTTTCTCACACTCCTTCACTATACAGGTGATGAAATGTTAGGTATATCTGTAGCTCAAGTTGTGACAAGCCTGTGGCCATTGCACTTCTAGTGTATTTGCATGTCATGATCTTATACTCAAGGCAGTTTTATGACTTGTCAGCCTTTTTCCCTACATTACAACTATATTTCATTGGCTGTGAAACTTTTGAAGGTGTTCTGAAGTTCTGAAAGGCGTTATATAAATGCAAGTCCTCTGTTTCTTTTGGCTGTTACCAGTTTTCTAGGTTGACATCTTTGCACACAGCCTACCCTGATAAGTCAGTCACTTCTGCACTAAAGAATTTTTAATTATTAGATCATTTGAATGAAGCAAAGGGAGTCGGTTCTACACAGGTGCACACACATTGGGGGAATTCTGACTTCCGGGTGGGAAGCTTGGCTGCTTCCCCGGGAGCTGCAGGAGGGAATCCCAGTCAATTTCAATAGCTGGGCCTCATTAATAATCTGCCAGCCAGCTGTCGGCCTGAAAAGCGCATTCGGAGGCTTGGTGTGAGTTAGGAAGCGAACAGCAGGGTTTTGGATCTCCCGTGGATTTGCCCACAGAACGTCAGCACAATATGAATTTTCCCTTAAGGTACATCAATGATGTTGGTATGCGTTTGTGAATCTACAGCTTCTGGGGCCCAAGAAGCTCCATGAACCTTGGGGCGGCACAGTGGTGCAGTGGTTAGCACTGCAGCCTCATAGCTCCAGCAACCTGGGTTCAGTTCTGGGTACTGTCTGTGTGGAGTTTGTAAGTTCTTCCTGTGACTGTGTGGGTTTCTGCCGGGTGTTCTGGTTTCCTCCCACAGCCAAAGACTTGCAGGTTGATAGGTAAATTGGCCATTGTAAATTGCCCCTAGTGTAGGTAGGTGAGTGGAGATATGGTAGGGAATATGGGGTTAATGTAGGATTAGTATAAATGGGTGGTTGTTGGTCAGCACAGACTCAATGGGTCAAATGGCCTGTTTCAGTGCGGTATAAATAAATAAAAATCCGAGGCATCAGGGATGTGGAAGCCAATGTAGCTTAGTGAACTCAGGGGTGATGGAAGAGTGGGTTTGGTGTGAGTTCAAATTTGAGCAGCCAAGTTTTGGTTGAATGGAAGATGATGTCTGGGAGAGCATTGGAATAGCCGAGCTATGGTGGTGTCAAAGGACGGATGAGGCTTTCAGTGGCAAATGGGCTGAGGTAGTGGTAGAATTGGGTGGTTTTACAGAGATTGAAGTAGGCAATCTTTGTGATGAAGAGGATATGGAGTCAAAAGCTCAGCTTGAGGTTGAAAGGGATGCTGTGATTATGAACAGTCTGGATCCAGCGTGAGACAGTAACCAGAGACAATTTGCCTGAAGATGCATTTATCAATAATGTTTACTAGACATCCAAAATCAATCACTATATTCACGGGTATACATTAATAGGCAGTACTGTTCTAGCAATCTTGCACAGATGGTCAGAGAAACATCAGATAATGTCCTGATGTGGAGGAGCTGCACTATATGCCACCTATGAGGGGTGTTGCTGTTAAGGCAGCTGATAAAAGGAAAGTCACAGAGGTGCATGTCCTTTGGTACAACAACACAATGAATTTGTAATGCACTGACAAAGTAGAAAAAAGTCCCACAACACATCACCGATGTGTAAAAGGTCCAAAATGGATGCCGAGCTCAGTCAAAGAGGTAGGTTTAAAGAGAATTTTAAAGGATGAGAGGGAGCTGGAAAGGCAGAGGGCTTTCGGGGGAATTCCAGGGCATGGGGCCAAAATGGCCGAAGGCACGATAAAATAAACAGGGGAGCACAGTGTTTGGAGGTTATGGGGGTCTTTTTTAAGCATTCACCTTGCCTGCACCACTCTGCAAATATAAAATTGCCCACAAATATAAGCCTGCATTCACTGGCTTAATTACAGACACAGACATACATAGGACATTTTTGCAGGTTAGTTAAATGCAAGTGTAAATGCAAACTAGTGTCCCTCTGACAAGTGGACACCATCCTGTAAACAAGCTCAGATCCCATTCCAATTGTAGGCTTTGTAAAGCTTCTAAAATGGATGCCGACAGAACTGTCATTGGGACCAATGCCAGAAGCTGGTCTTATCTGTGGGATTCCATGTAAAAGACCTACTGCGTCTGTGGAGACCACCTTCTAGACCTTGGGCAGGATTTTACCCTGGTTTACGGGACGCCGAGGTCAGGATGAAATAGGGATCCCAAGCCCACACTTGCCGACAGCGGGGACAGCTCAGCAATTTTCCCAGAGGCAGCCTCCTAATTGGTCACCTCCGGACTTGGCATCCAGTTAAGGATGGCGGGTGAGCTCAATCAGAGGGCCCACAACTCTCGAACCTCAGCAGCCCCACAGAGAGAGATGGACAGTGCTGAGACAGCTCAAAGAACCCGAGGAGAGCTAGGTATAAAATTTAAATTCAGAGAGGCCAAGCAGGCAGGCCCCTCTGGTTGGCCCACTGTGGCCTTCCCTGCCCGGGGCTCCTGCTTTGGGCCATGGTGTCTCTGGCTCCAAGGGCCTCCCCCCTCCCTTGGGCTGATGCAGGGAGGCCTCCTTCACGAAGCTGGCACCTCCTCCACATGGCTGGGGGCCACTTCGTTGCTGGCAAAATGGGTCCTTAATTATTTAAATTGGTTGCCTGCCTCCGTTTGGCAAATAGCCGCTACAAATCAGGAGCTGTCCCAGTGCAGCACCCCCCTATTCCCACCCCCACCTCACCTCCCACCCCATCACCAGGAAAACAGAGCCTGACCATTTCTATCCAAGTAACAACACTGCGCTAATACTACAGTTACTATGGGAAGAGGCTCGTGTGCAGTATAAATGCTGGCATTGACCAGTTGAGCTGAATGGCCTGATTCTGTGCTATCGAGCGAATACACAAATGTCAAAGCAAGAGTTGGTGTGTGGACACTACTGCCCCAAACTCCGTTCAAGCAAGAAGCTGGAAAGGTTTACAGTGACAAGGAGAGAGGCTCGCAGATGCTTGGTCAAACTATTTAAGCATTCCTAATTATTTTGATATTATGTAGCAATGCCTCTTTCGGCAAATTGACTTTAACTGTGACTATCACAACAGTGGAAGAATACATTGCATTCAATCAGGCTTTTTGCATTTAAATGTCCTGTCACTCAGTGGTTTGGTCCGTTCGAAGTCTATGCTCAAGAGGGCTGAATGAGACGAGCTATTTTCAGGGTTGAGTATAACAACTGTTCTTGGCTTCGTTTCGCTCTGTGGGCTGGCTCTGAATATGTAGGTGTGATGACTTAGTCATCAATGACTTGCCGCTATTTATAATCTTGATGCAAAGTGCAAAACCTCTGAGCAAGCTGATTTTGTAATTATCGGGGGACCACTATCAACCCAGTCCTGGCAACCTCCCTTTGACCGTTGACAAACCCCACACCAGAGACTTGAGCACAACAACTTAGGCTGATGTTCTCGTGAAGTGGTGTCTTTTGGATAAGATGTTAAACCAAGACCCCGTCTGCCCTCTCAGGTGGACGTAAAAGATTCCACAATCACTATTCGAAGAAGAGCAGGAGAGTTCTCCACAGCATATTTATCAATCGACCATAATCACTAAAGCAGATTATCTGGTCACTATCACACTGTTGTTTGTGGGAGCTTTCAGCGTAAGAACATAAGAACACAGGAAACAGGAGCAGGAGTAGGCCATTCGGCCCCTTGAGCCTGCTCACCCATTCAATGAAGATCGCGGCTGATCTTCTACCTCAACTCCATTTTCCTGCCCACTCCCCATATCCCTGGATTCCCTGAGAGATCGAAAATATGTCTGTCCTAGCCTTAAATATACTCAACAATGGAGAATCTACAGCCCTCTGGGGTAGAGAATTAGAGAATTCCAAAGATTCACGACCCTCTGAGTGAAGAAATTTCACCTCATGTCAGTCATAAATAATTGACTCCTTATCCTGAGGCTGTGCCCCCATATTCTCGCATATCCCTGCAATATTTTCTCCTTCAAGTATTTATCAGATTCCCTTTTGAAGGCTACGATTGAATCTGCATCCAACACCCTACCAGGCAGTGCATCCCAAATCCCAACTACTCATAGCATAAGGAAGTTCTTCCTCATGATGCCTCTGGTTATTTTGCCAATTACCCTCTATCTGTGTGCTCTGGTTATCGACCCTTCAGCCATTGAAAACAGTTTCTCTTTATTTACTCTATCTAAACCCTTCATGATTTTAAACACCTCTATCAAATCTCCTCTTAGCCTGCTGTGCTCGAAGGAGAACAACCACAGCTTCTCCTGTAACTGCAATTTGCCATGCGTGGAACCATTCTAGTAAATCTCTTCTCCACCCTCTCCAAAGCCTTTACATTCTTCCTAAAGTGTGGTGCCCAGTAGTGGAGACAATAAACCAGCTGGGCTGAACTAGTTTTATAAAGGTTTAGCATAACTTCCTGGCTTTTGAGCACTATGCCTCTATTTATGAAGCCCTTTTAGCTGCTTGGAGGTCATTTCATTTCTGAATCTGGGCATGATTTTTTTCCACACAGTGTAGACACTGGATGCTGCCATTCTCTGATGTGGTTAAACACAGTAACAGATGTTGAGATAGATTCGTTAAGAATTGAAGCATACTGGCCTTATGGACTGAGTTCTATTAGTTGGGGATAGAGGCCTAGCTCCCCTGGTGGTTACTGAGTCATAGGGGGCAATCAAAACCATTTACAATTGACCTCAGCACCTCTGGGTCGGGTAGAGGATCAATCAGCTGTCACTCACACGCCCGGTCACTCAGTCACGGGCCCCTTGCTTGTACAGTACATGTACCTAGATGCTCGGCAAAGGGCAACAGCAGGGCTAAGCCGTGACACCTTCCAGAGTTGAATATCTTGCCTGCGTGTGGGGAGCCTACATGAGAAAAAAGGATGAGATAGCAGATGCACCTCAAGCACTGTAGAACTGCTGCTTTTAGGGAAGGGAAGCTCAAAAGAAATTTGGAAGGGATATAAAAAGAAAGACTTGCATTTCGATAGCACCTTTCACAACCTCAGGTCGTCCCCAAAGTTCTTTACAACCAATAAGTACTTCTGAAGTGTAGTCACTGTTGTACTGTAGGGAAGGTGTGCCATGTGATTGACTCTGGGATAGAAACTTAATGCAAGGCTCTTGATTCAGATGCCCACAGCAAGGGTCTGCGAGTGGGACGAAGCCCCACCTCTCCAGTTTATAATTAGCGACCGACGCAGCTTCTAAATAAAGGCTTCAACCGCAGGGCCAAAGCCAGCATTTGCTTTTTTAAAAAATGCTAATAAATTAGCCACCGCATCATTCAAACATTGCCTTTTAAGTTCATTCCCTTCATGTTTGCCATGGCAACAGTGTTATTTATGATGGGAGCTTCCCAGGCTCCGCCTGTTTTGCCCTGGCCATTGTAGAGTATGTGCAATCTTTGTGCAATGTTGCAATGTTATCACTCAGCAGCTTTCAGTAAGCTAGAGATGGTGCAATAGCTCAGTGCCTATGCAAAGCCAGCCTGAAAACATTAATTTCTTGTTTGTTGGGCCCTCCCTCCACTCCACTGCACACTTTTCCCCGTCATTTCTTTTGTACTTTTGCAACTGTTTTGCAGATAAAAAGGACAGACTATTTCTTTCGCATTTCAGTATAAGACGTCACGGGGGAGGAATACATTGCAGAAAATCAGCAGGGTGGATAAAAGAAAAACCTGCATTTATATGGCGCCTTTCACATCCTCAATATGTTCCAAAGTGTTGTACAGCCTATGGTGTACTTTTCAAAGTGTAGTCACTGTTGTAATGCAGGAAAAACGGCTGCCAATTTGTGCACAGCAAGCTCCCACAGACAGCAATTTGATAATGATCAGATAATCTGTTTTAGTGATGTTGACTGAGGAATAAATATCATCCCCAGGACAGCGGGGTTAACTCCCCTGCTCTTCTTCGAAAAAGTGCTGCGGGATCTTTTATGCCCCAACCCCCATCCACCGAGAGAGCAAAAATGGGGCCTCAGTTTAACATCTCATCCAAAAGAAGGCACCGCCAGTAGTGTAGCACTCCCTCAGTACTTCACTGTACTGTCAGCCTGCATTTTGCATTCATTTCTAGAGTGGGACTTGAACCCACAACCACGTAACTCTGGTGCAAGAATACTACCCACTGAGCACAGCTGATTCCATAATGGCCCATGCCTGGAGTAAATATAGGAGAATCTGGGAAGGGAGAGGTGAGTCTGGAGTATGATCCCATGGGTACGAATCAGTAACACACACACACATACATACCCGCCTTCCCAAATCTACCAACATGTATCCCCGCCATGAGATGTCACTGCTAAAGAAGGAAATCCACCGGGTGGTTTGCTAATATGGTGACTCTTTGGGGGAGACACTTGAACAGGGTGCTGCTAATTCCTCTGCTCCCCCCAACAAACCCCACAGCCCACCCATCCCAAGCCTGATCCAGTTTCCTAGATGCACACCATCCAGAGGGACCCAGCCAATGCCAGCCAGGAAACTCCAGGGGTGGTGCATTGGGACAGCAACATGACATCTAATGAGGGTCTTAAAGGAGCAAAAGTCAACATGAAGGTCTCCAGCCTCCAGTAGGTATGTCTCTGGCCTGGACTTGAAAGGAGAGGAGGCAGCTACAAGGCAGCAACTACAGGACCTACCGTCACCTCCGCATGGAGGCCTTACCCCGGGATGCAGCAAGAGGGGTGGGGTGGGGAGTGAAATTCATCACTTCAATACTCCATTGTGCACTTTGAGGTGGGATTGCAGATGAAAGTTCCCCCTTTCCAAATTCATCAGTTCTGGATGTCAGTGCTACTCGTTTTATTGTCTTTATTAATGGAAGTCTGATAAGTAGATCAAAAAGTGGTTTATGCTGCTGTTCAATGCATTAACTGAGAGTATTATTTTTTGTATGATAAGAATATCAAAGGACATGAAGCAAAGGTGGGCAAATGGAGTTGAGGTACAGTATGGCCATGATGTAATCAAAGGTTTGAGGGGCTGAATGGCCTGCCCCTGCTCCTAATGTTTCCGGATATTGTGCGCCTATTCGTTTCTGTATTGTGCAACATTTCAGGCTTGTGATTATAGGCAGTTTATAAGCTGAGAGTCCACACGACCAGAGGAGATGTGAACAAGCCAGCAGCAGAAACAATTAACGCAAATAAAACTTTTAAACATACCCACTTCTATTCCCCTTTCTCCCAGCACTTTCAAAACTTTCCGGAGACATGTCTAAAACCAAAACTGCTGCAAGGAATAGAATGAAGAATCAACTGCTCCTCATCCTATAACATTCAGTCTGGCAAGGCCTCTATTTTAAAATCATAATCCTTGTTTTCAAATCCCTCCATGGCTTCACCCCTCCCTATCTCTGTAACCTCCTTCATCCCTACAACCCTCTGAGGTCACTGCGCTCCTCCAATTTCTGGCATGCACGTGCCCGAAGGCAGCGGTTCCTTCAGCTGCCAATGTCCTAAGCTCTGGAATTTCCTCCCTAAACCTCTTCGCCGTTACACATCCCCTCCTTTAAGACTCTCCTTAAAACTTACCTCTTTGTTGAAGCTTTCGATCACCTGTCCCTAATATCTCCTTATGTGGCTCGGTGTCAAATTTTGATAACACTCCAGTGAAGTGCTGTGAGACACTTTGCCGTGTAAAAAGGGCTATATAAATGCCAGTTGTTGTATTAAGTTCATCACCTCAGAACTGGAGAATTTTGTGCAATCGAGCTGATTGTGCAATCGTTCATTGAAAAGACGCAAATCACAGGCTCAAATTCCAAACAACTCCATTCCTGTACTCAGGCTGTTCATTTTTGTTTTTGAACTGTTGTTTCCCACTATTTCTTCCTTTCAGTACCCGTGCAGCTCCACACCCCTCAACACTCCCATTTTCTTCAGACTATCCCATTGTTGAAGCACATGAGATTCCCAAGCCACTGGTAAAATCAGCTGGTTCGCTAGATCTACAGATAGCCGTACACCTAACCCAAGTGTCAGCTTGAATTCCAACCTTTAATCACATTGCAGGTCGATGGGTCTGACGCAGATCTCCCCACAATAACTAACCTGTGACCAATGGATGGGTGTTTTTGAGACAGAGTGGAAACTAACAAATTTACAAGGAAGACTGAGGCCGTAAACTTCGCTCACCATATCTCCACTGCCCGTATCCTAGCTCGCACCAAGTCCCACTCATCCATCATACCTGTGCTCACTGACCTACATTGGCTCCCGGTCTAGCAACCCTTCGATTTAAAAATTTTCATCCTTGTGTTCAAATCCCACCTTGGCCTCTCCTCTCCTCCCTTTCTCTGTAACCTCCTCCATCCCTACAACTCTCCGAGATCTCGTCACTCCTCCAATTCTGGCACCTTGCACATCCTCAACTTTAAGGGGAGGCGGTGGCGTCGTGGTATTATCACTGGACTAGTAATCCAGAGACCCAGGGTATTAATCTGGAGACATGGGTTCGAATCCCACCACAGCAGAAGGTGGAATTTGAGTTTAATTAATAAATCTGGAGCTAAAAGTTAGTCTAATGATGGCCATGAAACCATTGTTGATTGTTGTAAAACCCATCTGGTTCACGAATGTCCTTCAGTGAAGGAAATCTGCTGTGCTTACCTGGTCTGGCCTACATGTGACTCCAGACCCACAGCAATGTGGTTAACTCTTACATGCCCTCTGAAATAGCCTAGCAAGCCACTCAGTTGTATCTAACCGCTACGAAGTCAATGGAAAGGAATGAAACCGGACGGACCACCCGGCATCGACCGAGGCACCAGAAACGACGACAGCAAACCCAGCCCTGTCGACCCTGCAAAGTCCTCCTTACTAACATCTGGGGGCTTGTGCCAAAGTTGGGAGAGCTGTCCCACAGACTAGTCAAGCAACAGCCTGACATAGTCATACTCACGGAATCATACCTTACAGACAATGTCCCAGACACTGCAATCACTATCCCTTGGTATGTCCTGTTCCACCGGCAGGACAGACCCAGCACAGGTAGCGGGACAGTGGCCTACAGTAGGGAGGGAGTTGCCCTGGGAGTCCTCAACATCGACTCTGGACCCCATGAAGTCTCATGGCATCAGGTCAAACATGGGCAAGGTAACCTCCTACTCTTTACCACCTACCGCCCTCCCTCAGCTGATGAATCAGTACTCCTCCATGTTGAACACCATTTGGAAGAAGCACTGAGGGTGGCAAAGGCACAAACTGTACTCTGGGTGAGGGACTTCAATGTCCATCACCAAGAGTGGCTCGGTGGCACCACTACTGACCGAGCTAGCCGAGTGCTAAAGGACATAGCTGCTAGACTGGGTCTGCGACAGGTGGTGGGGGAACCAGCACGAGGGAAAAACATACTTGACCTTGGCGTCACCAATCTGCCTGCCGCAGATGCTTCTGTCCATGACAGTATTGGTAGGAGTGACCACAGCACAGTCTTTGTGGAGACGAAGTCCCTCCTTCACATTGAGGATACCGTCCATCGTGTTGTGTGGCACTATCACCGTGCTGAATGGGATAGATTTCGAACGGATCTAGCAATGCAAAACTGGACATCCATGAGCCGCTGTGGGCCATCAGCAGCAACAGAATTGTACTCAACTACAATCTGTAACCTCATGGCCCGGCATATTCCCCACTCTACGATAACCATCAAGCCAGGAGACCAACCCTGGTTCAATGAAGGGTGCAGTAGGGCATGCAAGGAGCAGCACCAGGCATACCTCAAAATGAAGTGTCAACCTGGTGAAGCTACAACCCAGGACTACTTGCATGCCAAACTGCATAAGCAGCATGCAATAGACAGAGCTAAGCAATCCCATAACCAACGGATCAGATCTAAGCTCTGCAGTCCTGCCACATCCAGTCGTGAATGGTGGTGGACAATAAAACAACGAACTGGAGGAGGTGGCTCCACAAATATCCCCATCCTCAATAATGGGGGAGCCCAGCACATCAGTGCGAAAGATAAGGCAGAAGCATTTGCAACAATCTTCAGCCAGAAGTGCCGAGTTGATGATCCATCTCAGCCCCCTCTTGAAGTCCCCAGCATTACAGATGCCAGACATCAGCCAATTCGATTCACTCCGCGTGATATCAAGTAACGACTGAAGGCACTGGATACTGCAAAAGCTATGGGTCCTGACAATATTCCGGCAATAGTATTGAATACCTGTGCTCCAGAACTTGCCGCATCCCTAGCCAAGCTGTTCCAGTATAGCTACAACACTGGCATCTACCCGGCAATGTGGAAAATTGCCCAGGTATGTCCTGTACACAAAAAGCACGACAAATCCAACCCGGCCAATTACCGCCCCATCAATCTACTGTCAATTATCAGTAAAGTGATGGAAGGTGTCATCAACAGTGCCATCAAGCAGCACTTGCTTAGCAATAACCTGCTCTGTGATGCTCAGTTTGGGTTCCGCCAGGGCCACTCAGCTCCTGGCCTCATTACAGCCTTGGTTCAAACATGGACAAAAGAGCTGAACTCAAGAGGTGAGGTGAGGTGAGAGTGACTGCCCTTGACATCAAGGCAGCATTTGACCCAGTATGGCATCAAGGAGCCCTAGCAAAATTGGAGTCAATGGGATTCGGGGGAAAACTCTCCGCTGGTTGGAGTCATACCTAGTGCAAAGGAAGATGGCTGTGGTTGTTGGAGGTCAATCATCTGAGCTCCAGGACATCACTGCAGGAGTTCCTCAGGATATTGTCCTCGGCCCAACCATCTTCAGCTGCTTCATCAATGACCTTCCTTCAATCATAAGGTCAGAAGTGGGGATGTTCGCTGATGATTGTACAATGTTCAGCACCATTCGCAACTCCTCAGATACTGAAGCAGTCTGTGTAGAAATGCAGCAAGACCTGGACAATATCCAGACTTGGGCTGATAAGTGGCACGTAACATTTGCGCCACACAAGTGCCAGGCAATAAACATCTCCAACAAGAGAGAATCTAACCATCTCCCCATGACATTCAATGGCATTACCATCGATGAATCCCCCACTATCAACATCCTAGGGGCTACCATTGACCAGAAACTGAATTGGAGTAGTCATATAAATACCATGGCTACAAGAGCAGGTCTGAGGCTCGGAATCCTGCGGTGAGTAACTCACCTCCTGACTCCCCAAAGCCTGTCCACCATCTACAAGGCACAAGTCAGGAGTCTGATGGAATACTCTCCACTTGCCTGGATGGGTGCAGCTCCAACAACACTCAAGTAGCTCGACACCATCCAGAACAAAGCAGCCTGCTTGATTGGCACACCATCCACAAATATTCACTCCCTTCACCACCAATGCACAGTGGCAGCAGTGTGTACCATCTACAAGATGCACTGCAGCAATGCACCAAGGCTCCTTAGACAGCACCTTCCAAACCCGCGACCTCTACCACTTCGAAGGACAAGAGCAGCAGATGCATAGGAACATCACCACCTGCAAGTTCCCCTCCAAGTCACACACCATTCTGACTTGGAACTATATCGCCGTTCCTTCACTGTCACTGGGTCAAAATCCTGGAACTTTCTTCCTAACAGCACTGTGGGTGTACCTACCTCACATGGACTGCAGCGGTTCAAGAAGGCAGCTTCTCAAGGGCAATTAGGGATGGGCAATAAATGCTGGCATAGCCAGTGATGCCCACATCCCATGAATGAATAAAATAATTGCTACACCATTGACTGCTTTGCCTTTCGCTGCCGTGGCCCTAAGCTCTGGAATACCCTCTCTAAACATCTCTTCAACTCTCTCCTCCTTTAACACGCTCATTAGAAGCCTACCTTTTTGTAACCTAACCATAGCCCTAACCCTACCTTTTGTCACCTCTCCTATTATCACTTTATGTGGCACAGTGTCAACTTTTGTCTGATAACACTCCTTTGAAGCACCTTCGGATGTTTTACCACATTAAAGGCATCATATAAATGCAAGCTGTTGTTGCTCTTCGAGCCATAGTCATAGAGTCATTCACAGCTAGAAGGAGACCATTTGGCCCATCGAGTCCATACTGTCCCTCCACGGAGCATTCCAGTCAGTCCCACTCCCCTGCTCAATCCCCATAGCCCTGCAAGTCTATTACCTTCAAGTGGCCATCTAGTTTCCTTTTGAAATCAGTGATTGTCTCCGCTTCCACCACCCTTGTCGGCAAAGACTTCCAGGTCATTACCACCCACTGCATAAAAAAGTTCTTCCTCGTATTCCCCCTGCATCTCTTGCCCAAAGCCTTCAATCTGTGTTCCCAGTCCTTGCACCATCAGTTAATGGGAAGTTTTTTATTGTCTAATTTATCTTGTAACAGCTTCAAAATCTTTATTTTATAACTACCTAAACAGCCAGAAGTGATAGATGGGTCCTCAGTTTAATGGCTCATCCAAAAGATGGCACCTCCAACAGTGCAGCACTCCCTCAGTACAGCACTGGAATGTAAGCCTAGATTTTGTTCTAAAATCTCTGGAGTGTGACTGTGAATTCACAACCTTCTGAACCAGAGGTAAGAGGCTGATGTATTGCTACATTATGTCAGTACTGCACTGAAGTGTCAGCTGAGATGACATGGTCAAATCTTGGGGTGGGGGCTTGACATCATGACTGTCTGAATCAGAGGCAAAAACTGTGAGCAGCCGTTAGTATGGGGCAGGATGACAACCGAGCTGCTGTTGATGTGTTGGAGTCTGTGTAGGGTGGAGCTGGAGAAGTTGTTTAATAAATGACCAATTAATATACAGTCTTAAATTTCAGCAACATACATCTATTATGAGTTATGTTATTTGTCCATCTACTGTAGGGGGCAATTCTTATAGTGAATCATTAATTTATAATGCAGACTGATTAGATTGCAAACTGAAGATTTCTCAATAAATTGCAGATGTAATCATTAATCCAGCATACATGTAAACACATCAATAACATGGGGCACATGCGCTGTCTGTATTTACACTGTTCTCTTTACAAAGAAACGTGAGACACAAACAGAATGAAACTATTCTAGTGATGATCTGCGCTGGTGGGCCAGTGCCTGTGAGGTTCTGGGATAATGGATTTGAAGCCAATCCTGAGTGATGGGAACTTTAAAACAAATGCAACATAATGCGGGAAACCCGAAATGAAAAAAATGCTGGGAACTCTCAGCAGGTTAGGTAGTGCCTGTAGAGGGGTTAGCACTGCTGGCTGACATACACTTGCTCTCAGTTAAGCAATGCCTCGAACTTGAATTCCTCATCCTCGTTTTCAAATCCCTCCATGGCCTCGCCCCTCCCTATCTCTGCAATCTCTGCCAGCCCTACAACCTTGCGTGAACTCCAGGACAAAGCAGCATACACCCCCATCCACCACCTTGAACATTCACTCCCTCCACCACCAGTGCACAGTGGCAGCAGTGTGTATCATCGACAAGATGCATTGCAAAAACTCATCAAGGCGCCTTTCAAACCCGCAACCTCGACCATCTAGAAGGACAAGGGAGCAGACACATGGGAACACCATCACCTGCAAGTTCCTCTCCAAGCCATCCTGGCCTGGAACTATATCGCCATTCCTTCACCATCACTGGGTTCATAGAAGGGACAAAGCAGACCCGTCATCCTCTCTTCCAGAAAGAGCCAATAGCAAAGAGGCTCAAGTTGTGGAGCAGCTTCTTACACACTGTCCAGCCCCTAGATTGTAACCCTCACAGCTGCCGCCTTGCTGATTTTTAGTTTAGTTTAGTTTAGTTTAGAGATACAGCACTGAAACAGGCCGTTCGGCCCACCGAGTCTGTGCCGACCATCAACCACCCATTTATACTAATCCTACACGAATTCCATATTCCTACCACATCCCCACCTGTCCCTATATATTTCCCTACCATCTACCTATACTAGGGGCAATTTATAATGGCCAATTTACCTGCCAACCTGCAAGTCTTTGGCATGTGGGAGGAAACCGGAGCACCCAGTGGAAACCCACGCGGACACAGGGAGAACTTGCAAACTCCACACAGGCAGTACCCAGAATTGAACCCGGGTCGCTGGAGCTGTGAGGCTGCGATGCTAACCACTGCGCCACTGTGCCGCCCTGCGCCACACGAGTTGTCTAATGACCCATCAGCAGCCAATGAAACATGGCCTATCTGGCTGAGTCTCAATCGTCTCATGACTGGGTTTAGCTGCTGCAAAGCCCTTATGCAGAGGTGGGGATATAGTCAAACGAATTCTGTCGACTGTGACTGCCGACAGGCATCCCAAATGGTGAAACATCTCCTGCAATGCCCTCTACTACCAGAGCCGCACATCCTTAAAGCTCCGAAGGTCTTCAGCTCCCGAACCAGACCCTGCGTGGCACAGTGGCAAGGGAAGGTTTAGCAACATGACGATGGCTGGGTCAAAATCCTGGAACTCCCTTTCTAACAGCACTGTGGGTGTCCCTACACCACATGGACTGCAGCGGTTCAAGAAGACAGCTCACCACCAAGGGCAATTAGGGATGGGCAATAAATGCTAACATTGCCAGCGATCCTCACATCCCATGAACAAATAAAAAAAACTCTGCATTCCTCGAATTCTGGCCTCTGGAGCATCCCTAATTTTAATTGTTCCACCACTGGCGGCCTTGCCTTCAGCTGCCTGGGTCTTAAGCTCTGGAATTCCGTGCCTAAATCTCTCCACCTCTCTCTCCACCTTTAAGACACTTTTCATAATACAAGCTTTTGGTCATCTGCCCTAATATTTCCTTATTTGACTCAGTGACAAATTTTCTTTTATAATCTTCCTGTGAAGTGCCTTGGGCCGTTTTATTACATTTAAAGGTTTATATAAATGCAAGTTATTTGCAGGGCACAATCAATAATATCAATGCGAATGGGCTGGGGAATGGGTTTGTTGAGACTGTACGTTTGATTTGGTGAGCCTTGTGTATGGGACGAGTCTCCTAATAATATCTGGCCTGCCCGCCCACCTCCTGGTATCTGGTTGAACCTGTCTCTGAAACAAGGTGCTATTTTTCCCTTATGTTCTCTCGCCAATAGTTCTGTGTTGCATCGAGAAGAGGGAGGATGTTGCAATAGGCAGCCCAGTCATCGACAGCCAGCTCAGAGTGAGAGTGAAAGCGTAAAGCGGTGTAATAATTCAGCAGGATTACAGCAGAGTCACATCATACTCCTGTCTGCTCGCTGGACAGAGAGACACTCACTCACACAGAAAGGACCTCACCGAGATCTCAGCCTCTAAAACCAGGGAAAGCAGCAAAGAGAGAGAGAGAAACATTTCATCAGCCTCAAACTCTATGGGAGAGAGCTGGAGAAAGATACTGCTGAATACGCTTAGTTCGAGAGTTTAATGATTCTGGGTTACAAGGGTTCGAATTTTGTAAATAAGTTATTTTTCGAGGAATTACAAGTAATTATTTTTTCCCCACCTCTCTGAAAAGCACCTGGAACTTTATATTATAGATCACAACGTTGGCGGATGATGGGAGATAAGGCGCTTTGTTGCTAAGATCCGATTGTAGCCAGCGTTCGGTTTCAGGTCACTTTCGGGGCTCCTAAGAAACCACACGTGGGGAATTCTGAGCTGTTAACGGAGAGAAGGAAGGAAAGAAAGCGACATCAATATCTGCCGAGCCCGCGATCGTTAACCTTCCTGAAAGAGAACGGAAACGTCTCAGATCCTTGGAGATTCCTTTGTTGCTGGGAATTTCTAATCGAAACCACTCGGGTGAATTCCCCCCCCCCCCCACCCTTTTGTAACGAAACAAAACCTTAGGTAAGTTTTTTCATAATTAAAAAAGTGTTGTGAAACTCATAAGTTTAATGGTTATGATTCAACCGTGTTTTTTTTTATAATCGAGGTGTTTACTATTTTCTTTGTCTTGTTCGACTTTCCTCTCCCCACTTTTTTGGGTGTTGAGAAATTGTGGTGATTAAACTTACAAATACTTGACACAACTCTCCCCCCCCCCCTCCCCGAGTTTGTGTTTTAAAGTTTATGACAGAAAAGTAGCCCTTTGTCTAGAGTTTTAACGTCACAAACTTTTTCCTTCCTTTCTCTAACGGTTTTCATTTTTTGGAGTTCTGGATGAGCATTTGTTAACTTTTATATTCTATTCTATTTTATATTCGCGTGTGCTTTTAATCGGCCGCTTCGATGTTTTATTTGACTCAATTGTGGGTGTTTTTTTTTTCTTTGAGTTATTGCGTGTCCTGGGGCTCCCCTCCCTCCGGAGCGAAGTTGAGCGCTGTGTTCATGTAGAGTTCCGACGATACCTGAAATTTCTGTGCGTTACACTGCGCTCTTCAGAAACACAGCCCCCAGCCATATGGAGACTCATCACTGCCCCGCCACAACCCACCCTCCTATGTGTTCAGGGATGGTTGAGAATAGTTTAACGGAAATCAAGACTTTTGAGATGTTTCAGGATGATTGAAGTAAGGTAGCGAGAGAGAAACTATTTTCTCTGGTGGGGGTGTCCAGAACAAAGGGGACACAACCTTAAAATTAGAGCCAGGCCGTTCAAGGGTGATGTCAGGAAGCACTTCTTCACACAAAGGGTAGTGGAAATCTGGAACACTGTGCCCTAAAAAGCTGTTGACGCTGGGGATCAGTTGAAACTTTCAAGACACAATGTCATTAATTTCAGTTACAGGTCACAAGTTTTCACATATAGGTGGCCCCATGTAGATTAACAGGCAATGATGGAGGGGTGGAGAAATACCAGAGAAAACCCATTCTTCCCTTAGAACATAGGAACAGGAGGCCATTCAGCCCCTCAAGCCTGTTGGGCCATTCAATTAGATCATGACTGATTTGTATCTTCACTCCATCTACCCGCTTTGGTTTCATCACCCTCGATACCTTTGACCTAACCAAATTCTGGGTTTTCTCTAGCTTTGAGTTTTCAGTGCAGGCTTGGTGTGATCCTTAAACCAAGCTGCCCCCTCCTTTTACCTACATGCCCGTTTTCCTTTCCCACCCTCTTTGGGAATAAAACATCCCTCATAGGAGCATTATCAGACAGATGTTTGACACCGAGATATATAAGGAGATATTGGACAGGTGGCCAAAGGCTTGGTCACAGTTGAAGTTTAAGGAGTGACTTAAAGAAGCAGAGAGAGGTAGAGAGGTTAGTGCCGAGGCAACTGAAGGCATGGCCCCCCGTAGTGGAGCAATTAAAATCAGGATGCTCGAGGCCAGAATTGGAGGAGCCGAGAGATCTCGTGGAGTCTTGGGGTCAAGCAGGTTTCAGAGATAGGGAGGGTTAAGGGCATGGAGGACATCGGTCTAAACCCCTTTCCAGCTCACAGTTCATCTTGCAGGAAAAAACAAGTCACTGCCATTAGGTGTGTGACATGTTTCTGCGATAATGAAATAATTTCTTTTTCCATGCTCTGAATAGTGTTGAGCTTATTAAATATTAATGGAAGTGCTGTGCATAAGCACAAACAGTGATACAGTCAGTGCCATTCAAAGATGAGGTGTGTACTTGAGCTCCTAGCACTGGCAATCTGATTGGCAGGTCAGTGATTTGTTCCCTGACCTTGACTGTTTGATTCATCCTGAATGTGATTGATCCGTTGCCGCCTGTTTCATGAGGCTGCCGAGAGCCAGAGTTGCGTTTACCGGTTTGTACTACAGGGGGGTTGATGAAGCGGTGAATCTGGATGGATGTATGTGTGTTTGTTTTTTTGTGGGATTGGGGAAGAGCAGAGTTTGACCTGTGTGTGTGGTGTTGGTAGGGTTTGAAGAGGTGTCCCTTCAATGGAGGGGGTGGTTACTGGATGAAGTTCTGGAGTTGTGAGCATCACTCCTGATCAGTCTGTTACAGCGTATGCCTTCACTTTACCCCAGCACCATCTACTGTATTAATGTGGCATTTTCACTCCACACACCGTATTCAATGGCATCTAAACAGTACTCTGGTTAGTTTTGTGTCGTGGACCCATACCTGCTAGAATCTAGATTTTAGGCTCATTTCACAATGGGCCCTCTTGACTTAAGACTCCACACACTCCCTCACCTTAAGGGATGCAGAATTGCAATTTCCAAACCAGGTGATTGTGAACCTAACAATTGTGGAGGCTCCAGCTGTTCTCCAGTCTTTGTCTTTCACAACCCTTATCAACTAAAATGGTGGTGGTTACATGGGAACTCCCTTAAGTATATAAAATATTAATTTAAAAAGATACAAAATACAAGTTGAAATGTGATGCAGGGTGGAGTTGGGCTCGCTCTTCGATTAACTGTCAGGATTGGATGATTGTTACACAAACTAGGAATGTATTGCCTAGAATTTAGGTTATGGGGTGATTTGATCCATGTTTCACAAGATATTAAGGAGAAGTGATAGGGTAGTTACAAATTATTTCTGCTATTTGGGGAGTTTAGGACTAGGGGGCCTAGTCTAAAATTTAGAGCCAGGCTTTTCAGGAGTGAAATTGGGAAACACTTCTACACAAAGGATGGTAGAAGCTTGGAACTCTTCTCTACTAATGGCAATTGATGCTAGTTCGATTGCTAATTTTAAATCTGAGATTGGTAGATTTTTCTTAAGCAAAGGTATTAAGAGATGTGGGGAAAGACAGGTATATGGAGTTAGGTCACAAATCAGCCCTGATCTCATTGATGGTGGAACAGGCTTGAGATGATCAGAGGAGTTGATAGGGTAGACGGAGAGAAACTATTTCCTCTGCTGGGGAGAGTCCAAAACAAGGAGGCATAATCTTGGAATTAGGGCCAGGCCGTTCAGGGATGATGTCAGGAAGCACTTCTTCACATAAAGGGTTGTGGAAATCTGGAACTCTCGCCCCCAAAAAGCTGTTGAAGCTGGAGGGTCATTTGAAAATTCCATAACTGAAGATTGATAGATTTTTATTGTCAAGGGTATTAAGGTATATGGAACCAAGGTGGGTAGATGGGAGTTGTGATATAGGTCAGTCATGATCTAATTAAATAGCAGCACAGGCAGGAGGGCTGAATGGCCTCCTCCTGTTCCTGTGAAAGTAACTATCGGACCATTTTATATAAGAAGCCATTTTGTAAAGCCTGTCCATTTTCTTCCCCCAGATCCTTATGAGTGTGAACGCCCAGAGATCGTTGCCCTCGCTCCCCACCAGGCTGAAGAGGTTAGACTTCGATGATGCTGATGACCCCGACCTTCCCAAGTGTAAGCGGGCCCGTTTGAGCCAGCTCTCCATACCAGCCTTATCTCCGTGCCTCGGCTCACCGTCCCCCACACCCTCCTCCTCCAATGACGACAACAGTGTGTCCCGTATCGGACCTTATCTCCTGCTCAATCCCACAGAGGCGAATAATTGCTACAGAGCCATCCACACCCACACGGAACAGGAATACATTTGCAAGGTACGATTATTAATGTTAGCAGGAGGGGGCTGTTGCTCACTGGGTAGTTGACCCATGTTTTACACACTGTCCTGTGGAGCAGACAGGGACCCGGTTCCATTCCTGGCCTCAGGACCCCAGACCATGGAGGGGAAGGGGGATGGACAATGGCCTCAGGACCCCAGACCATGGAGGGGAAGGGGGATGGACAATGGCCTCAGGACCCCAGACATTAGGAGTGGATGAAAATTGGCCTCGGGGGGAGGGCCCAGGCCATACGAGGGGAGAGTTTTCAGGAGAGGACATGAAAGTCTCTGCACTAGGTGTTCACTTCTGCCTGTTGACTCCAGCTCAACCTTTCAGCACAGCTTCCAACTACAAACCACAGCTTAATTACTGATGCGAATATTTCTTGTAAATGGTCATTTCCTGTGACCTGTGGTGTAACAGATTAAACAAATCCTGCGCTGCCACTTGGCTTTTCATATCTTTTTTTTAAATTCTCCCCCTTTCAATAAATGTAGCTTTCCCACACAAGTTTACTTTCCTCTTGCTGCTTTCCCTCTCCAGTCACCCACTTCCAAATCTCTCCATCTGGGAGAACAGAGAGATTATTCTTCTCCAATCTCTCTGGTGTTCTCATGTGAACCTCTGGGAAGCGCATGAGAATGGGAACCAGCCTCTGCTCCCTTACCTTGTCTCCTTCCTTTACCTGGCAGTGAAAACCACAATTGTTTGTGTGTGTGTGTGTATTGGCACCATGGGGCTATGACCTCACCAAGCAGCGAGTTCAGGAGCTGATGCCAGGGGTTTTGCAAACTGTTTCCAAAAGAAACTGGATAGTCATTTACCTGCCTGGCTTTTTCTGTGTAACTTGTCAGTCTGTAGTTTTTCCCACTTTGGCTTGAAGCAGGATATAACCTAATCACATAGAGCAGACGGTGTGCATGTGCTAAAGCCTATTTTTAGGAACAGATGAGTGGGGTAGCATCATTGTCTTCAGTTGCCTGGGCCCTAAGCTGTATAATTCCCTCCCCAAACCTCTCTCCCTTTAAGACACTCCTTTAAAACTGACCTGTTTGACCAAGCTTTTGGTCACCTGTCCTGTTATCTCCTGACACGGCTCGGTGTCAGAGTTTTATCTGATTTATGTTACTGCAAAGAGCTTTGAGAATGTTAAGTGCAACTTGTTGCTGTGGTCTTCACCGGCTTTCCTCCTCTGTGTGTTGCAGGTGTTTGCGATGAAACGCTATAGCGAGGTGATTGCACCCTATGCCCGCCTGCTGCCTCACCCGCACGTGGGACAGATGGCCGAAGTGATTGCGGGAGACCGCAAGGCCTACGTGCTTTTCCAGCGCGGCCACGGCGACATGCACTCGTACGTGCGGACATGCAAGAGGCTCCGTGAGGAAGAGGCTGCCACCCTCTTCAGGCAGATGGCACAGGCAGTGGCACACTGTCACGACCACGGGATTGTACTCCGAGACCTCAAGCTGAGGAAATTCGTCTTTGCCAACAGAGAGAGGTGAGTTTTGAGAGTGGGGGAGCAGGCTCGGAACCATGTAAGAAACATCGCTGAACAAAACTTTGTGCTTCAGGTGTGGCGGGGGAGGGTGTGTGTGTGTGCGCCCTTTCAACTCTTAAGACCTCTACTTGCACCCAAGGTGGACGTAAAAGATCCCATGGGACTATTTTTGAAGGTGAGCAGAGGGGAGTTCTCCCTCGTGTCCCGGCCACTATGCATCCCTTGACCAATACCACTTTTTTAAAAAATGATCTTTTTATCTCACTGCTGTTTCTGGGATATTGAGGTGCGCAATTTTGATAGTCACTGTTGTAATGTAGGGAAATGTGGCAATCAGCCAATGAATAGTGCTTAATTGGCTGTAAAGTGCCTTGGGATGCTCCGAGGTTGGGTACGGCACTATATAAATTCAAGTCTTTTTATTTTGAGCTCGGACAAGTTAGGGTGGAGACCTTTTTCCTACTGATTAACAGCCTAGACCTCAAGCTGGCATCTTGGTGGGCCTATTGCCTCAGTGGAGGGACGACACAAAGGATCGAGGAGAGGGAGAGAGGCGGGGGGAGATGGAGAGAGGGTGAGCGAGCGAGCAGAAAGGGGTCAAAAGTAGAATAAAATTGCACAAAAAGAACGGAGTGATAAAGACTGCTTCATGAGCTTGTGTGTAACGGAATCTACTGATAGCGCTCAGTGTTGAGGGGTGATTCTGTGATGTGATGCTCCCAGCAGAAAGACTGTTGAAAATCTTGGGTCAGTGACCCATGATTGAGAATCGGGGTAAGTTCTGCAAAGATGCACTCCCTGTCAGTGCCCTCCCTCTTCTCGCAGTGCCACATCGCACAATCACCCGCTTTGGTGTATTGTGGCAATCTGAACCACTTCTTTTTCCTCCACATTCTCCACCCCCTTTAATTTGCTTTTGATTAAATCGTTCCAGAAGTTGTTGGCATTAAAGTTAGTAAACTTGCTGTTGGTTGAACATCTTGTTTTCACCCACAACCTTGAGCTGATGGATCTATATTAAAATTTATTTTTCGAAAACACGTTGATCAGCCAGATAGTTTTGAGTTGAAGTTGTCAGCATTGAAATGTAATGTAATTGGACTTCTTACTTCAGTCACTTTGTGAGTAGTGCAGTATAGCCGCAGAACTGTAATGAAATGTCTAACATCTTTACATTGCCACCGCATGTTCAATATCAAAAGAAAATACTGATTACTGGAACTCGCCTTGAACATCTGAAAATGCTCCCAGCTGAGGAATTATTTTTAAAGTGCAGTCACTGTTGTTAAGTAGGCAAACGCAGCAGTTAATTTGTGCACAGGAAGATCCACAAACACCAATGAAATAAACAACTTGTTTTCGTGGCACTGGTTGAGGGATAAATGTTGTCCTGGACACTGGAGAAGAACTCCCCTGCTGTTCTTCGAATAATGCCTTGGGATCTTTTACATCTACCTACGACAGTTGGGGCCTCGGTTTAATGTCTCATCTGAAAGATGGCACCTCCGACAGTGCAGCGCTCCCTCAGTACTGCACGGGCAGTGCCAGCCTAGATGTGCTCGAGTCTCTCGGGTAGGGCTTGAACCCAGAAATTTCTGATTCACGGGCAAGAGAATGTTACCCACTCAGCCAGGGCAAATCATTTGTTTCAGATGGAAAGTTAAAAGGAAACGGACCATTCATCCCAGCCAGCTCACATTGATGTTTACCTTCTAGACCAGAAAACTGTCTGATTCACATTTAGTCATCTTCTTCCCTCATCCATCTATCCAGTCTAATCTGAAATATTGACCTTGACTCTGCCTCAGTCAATAACTCTGGAAGTGAATTCCACAGCTTCTCAGTAAAGAGGTATCACTTGTTCTCTTAAATTTAACCTTGTATCTATGTACAAGGTCACAGGAGCAGCCTGCACAGCAGCACTGCTCTCTGAGGTGTATAGATCTTTTAAGAAGCATTCTGGCAATTATTGCAACTTTTAACATGCCTTTCTGTAATTTTCAATAAAATTTAAACAGGGTAATTTGCTTGCAACAAGAGAAAAGTAAGTACTGAAAAATATCACTGCCCTAATGCTTCAGTTATAAAAATCACTGTGTAGCTCAAATGGAGTTCTTTTTAAAAGGTTTTATTTTTTTTATAGAGGTCTAAACTAATGTTTAAAAGCACATCGTCTAAATAGTGTCTTTTTGTCTTTCAGAAACAAACTGAGGCTTGAAAATCTGGATGATGCCTGTGTCCTGAAGGGAGAGGACGATTCCTTGATGGATAAGCATGGCTGTCCTGCTTACGTGGGGCCAGAAATCCTTAACACCAAACAGTCGTATTCGGGGAAAGCTGCAGATGTCTGGAGCCTGGGAGTGGTCCTTTATACCATGCTGGTGGGACGCTACCCTTTCCAGGATACAGAGCCCGCTGCCCTCTTCAGCAAGATCCGGCGAGGTTTCTACACCGTCCCGGACAACATTTCCCCCAAAGCCAAGTGCCTTATCCGGTGCCTCCTGCGGCGGAACCCATCTGATAGATTAACAGCCAACGAAATCTTGGATCATCCCTGGTTCAGCTCCAATTTCAATGTACCATTCAATTGCAGCTCAGGACCATTAACCGACCAGTTGGTCCCAGATTGTTACAAAGAGGACACAGACCATTTGTAGGAATTTTTACAATTTACAAAAAAAATGTATTTTGAAAAGGTAAAGGTTAACGTTGTGTGCCTTATCTGTGAATTGGACAGTGTCTTTAAACTTCTGCATCCTTCCTCATTGAGGTGGTCTGAAGTGAAAGCCTGCGAGATTGGGGTGGCAGATTGTGCCCAGTAACCAGGGGTCTGGGGTTTCCTGACTGAAGATGGCACCTCATGCTTTAATGGTTTTGGGGGGGGGGGGGGGGGGCGGTTGGGAGGTGTATTCCTCATCAGTCAGTCAGTGTTTGCGATGTGACGTGATGGTGTGTCTTTGGACAGTGGGATGGTCAACCCAGTCTGGGGACTCCTACCCCCACCACAATCAGCCTTCCAAACCTCTCGGAAGTCCACTCTAGACTCTTCCCCATAGAGAATGGAAGAGAACCTCTAGTTGGCTTATTTGTAGCTGGAGGTTGTTGACAGCAATAACAGCAAAACCAGGATTACCTCGAAACTGAGAGACTATGATGGAGATTAGCTATCGTGAGGGAAGAGGCGTGGGAAGCAATGCCTGACTATATCTGCGGACGCCTGATCGATTCTTCCGCTATCTGCCCTATGATGGGATGTAATCATTATTCTGTACTGATAGCTGGTTGATTTTTATGGCCCCTTGCCCATGACTTACTCTTCCTTAAATCTGGGGACCAAAGGGCTTAATAATGTTGCCTTTTGACGGTGGGGGGTGAGAGAAAAAGTAATGTACTTGACAAGAATTTTGTGGTGATTTGCTCTAAATTGGGTAGTGCAGCTCATCCAATATTGCCTCTGTACAATAACTCTCTCATCTTCACCTAAATCTGTAGGAACACTAGAATTTGGTGGATTCTGCTACTTAAACCAAAAGCTCCTAGCCTAGCCCCATTGTACAAAACTGAAGGATTGTTTCTTTTCTTAATGGTGCTTTTGAGGAATGCATAAAGGTCAGCAACGCAGAGTCTGGTCTGAACTGTATCTTTCCTTATCACCTACTTCCTTTCACTCTCTCCCCCCCACCCCCCCACCCTCCCCCAAACCCTGGGAGAGTACTGATCTAGAACTGACTAATACAGTGTAAATTCAGGCTGTGCAGTGTGACAGCTTTCTCTTAACAAGAGATTGCTGTTCCAAGAAGCTGATGTGCACCTCTTGATACTTGATTACATTTAATGCCTCTTCAGTGTTTACAGACTGTGGAACAAATGGATTTCATGGTTCCTGATTGACTTGTAGCATGGGATAGCCTGATACTTGGCACTGAAAGGACTGGATTCAAACTCAACAGTTAAATACAATGTATATATTTTGTCCAAAAACTCAGTGCATGTTTTTGCCTGACAGTGTTAGACTGCATCCCCTTGGTGATCTAAAACCATTTAAAATAGCAGGGGGGGGAGGGATGGTGTGCTGTCCACATGCCCCTTGTACACGTGGACAACATAGGGGCCACGTCTGGATGGCACATGTCTGTCTCTTATGTGGAAGCAGTGAGACCACACAGTTGGTGCCTTGTGTGGCCTCTCTTTAGTCAAACGTGTCCTATGCTCTGCTAAACGCAAGACCAACCTTTCTCCAAGGGATCAATGCATTACTTCTATGTTTCCAAATAAAAGGTGGGCAATTCTTGTTGCGTTGATGCTTTGCCAGGATCTGCGGCTAATGATTCCGCCAGTAATGACTTACCGCAGCTAACATGCCAATTCAATAGCCCATCAGTTACTGTGCCTTTAGTATCTGTTAGCGAATCCTATTCCCCACTAACTCTGTACCGTAACGCGGCTAAAATCCACGAAAGTAAAGTTCTTTGTCTCTTCGGCAGGTGCTAGTTCTCTTGTGCTTTTGTACAGGATTGTACAGGACTGTATCTAAGATACTGAATGACAAGTTGATGTAAATATGTTTGATAACCCATGCAGCAGCACGAACACTACATTTGAGTTATTGCATGTATGTATTGATTGTATATTTGTCAATTTCAATTAAAAGCAATTGTATTTTTTGTTTAGTGTTAATTTTTGAATCACACAACTCCTATTTCACATTATTGCAGTGCTTGGTCATGTAATAAGTGAATGCTATATCATTTTTTTAAAAAGTCAAACAAGGCACACAACACCAACAGATAGATCTTTGAAATTCCGCAAGTTAAAATGGGAAGTGGAAAATTGCTGAGGTATGCCCGGTCTTCAGAGCAGTACAAATCCAATCCAGCCAATTAACGCTCCATCAGTCCACACTCAGTCATTAACGCAGTGATGGAAGGTGTCAGCGACAGTGTTATCAAGTGGCACTTACCAATAACCGATTCACCGATGCTCATTTTGACTTCCGCCAGGGCCACTCGCCTCTAGAACTCATTATAGTCTGGGTCCGCACATGGACTAAAGAGCTGAATTCCTGAGGTGAGAGTAACTGCCCTTGACATAATGGCAGCATTTGACTGAGTGAAGCTTCATGGAAGCCTAGTAAAATTGAAGTTAATATGGGGGAGGGGGGAGCTCTCCAGTGCTTAAGAGTTACAGCTAAGAAAAAGGAAGATGGTTGTGGTTGTTGGAGACCATTCCTCTTAGCCCCAGGATATCACTGTAGGAGCTCCTCAAGGTAGTGTCCGAGGCCCAACCATCTTCAGCTGCTTCACCAATGACCTTCCATCATAAAGTCAGAAGTGGGAATGTTTGCTGATGAGTGCACTGTTCAGTATGATTCACAATTCCCAATGAAAGGAGTCCGTGCTCACATTCAACAAGGCGTGGACGACATTCAGGCTGGAGCTGATAAGTGGCAAGTAACATTTGTGCCCCACAAGTGCCTAGCAAAGACCATCTCCAAGAGAGAGTATAACTGCCTCCCCTTGATATTCAATGGCATTACCATCACTGAAACCCCACTATCAACATACTGGGGCTCACTATTGACCAAAACTTAACTGAAGCAGCCACATAAATACTGTGGTTACAGTAGCAGGTCAGAGGCTGGAAATTCTACAGTGAGTAGCTCACCAGCTGACTCCCCAAAGCTGTTCCACCATCTACAAGGCACAAGTTAGGAGTGTGATGGGAAACTCTCCACTTGCCTGGTTGGGTGCAGCTCCAACAACACTCAAGAAGCTGCACACCATCCAGGACAAAGCAGCCCACTTGATTGGCACCCCATCCACCACCAGCGAATGTGTATCATCTACAAGATGAACTGTAGCAACTTGTCAATTCTCCTTCAACAACATCTTCCAAACCTGTGAACCTCTACCGCCTCTAATAAGGGCAGCACACTTGGGAACACCACCACCTGGAAGTTCCCCTCCAAGCCACACACCATACTGACTTGGAACTTGACTGTCATTCCTTCACTATCGTCGGGTCAAAGTCCTGCAACTTCCTCCCTAACAGCACTGTGGGTGTACCTACATCACACAGACTGCAGCAGTTCAAGAAGGCAGCTCACCACCACCTTCTCAAGGGAAATTACGGATTGGCAATAAATGCTGGCCTTGCCAGCAATGCCCACATCCAAAGACTGAATATTGGAAAGGGTGACAGTGAGTTGACAGCACGTCTTACATCTCTCCCAGTTTTGTATTTCTATTGCTGTCAACGGGAGAGATGTAAACACATGCTGCCGATTAGCTTTACATTATCGCACTCAAAGATCCACCACACCCTACCACCCCCAAGACTGATAATGATAGAACAGAAGATGCATGTGAGCAATCGTATCTGGTGCAGTTGACAAGTATTAAAATCAGGAGATTCAAACTTTCCCGACTCCAGGAAGCTTTGGTGTTTGACTGGGTGACTCCCTAAAATACAGGATCTGCTGATTTTAACTGCAAACGTGGGTCAAGGTGACCACCACTGGTATGCTGTGGCTCCCATGGTCTCATCTCCAACACCCTTCCTGCAGAAGTCCTTGAGTGTGGTATTTCCTCCCGGACTGGTGGACATCCAACCTGAAACTTCCTTTTTGAATCCCTCCAGTCTGATTTCTCCCCCTGCCCTGAAACATTGGTGCTTTGTGACACCCCTTAGTCTCTAAGAACGCAAGTCTGTGACACAATCTCCAACGGACATCAAAAAGGATTTTAAATAAACCATTTGCAAGAGATAAAGGGCTTACCTAACGGCCGGAATTTTACGGTTCCCCAACCAGTGGGCTGGTGGTGGGTGGGTGTGAAGATGAGTGGGAGGTGGTTGGGGGGGCCGTTCCTGACCCCCTCAAGCCCCGCTGCAATTTTACATGGGGCGATGGCAGCGAGAAACGGTCCGCCCTCCCCAAGTCAATCAAGGCCCTTAAGTGGCCAATTAACTGCCACTTAAGGGCCTCCTCACACCGCCGCGGGTATTTTACCCACCAAGAGTAGCGGCAAAGCCCCCAACAATACTGCCAGGTAAAACCTGGCGACCTTCTTGCGGGCTGGGGGGAGCCCTCCTGATCGGGCACCCTGTACCCCACGGAGCGCCGCCCCCGACTGCCTCCACCGCACAATACTGCCTCAAGGAGGTGGAACTCCTGCCCAAGACCAACTAAGGGCCTGGGGAGCGAAAAATCCGGTCTGGCTCCGCAGGCCCGGTGGAGGCAGGCCCGTTCCCAACTTTTCGGCCGCTGGGCGGGGCCTCCCACCCAATGTTAAATTCCGGCCAACAAGTCAGCTTCATTTGCATAAAGGCTTTATTACAGGGTTAAAAGACACCTTTCCAAATCTCTCAAAATGAACAGGAGTAGGCCATTCAGTCCCTTGAGTTTGTCCCACCATTCAAGCCCAATTCATTCGCCAAAACAGAACAGTACTCCAAATGGAGTGCCTAGAAGGACAAGGGGAGCAGAATCACGGGAACACCACCACCTGCAAGTGGTGGCACGACTGACACATTCCAAGGTCCAGGACCAAGTGCTGAGGGCGCACTAAAGCTTGGGGCAGCCACTACAAAGGCTCAATGGGGAAAGACCACTGTGTAAGGTCCTCCCACCAAAGTGAACTGAGGGGCGGAACTGAGGGGCTGGACCCATGGGAAACCCCTCGGGCTGTATTCACCAGATATGGGTTTGCTGTAAAATGTACATGGCATGTAAAATGGAATGGAAGGGTTGTGAGACAACTCTCTCCTGTATTGAAGAAAACTGATTTCCTTTGCACTTTTTGGACTGTCAACTTGGTGCTGTTTTGAACTGTTTTAGAGAGAGAGAGATACAGCACTGAAACAGGCCCTTCAGCCCACCGAGTCTGTGCCAACCAATAACCACCCATTAATACAATCCTACATTAATCCCATATTCCCTACCACCTACCTACACTAGGGGCAATTTTACAATGGCCAATTTACCTAGCAACCTACAAGTCTTTGGCTGTGGGAGGAAACCGGAGCACCTGGCGGAAACCCACGCAGTCACAGGGAGAACTTGCCAAATCTGCACAGGCAGCACCCAGAACTGAACCCAGGTCGCTAGAGCTGTGAGGCTGCGGTGCTAACCACTGCGCCACTATGAATTTTATAATGTATTGTTTTACAGATTTTTATGAATAAAGTATAAAGAAAAAAAAAACACCTGCAAGTTCCCCTTCAAGCCACACACCATCCTGACTTGGAACTATATTGCCATTCCTTCGCTGTTGCTGAGGCAAAATCCTGGAACTCCCTTCCTAACAGCACTGTGGGTGTACCGACAGCCCAAGGACTGCAGCGGTTCACGAAGGCAGCTCACCACCAACTTCTCAAGCGCAATTAGCCAGCAACGCCCCATGAATGAATAAAAAGAAGTGTTTGGCACATATCCCTGAGCAAGAGAAGGCAGAATGGGGGACAATATAACCTACTTGCTCGAGCATCCTATCTGTTGCTGATTGTCTTCCTACCTTCTTACTTACCTCTTTGACTATGCTTTTGGTCACCTGTCCTAATATCTCATGTGGCTCAACATAAGATTTTGTTTGATAATATCCCAGTGAAGTGCCTTGAGATGTTTTACTATGTTAAAGATGCTATATACCATGCAAACCCTTTAGAAAATCACAGCATCTTAAAGCACAGGAGGCGGCAATTGGTCCCACTGAGCCTCTGCCAGCTCTTTGTCTTCGCATAAACGGCGTCATGCTCTTAGCCTCCTTGCTATTTTTAGGAACTCACTGGATTTGCACATTAATTCCCCATCAAACTCACTGCAGAAAGTTAAATCTGGTAATTAAGAGCTTAAGTACCTTTATACTGACGTGCTAATTGTTATTGCAATGCCCATCAACCTTTCCCGCTCAGATTGGAAATAAGTTAGAGTCCAAACTCATTCTTGCATGCAGTCAATTGGTGTCGAGAGATTTTAATAATCTATAATTTTTTTTCTTACTTTTCCTGTCTTTTTCCCTCTCTCAATCTAATCTTGCTTTCCTTCTCTGTCGTTCCTCTGTTTCTTTCTTGATCCCCAAATCTCATGGGTTAATGTGACAGACTGTCGTTCACTCAGGTCCCAGATGCCCCATTGCCCTCACGGTACAATTAAAGCAAGTTATGGTGCAAAATCCGTGGCAAGCAATGGCGCAGTGATGTACTGCAATACCACCACCTGGTGGTTGAACGCAACTCAGATGTCAGGATTTATTACAGCAAAATTAGCATCACACAGAAATTAAAATTTTAAACACTTTCCTTCGCTCACTTTGCCACTTTTGTTCGTATTTTCTTTTGCCTATTTTTTCCCTCCTTTCTGCTTCTTCACGAGGTGAAGGTTTTAAAAGTTCGAGGTCAACCCACCGCCTCCCCACGTGCCCTGGTATTTATTGTTCACTTAAGCCTCAACAGTGACGGTCACTGACCTATTAAACTACAGCAGGCATCAAAAGCAAGCCCAATCCCGTTCTTATCCAATGTCTACACTCAGTAGGGAGGGTAATCAGGAGTGGGAAATTGAAATTATTTGCACAGTGCAACTGCTGCCCCAGCTTAATTAGTTAATAGCATCGGACCTGTGACCATTCAAGACACCATTTTTAAGGGCTGCGTTTGCTGACAACGCAATCACTAGGTGGTGCTGTATTCGCAAATGTAGCCTCCTGCACTGAAATGTCATTGTCTGCAATGTTTTTGGCAGCTACCAGTGGTAAAGATGGCGCTGCTCAATTTATCACAAAAACAAATGAAATCCAAATGCACACAGTGGTTGTGAATGCTGCCTCCATCCCAGCCACACCAGTACCCCACTCCCTCCTGTCATCGTGCTTCTCTTCATCGCTGCCTCCCACGCCCATCTGCTCTCCGCTTGCTCCATGCCTTGCCACCCCCCCCCCCCCCCCACCTTGGCCACTCGCCCCCCACCTAAGGGCTACTCGCTCCCAACCTCGCTGCTTCATCCCCTCTGCTCTGCCTCTGCTCCCCGCTCCGTCCTGCTAGCAGTCTTCCTCCCCTCTCCTGCTTTTCTTGTCACTGTCTCTCACCCCCACTTCCTCTGTGCGGGAAAGAAACGCGGCGCTCGCAGGAGGGAGCAGGGACCAGAAGCAGGAGGGAGCGAGGAAGCAGAGGCAGAGGAAGTGGCGAGGCCAGGAGCGAGTGGCCCACAGGTAGATGGGCGGGTGAAGCAGGGAGCGAGCGGCAGAGGGGGAAGAAGTGGCAAGGCAAGGAGCGACTGGCCTACAGGCAGATGGGGAGGGGAGGGGGGGTGGCGGGTGAAGCGGGGCGCGAGCAGTGGAGAGGGAAGAAGTGGCAAGGCTGGGAGCAACTGACTATAGGCAGATTTGTGGGGGGGGGGGGGGGGGGGTGGGCGTGAAGCGGGGAATGAGCAGCCGAGGGGGAGAAGTGGTGAGACGTGGAGCAAGCAGCCAGCAGACGTTGCAGTATGTGATGACGTTTCCGCGAATATGCGCCAGCTAATCCTGGCAAGCCGGGTGTTGATGGTAGGCTGTGCAACACCATACAGATAGCAAGGATCCGTTTTGCACATGTGCGAAGCTGGGAGCACTCTGATGACATCTGCGCTGGGCTGTGCTGTCAGGAGTCACTTTGACTTTTAAGGGAAAAACTGAATTAGGAAAGCAGAGTAAGCCAATGGATCCATCTCACGGACAGCATGATTGTGCCAGAGATAGCTCAACTACAGTGCACTTGTGGTTAAGTCATTAACCACAGAACTGCTCAGAGAATGGACAGCTGGCTGTGATTTAGCAGAGCAGATTTAAACAATATTAAACCACAACAGCAAACTCTGGTCAGCTTATGCCCACTGCCTTATTGATGCCATTATCTATGAACCTGTCCTGCCATTCTGGTTTTTGCATAGACCCAACAACTCTACATTTTATGTCAGCTTCATTCCTCTCACCCAACCAAGTACAGGGATGACACCACAACTTGAAATTATATAGCATCTTTAATTTAGTAAAAAGTCCCAAGGCACTTCACAGCTGCGTTAACAAACAAAATTTGACACCTGAGCCACATAAGAAAATATTAAGCAAGGTGACCAAAAGGTTGGTCAAAAAGGCAGGATGTAAGGAGTGTCTTAAAGGAGAAAGAGCTGGAGGGATTTAGGGAGGGTATTCCAGAGCTTAGGGCCTAGGCAATGATGGACCAATTAAAATAGAGGACACAGTGGGGCATGAGGCTACCGATATAGGGAGGGAAGAGGCCATGGAGGAATTTGAAAACAAGGATGAGAATGCTAAAAGTTAAGGGGTCACTGGATCAGGATCTGATATAGGTCAGCGATCACAAGGGTGATGGGTAAATGGGTCTTGTTGTGAGCAAGGACATGGGCAGCAGCGTTTTGGATAAGCTCAAGTTTATGGAGGGTGGATGATGGGAAGCCGCCCAGGAGAGCATTGGAATAAGTATAGAGGTAAAGCTGGCATGGATGAGGGTTTCAACAACAGATGAGTTGAGGCAGGGGTGGAGTCGGACGATGTTACAGAGGTGGAAATAGGCAGTCTTGGTGATAGCGCAGACATGTGGTCAGAAGCTCATCTCAGAGTTATATATGACACCAAGGTTCAGAATGATCTGGTCCTGCATCAGATAGTTGCCAGGAAGAATGGCTCGTGATCGATTGCCAACACTGCAGCTTTTATAACTGGGATTCCTTGTAGCAGAATTATATATATTATACAAAAGCAAAATACTGCAGATGCTGAAAACCTGAAATTCAAACAGAAAATGCTGGAAATATTCAGCAGGTCTGGCAGCATCTGTGGAGAGAGAAACAGAGTTAATGTTTCAGGTCTGTGACCTTTCATCAGAACTGATTTGTTCCAAAACGGCACTGCTCACGGAGTATTCACCAAATTGCTTAGTAAGTCATCACCCTGCATTCTATTTTTGTGCAAAGCGTTCACAGGCAGATAGGGTGTCTAATTAGGGAAAGTAACATTAACAGCAGTAACAAACATATTTATTTTTCATGCTAACGCGGAGCTCAGAGAATTGGTTTGCGGAATAAGATGACAGAGCAAGGTCTAGAAAATGTTCCTTAAAAAATGAGTTGAAGCAAACTGTAAAAGTAGACAATTTAGGGGGAAAAAAACTTTTCTTTTTGTGAGGGGAGTGGGGGGGGGGGGGGGGGGGGTGGTGAGTGGGGAGTGGAAAGTTAATGTTTCAGGTCTGTTACTTTTCATCAGAACCGATGAAAGGTAACAGACCTGAAATGTTAACTGTTTTTCTCTCTCCACAGATGCTGCCAAACCTGCTATAATATTTTAGAACAAAGTATTACATTTTACAGCCACAATTCAAGCACATTTTTAAAATCCTGATAATTACAGGCCAGTGGTACTCAGTTCTTTGAGGAGGTAACAGACATAGATGGAAGAAATGCAGTGAATGTAGTTAGGAAAGCCTTGGACAAGGCACCACATGGGGAATTATTACAGAAAACTGAGCCTGGAATTAGGGCAAGAATAGCAAAGTGGATTATGGGGTGATATGGTAGAAGTGTTTAAAATCAATTATGAGACAGGATTGATAGAAAAAAGGTATTTCCAGTAGGTGAGGGTCATAGAAACAAGATTAAATGCCAAAGACTTGGAACGGAGGGCAAGGGACACTTCTGTATACAGAGAGTTGTGAATCTGTGGAATTCACTTCCAGGATCAGTGATAGAGGCAGAAACTATGTCAACATCCAAGATTAGATTGGATAAATGAACAAAAATGGGAGATGAAGAGTTACAGGAACAGGGTGGATAAATGTGATACAATTTACATGTGTGAAGGGTTAAAAAAAACAATTTGGACTGGTTGGGCCAAATGGCCTATTTCAGTGTCATAATTTCAATATTTGACTCAAGAGTTGTACATTTTCTAACTAGGATTCAAGTACCAAACATGCATATTTTATAGTATTGAGTTCAACATTTTATAACTAAGGTCCCTATACTAGTTAGAGGCTTTATAATTAGGAATTGCGTTTCAGAGTTTTGCCTTTTGTAGTTAATAAGATAACTAAAGATTTGTGTACCAGAGTTGTATACCCCATAACCAGGGCACTGCCGAAAACGGCCATGTGCAAGGTGAGGAACTGGTTACCATCAGCTGTCTCCACTGTAGCTGCTTAAATATGTAGCATTTCTACACAAGTACAAACTGCAGCAGAGGAAGGTCACAGCCTTTCAATGCATCAATAAGTCAGATGAAGTTAGGTTGCTTAAATTGCTTTAAACTTATTATACCCCATTAATAAATGAGTCAGAGAAGCTCCATAAACATCATGCTTAACAATGACGAAGCCCAGTAGACTATGTTTATTCATTTCAAGGGATGTGGGCATCGCTGGCAAGGCCAGCATTGGTTGCCCATCCCCAATTGCTCGAGAAGGTGGTGGTGAGCTGCCTTCAACTGCTGCAGTCCATCTGGTGTGGGCACACCCATAGTGCTGTTAGGGAGGGTGTTCCAGGATATTGACCCAGCGATAGTGAAGGAACAGTGTTGTATTTCCAAGTTAGGATGGTGCGTGGCTTGGAAGTGAACTTGCAGATGGTGGTGTTCCCATGTGTCTGCTGCCCTTGTCCTTCTAGGTGGAAGAGGTTGTGGGTTTGAAAGGTGCTGTTGAAAGAGGCATGGTGAGTTGCTGCAGTGCATCTGGTATACGGTACACACTGCTGCCACTGTGAGTCAGTGGTGGAGGGAGTGAATATTTAAGGTGGTGGATGGGGTGCCTATCAAGCAGGCTGCTTTCTCCCGGATGGTGTCGAGCTTCCTGAGTGTTGGAGCCGCACTCAGTCAAGTTGGAGAGTATTCCATCATACTCCTGACTTGTCTTGTAGATGGTGGACAGGCTTTGGGGAGTCAAGGGGTGGGTTACTCGCCGCAGGATTCCCAGCATCTGACCTGCTCTTGTAGTCACAGCATTATATGGCTGGTCCAGTTCAGTTTCTGGTCAATGGTAACCCTCCAGGATGTTGCCAGTGGGGGATTCAGCAATGGTAATGCCATTAAATGTCAAGGGGAGATGGTTAGATTCTCTTTTGTTGGAGAAGGTCTTTGCCTGGCACTTGAGCGGCGCGAATGTTACTTGCCACTTATCAGCCCAAGCCTGAATGTTGTCCAGGTCTTGCTGCATTTCTACACGGACTGCACCAGTATCTGAGGAGTTGTGAATGGTGCTGAACATCGTATAATCAGCAGCAAATGTCCCCACTTCTGACCTTATGATGGAGGGAACGTTATTGATGAAACAGCCGAAGATGGTTGGGCCTAGGACACTACCCTGAGAAACTCCTACAGCAATGCCCTGGGTCTAAGATGATTGGCCTCTAACAACCACAACCATTATCCTTTGTGCTAGGTATGACTCAAACCAGTGGAGAGTTTTCCCCGATTCCCATTGACTTCAATATTGCTCGGGCTCCTTGATGCCACACTCGGTCAAATGCTGCTTCAAGGACAATCACTCTCACTCTTGAGTTCAGTCCTTCTATCCATGTTTGGACCAAGGCTGCAATGAAGAGCTGAGTAGCTCTGGCAGAACCCAAAGTGTACAAGACAAGGCTGCAACCATCTTTAGCCAGAAGTTCCAAGTGGATGATCCTTCACGGCCTCCTCCTGACCATCATAGATGCCAGTCTTCAGCCAATTCGATTCACTCTGTGTGACATCAAGAAATGGCACGGCAAAGATTACGGGCCCTGAAAACATCCTGGCTGTAGTGCTGAAGACTTGTATCCTAGAACTAGCCATGTCCCTAGCTAAGTTGTTCCAGCACAGCTGCCAACACTAGCATCCACCGAACAACATGGAAAATTGCCCAGGGTATTCTGTTCACAGAACAAATCCACCCCAAGTAATTATCACCCCATCAGTCTACTTCCAAACGTCAGGAAAGTGACAGAAGGAGTCAACAACAGTGCTATCAAGAGACACTTTCTCATCAATGCAATTTGACTTCCACCACGGCCACTCAGCCCCCGACTTTGTCCAACCAGGGGCACAAGAGCTGAATTCCAGAGCTGAGATGAGAGGAAAGCGATTGCCCTTGACATCAAGCCAGCACCCACCCAAGTGTGACACCAGGAAGGCCAAGTAGAAATGGGAATCAGGGGAAAAACTCTCCAATGTTTGCAAAGCAGTCCACTTGATCGGCATCGCACTAGCTTTAACATTCACTCCCTTCAGCACTAGGTATACCATGCTGCAGTCTGCACTGCAGCAACTCACAAAGGCTTCTTTGGCAGTACCACTCAAACCTGCAAGCTCCACCATCTAGAAGGGGAACAGATGCAAGAGAACACCACTACCTCCCAGTCACACACCACCTTCTCAAAGGCAACTAGGGTTAGGCAATAAATGATGGCCATGCCAGCAACACCAATATCCAAAAGAAAGATTTAAAAGGGAAGTTAATCTGACAACAAACCTTAGAGTTCAATTTGACAGAATGGAAATTCAAAACTATAGCAACATTAACAATGTTGTGTCCTTTAATGAGGTCTGATTAGTTTACTAACAAGTTAGAATAGGGAGGCTTCTATGTAAATTAAGGGAAACAAAACTGCTACCAAGTTAATTCAATCCAAAGATACAGATGGTATTCTGTTGTGAATGTGCTGTGCATACAAAGAATCATGATAGCCTTATAGAATTAGGAGCCAAAGTTCATGATCCAAACTACTTTCATGCACCAAGTTTATTTTATGGCTCACAAAAATTAACAGATTACAAGCAGGCTGCAATAAAACATAACATAGCTCATAGCACATTTTAATTCATTATGATGCTTTGTTGCATAGCATTGAATCAGTAATACAATACTGATTTAACACTGTTGTTGTGTTGAACTTTATAACCAGGAATTGGGTTTTATTTTCTTGCAAGGGTAAGGAGGAAGTATTTATCCAAGATGTTGCCTTCATTCTTTCAGTAATTCTTTTCTTGAACCTACTCACTTTTCTACATTTCTTCCCAGCTTCAAATTTCTTTAGAAGGCCACATCTTGGAGAGTGTGCTTTCTGTCATCTCTCCCAATACCTGCTTCGACACCTTAAGTGCTTTGTGAAGCTTTGCTATCTAACGGAAGAACTTTCATTTATATAGTGCCTTTTACAACCTCAGAATATCCCAAAATGCTTCACAGCCAATGAAGTACTTTTAAAGTCTGGTCACTATTGTAATGTAAAAGATTGTACATGATTGATAATGTATGATTACAAGCTGCCACAACCAAGAGAATCTGTGCAACCTTACTAAGACAAAGTGCCTCAAATTCAAAATTAAAGCTGGTTATATACACATATTCTACCTATTCAATTCATCCCAGTGCGATTGCTGTATGGACATTTTTTCAAGGCAGCAAGTGAAATTGCCCTGAACATAGCAGAAATCTAGATTTGTATCAATCTCAATGATCTTAATCCACCATTACTTGCTGATACCATGCTTATTTCAATACATTCAAAAAACGCACACTCGCCATATGCAAAACGTGCGGTGGGTCTGCACTACTCGAGACATTTGATGTGTTGAAGAAGTTTAATTATAAAAGGAAATTAACATAACTGCTGAGGTAACATTAGCAATCAAAATGACAACATTGGATCCTGCATCAGAGGAACAAACTTGCCAGGAAAGTTTTTTTTTATTCAAAAAAAATTCCTCTCCTTCTAAATGATCTGCCTCCCCGCCCACTCCCAATCGGGTTCAGCTTATACGATGCGCTAAAATGAAAGAAGCAAATGGGTAATCCAATTCATCATGCCAATGCTATTCTGAAGCCTTCTCTTCCTAGACAGTATTTCAAAACACAACTACTCTTCCCTCAGATTTTCTATAAAACAGTTAAACCCCTCTCAGCTTGCTCTTCCCCACAACTACATGGCTGATTCAGAAACTCATCTTCTGCAGGATTGTGGATCCCATATCCCCCCCAGTCAGTGGGGCCATATGCTGGTTTTGTAATCACACTTCACATCACACAGCACCACTTTAAATTGTGCAGACATCGACTTTAAAAGAAAACTGTCAGGAGTTAAACAACCAACTGTAAATAACTCAGAGATCCTTTATCAGGTGGAACTATACATGAACTATCCATAAGCATTCTGATTTCCATTTACAGTAATAGCACACGTGCAAAGACACAACACTTTTGCAGGAAACACTCAAGATGTTTGCATGCTTGCCAGTCTAGGTTATCCTTTTGAGGACCAAAGATACAAACATACCTCAAGCAAGAACATAAAAGGGCATTTCTGTTTTCTGCCAGAAAGAGCTATAATAAACTGTCTAGTAAAAGAATAGTCTTTTGGATCTCTGCAACCTCCTCCAGCCTTACAAACCTCCAAAGTTTCTGTGCTCCTCCAATTCTAGATTCTTGCATACCCCCAATTTCCTTTGCACCATCGTTAGCAGCCGTGCATTTGACTATCGAGGTCCTAAGCTCGGGAATTCGCTCCCTAAAATGGGCAGGTGAGAATCTTTCAATCCCACAAAGTAGTAAGGATACCATGTTTGATTTCCTCTAAAAGAACTACTGAAGAAAATCTTCAGCTTGTGTTTTAGATGCTAATACACAACAGACAATCAGAGAAGGAACCTTAGCATCACCCAAGCTAGAACTAAGAACAGGAATAGCCCTGTCGAGTTTGTTCCGTGTTCCGTTATTCAATTAAAATCCTAACTCTAACCTTCTCCAGCCCTACAAACTTCCAAGACCTCTGCGCTCCTCCAATTCTGGCCTCTTTTGTATCCTGATTTTCATCGCCCCCGCCATTAGCAGCTGCGCCTCTTTAGGACAAGAGGGAAGAAAATTGAGAAACAGCCCAAATTATTGGAAGACATGTTCCATTGCACATTGGAAGTGGCATAAAGCAAAGACATTGAACAAGAAATAAAATGCTGAGAAATCTAAATCTCATACAATTAATTAAATAAATAATAGAAATACGCCAGGTTCCTTGTGGAAAACAGTCCAATGAAGAACAAAGCACACAGTGGACTATGCTCTATTGTCCTTCTTTCACAGATGTACTGTTCCATTACAAAAAGCCAAAGCATTTGGATAACGACATTGTATTTCAACGGAACAAGTAGAAAAGACAATTAAATACATTGAGTGTAGGCATGAGGATTACCTTAATCACCAAATGAACCAGTGTGAGATCACTTGAAACCCCTGTGCCAGGCTGAAGTAATGGAACAAATAAATGCTAATTTGTGCTGTAGACCTGTGCCCACTTGGATTGGTGCTAGCCAAACTAATTCCACAAGGACCATTATGGTCATTGAAAGGAGAAAACTATCATCTGTCTAGTCTGAGATGGGCTTTGAATCGCCCAGAGATGTTCTCAGTGATTGAACAAAATCAGACAGACCAATCTTTCTGAAATAGGGTAAGATGGGGAAGGAGTCTAGTTTAAGAAAATAAATACTATCTCAATGTTGTTCAACCTTTTACCTGTACACATATATTAAACATGGAATGCTTGCTGCCCCCTGGAATTGTGCAGGCCCAGGGAGCAGAATCCTGCAGCAATTTAAAACAAGTTATCTGTACATTACAGCCTCTCTCCTATCTAAAAAAAGGGCAGTGTGCAATACATTTGCAAGATAGTACAAATGTAGACAGCATCTATGCTCTCAACAACCAGATCTATATTTGGTGCCAGAAAAAAATATTCGCTCAACGAGTGCTGTTCTAATTTAAAGTTAGTGAAGTCAGCACCAAATCAGGTTTTCTGTGTGTTTTCTGTGATTTGCAGGTATGGAAACATATTTTGCAGCACAGTGGGATTCCAGGAACTCTGTTGTTGTTTAATTCAACTACAGCTGTAGGAAGGATGGACAGAAATACTTTGGGATGTGTAGTTGCTGGCTACTTATGACTCTTTGTTTAAATCTGGCTTCTGGTTTGTAGCAATAAATGCCCACAGTCCTGCTCACAACACAGGAGTCTTTAGCATTACTGGAAAAACAGGCAATATCCCTTTGTTCAACATTATAATCTTAAGGAGCATTTTAGTTTTGCACACCCTCTGCCAACTAAGATAAGATGTAAATGCAGTCTTATAAAGATAAGCAGAAGTTGGAAACGTCTGTCTCAAGATGTGGAAAAACAAAGAATTTTCAGTCTAACTGGGCTCCAGCTTCAAGTGCATATGGCTTTGTACCTGTAAAGTAAAACAGACGCCCTTTACTTCGGATTGACTTCTCAATGACTACACAAGGGTGTTAACTGCAGAAGGGAGGTATAATCAACTGAATATTTGCCAATCATTTAAGAAACAGGAAATGCCAAAAAAAATTCAAGAAGCATATTTAAGGACCTTTAAAGTCAGTTTTTACTGCCAAGTTTAAAAACCCTGGTTTTTCTGAGACGTTTTTCAATGTTAACATTAAAAACCAGGAAAAAAACTGGGGTTGAGGGTGCAGGGGAAACTAAAGCCCAAAAAAAGTTAATTTGGGGAAAATCAGTTTTTATTTTCAACACAACTAAACCTTAAGAAAACAAGGCAGAGACTACTGCGTAGCTTAAGCCAAATGACAATTCAATTATTTACATAGTTCACCCACCACTTTTATGAAACTTAATGGTAGTTCCAAGAGTAATGCGATAAGTTTCTGTGATCACAAAATACGGTCCAGCTATTTTAGCAGCTAAAATACCGTTGCAATATGTATGAATGGATTGTGTGCTCTTAAATGTCAACTGCTAAAATTACTGTTTAAAGTAGACACCATTCCAGTGTTACAAAGAACAAGTATTATATTAAAGTGTGACAAATACAAATTAGTTGATGTTAAATTTTAATTTTGCAGTATGTGGTATGATATTACAAACAATCTCTGTAAGCAGTGTATCCATTTTGTTATTCTCAGTACTCTTCGATGTTTGTCCTGACATTACAGATGTGAAGCACACAAGTTTGGACCTGATTTTGGCTTAAGAGAAATATGAAGAGTTTGAAAAAAAACAAATTTGGTAGAATGGTTAAGAGAAATATGAAGGATTTCAAAAAATAGTTTGAGAGAAAAGTTGAGGACCAATCTCTAGTGTGTAACTGATTCACCACTCAAACAAAATATGGAAATTTATTGGCGAAAAAACTGTAAAAACTAATTTTAATGGGTCCTAAGTTTATTGATTAAACTTAGATACAGTTCTCACATGTAGCGGAACAATTCAAGTACAATATTCCATTTTCTTCAACCTTAACAAGGAAGAATTGACATTTCTGTCGCGTCTCTTATGAACTCAGGATGTCCCAAAGCACTTTACAGCCAATGAAGTACTTTTGAACTATTGTTGTTGTCAGTCCCTCGAAATGAGGATGAGGTCTGCCAGGCATTCATGATTTCTGTGCTCTCAGGTGACTCAACAGGCCAATCCTAGACAAACAGAACTTTGAGCATAGAGGACAGAGGTTGCCGAGGAAGGAAGGGTTCTCAAGTCAGGGTTCTGCTCTTTCTCTTTCCGCTTTCATTGCTTCTCCGCAGCAGACTTTATGCAGTCAGTTTCTGACTGTGTTGCAACTTGTTGGATGAGGAACTGCCGTGTGGTATGGTTTTTGACAAGTCCCCTTCCGTGCACCGATGTCAATTTGTCCCCTTTTCAATGAGGCCTTCAGAGTGTCCTTAACATGTTTTCCCTGTCTTCCTCGAGATCAGATGCCATCCTAAAGTTGTGAGAATAACTTTTGAAGTGCAGTCACTGTTGTAACGTAGGAAACGGAGCAGCCAATTTATGCACAGCAAGCTCCCACAAACAGCAACGTGATAATGACCAATAATCTCCTTTAGTGACACTGACTGAGTGATAAATTTTGGCCAGGACTCCAGGGTGAACTCCAAACAGTGCTGTGGAATCTTTTACTTCCACCTGAGGGGCAGATGGAGCCTCAGTTTAACATCTCATCCGAAAGAGAAAATACTCTCCTGGATTCAAACAACGTATTTTTCTACCAGTAATTACCTATTTCTGAGCGATGACATCACTGGAAAAGACTAATAAGAGTGGCTCCCATATCCTCACAGTCATAATTAATTCATGGCTAGAAATTATTGCCTTTAAAAGAAAATGAACTGCATTAACATAATCCCCAATATCCAAAGTGAAGACCTCTTTGATAACTCCAAGAGTTATAGTTGATAGTTCCAAATACCACTTTAAAGTTTATTCAAGGGTGGTAGGGAGGGGCACAGACAAATTATCTCACCTCATTTCATCCAGGTTCTCTTCTTCATCTACTAAATTATTCTCACCCTCCAGCTCCACGCCCAGTTCACTGCTGAGCCCTGAATCGCCAGGAACCCATTGCACTAGAAAATAATATTCACAATATTAATACAAGGTGTACAAATATGCCAAATATTTGTTCAGTAAAAATCTTAAGTCTTGAGCTGTTTACATTAAGATAGAAAGTTCTGGTTGCTCAATGTTATTTTACTGTCTCAAACAGTCCAATCATTGCTTCATTTATAAACTGCTAATGCAAAGAACTTTATTTTTAAAATTTCACTCAGTTATACGATCCTCCTACAAGTGTCTTGAGTCACAGTGTTGTTGGGCTATAGACATCAGGCTTGTGCCATGCTTCACTCAATGACAGTGGACACGGCCCAGCATTCACTGCGCTGTAAATGGAAGAACTAATGAACTTGCATTTATGTAGCACCTTTCACAACTTCAGAATATCCCAACAACACTTTACAGCCAATTAAGTACCTTTGAGTAATCACTGTTGTAATGTGGAAAACATGGCAGACAATTCACACAGAGCAAGCTTTCACAAACAGCAATGTAATATTGACCAGAAAATCTGTTTTAGTGATGTTGATGGAGGTGCGACTAATGGCCAGGACACCAGGGATAACTCTCCTGCTCTGCTCTGAAATAGTGCTATGAGATCTTTTACGTTTAACTGACAGCACAGACGGGGCCTCAATTTAAACGTCTCATCCAAATGATGGACTTCCTACAGTGCAGCGTTCCCTTTATAATTTCAGTAAGAGAACTGAGTGTCTGCAGCGTCGACCTAGATTTGAAGCCATGATCTTCTGACAGACCCCCCCACTGAGCCATGACTGACACTTTTTTTTTTAAATGCCAGGCAGAACTCTTTACAAACAGTTTCACATCACAGTACAAATTTCACTATTCAGGGTATACTTTTAGTTCTCACCATTAGGAAAGACGGAACTGCCTGGGCTCTTTTCTCTAGGAAAGAGGAGGTTGAGGGATGACCTAATAGAGCTCTTTAAAAATAATGTAGGGGTTAGATAGGGTAGGAGTAGGGAAGATGCATCCATTTGTGAAGGAGTTCAAAACTAGGGGCCATAAATATAAGGTAGTCACTAATAAATCCAAAAGGAAACGCAGGAGAAACTTCTTTAAACAGAGTGGTGAAAATGAACTCGCTTCCACAAGGAATAGTTGAGAATAGCATAGATGCATTTAAGGATACATAAGTACATGAGGGGGAAAGGATAGAAGGATATACAGATAAGGTTAGATGAAGGAGGGTGGAAGGAGGCTTGTGTCGAGCATAATCACTAGCAGAGACCAGCTGGGCCCAATAGCCTGTTTCTGTGCTGTAAATTCTATGTAACACAGAAACTGATTTATTGCCTAAGGGTAAGGTAAGGGACACATGAAACGTTTGGATTTTAAATAAGAGAACTGAGTTTCGGAGTTAAAACATTTTCACAATCCAGCATAAACTGATAGAATGAAATGAATTAATTTAATACAGACAAGTGTGAGGTGATGCATTTTGTCAGAAGGGATGGGGGAAGCAATATAGACTTAATAGCACAGTTCTAAAGAGCATGCAAGAATAGAGGGACCTGGGGAGTGAATGTGCGTCGATCTTTGAAGATGGCAGGACATATCGAGAGAGTGGCTAACAAAGCCTATGGGATCTTGGGCTTCATAAATAGAGATATTGAATACAAAAGCAGGAAACTTATGCTGAACCTTTATAAAGCTCCAATTAGGCCCCAACTGGAGTATTGCGTCCAGTTCTGGTCAGCACACTTCAGAAAGGATGTGAGGGTCCTTCAGAGGGTGCAGAGGAGATTTACCAGAACGGTTCCAGGAATGGAGGATTTTAGTTACAAGGTTAGGTTGGAAAAGCTGGGATTGGTCTCCCTGGAGTAGAGGAATTTGGAGGGGAGATTTGGTAGATGTGTACAAGATTATGACAAGATTAGATAAGTTAGACAAGGAAAAACTGTTCCTTATACCATCAGTTAATGGGACTAGGGGACACAGATTGAAGGTTTTAGGCAAGAGATGCAGGGGAATGTGAGGAAGAACTTTTTTTTTTGTAACGCAGCGAGTGGTAATGACCTGGAACCCGCTGCCCACGAGGGTGGTGGAAGTAGAGACAATGATTTCACAAGGAAATAAAATTGCATGGCTATGAAGATTGGGACTGACTGGATTGCTCTTCAGAGGGCCAGCATGGACTCGATGGGCCGAATGGCCTCCTGCTGTGTAGTACATGGCTATGACCAATAATTTTTGTGCTGTAAACCCAGCCCCTGGCGAGTGTGGATTCACAGCACGGCATGTATGGTTTCCCCATAAAACTGAAAGCGTCACCAAGGAACCATAACCAAGGCTCAACTGGGATCCTAACTGGGTGTGCAAAATCATGTAGCGTTTAGATAGTGTAAATAAAGAGAAACTGCTTTCAAATGTTAGAGGTACGAGGGCACAAGTTTTAAGGTAATTGGCAAAAGAACCAGAGACGACACCAGGAAAATCTTTCTTTCCACATGAGTGGTTGGGATTTGGAACACACTGCCTGATCGGGTACTGGATACAGATTCAATAGTAGCCTTCAAAAGGGAATTGGATAACTACTTGAAGGAGAATAAAAACTGTAGGGATATGGAGAAAGAATGGAGAGTGGGACTAATTGAATTGCTCTCCGAAAGAGCCGGCGCAGAATCGATGGGCCAAATGGCCTCTTTCTGTGGTGTTATAGTCTACACTTTGGAAATTCAGACTGATGTGGTAATCACCAGTCAAGACTAAAGGAGAAAAGTTTACACCACCTCAAGCCTCCCAAAGGAAGATATTGCACAGGTCCGCTGCAAACATGAAGTGGAAGTCAATGGCATCAAAGTATACTCACCTGACTGAATGACAAGTGAAGAACACAATTCTTTTTAGCCTTTGGTTGTAAAAGAAGTAGTTGAATGACCACAAGTTACCCTCCTTGCCATAGGGGTCTGAATCCAGATCTGGGTTATAGCTGTACCATAATACATGTTTATGACAGCTGGTTATTTACTTGCGTTACAAGTAATCAATCACATTATAAATGACACGAAGCCCCGATTATAGGCAACCGGTTGTACCAAAGGGGATGCTTATAAACTGTCTTCCTATAAGACTGTACATTACTTTAAGACAAACAGGACATGGGAATGTACAGGATGAAACAAAAACAGTGATTTACACACAAGTGCAGCCCGATGCAGGCCATATCACACAGACATTTCTACTTATATGGAGAATTTTACATTTCGACAGCCCAAAACTGTTGAGCTATAAAAAACAGATTTTTTTTTATTTCCAAAATATACTTTATTCATAAAAATCTGCAAAAATTACATTGCCAAACAGTTTTAAACAGTACCAAAAAATACAAACATTGCAAGGGAGATCAGTTTCCTTCTATACTATCATGAGTTTCTTCACAACCCTTCCATTTCACAATTGTCGTGCCAATTACAGTTTTACATTTACAGCAAATGAAAATATTAACGATACAGTTCGAGGGGTTTCCCATGGATCCAGCCCCTCAGTTCAGCTTGGTGGGGGGACCTTACACTGTGGTCTTTCCCCATTGAGCCTTTGCTGCGGCTGCCCCAAGCTTTAGTGCGTCCCTCAGCACATAGTCCTGGACCTTGGAATGTGCCAGTCTGCAACATTCGGTGGTGGACAACTCTTTGCGCTGGAAGACCAGCAAGTTTCAGGCAGACCAAAGGGCGTCTTTCACCGAATTGATAGTCCTCCAGCAGCAGTTGATGTTTGTCTCGGTGTGCGTCTCTGGGAACAGCCCGTAGAGCACAGACTCCTGTGTTACAGAGCTGCTTGGGATGAACCTCGACAAAAACCACTGCATCTCTTTCCACACCTGCTTTGCAAAGGCACATTCCAGGAGGAGGTGGCAGATTAGCCATTAATAATTTGTTACATTCTGCCTGCCAGTGATAGGATGGTGCAGTTTACTCACTCTCTCTTACCCCAGACCACATCTTACTGAAGAGTTACAATATCTCTCCATACCCTGACCTTTATTTAACCAAATGGGAAAGAGGCAGCTGTTACAACCAAGGTGCCCAACCACTTTTCCAATCCACTCTGGCTTGTAAAGCTCAGCTTTCTGAGCTTCCGACCAGCAAAACCTGTTAGCCTGCCAAAGGAATTGTGGGAAGAGACAGAGAAAGACAGAGTGGGAGAGCTGAGTGCAGATTTGAAATGCAAATATATATGTATATAAATATATAAAAAAAACAAGGACCTGTCTCAGCAACCTGTAATATGGAGGTTCCAGCTGAAGGAAGAGAGTGGTGCTGCACATAAACCCCGTGCCATCCTGCCAACGTAGCCAGTAGTGGCAGGATTCAAATATAATCGTCAGGTTTTTTTTCCCAGCAGACACTGTACAGTAAATCAGCACAGCTTATTTTTGCTCTGCAAATAGAGTTGCCTGATCAGATTTCTTTTTAAATGCCTGCTAAAATTCTTCACAAAAATTTTTTTATGCCATAGTTATGAGAGGAGTCTTACTTGGCAAATACATTATAAGAAGCAACAGTGATAATGACCCAAGTGGTGAAAAGATTGCAACTTCAGAGATGATTGCTTTTCATCAATGGCATTCACTTTACTTGTCTGTGGTTTTGTACTGAGTGTGAAAGCAATAAGGAAAATAACCCACTCTAGAGGAACAAACTGACCCAGGCTAACGAAGGCTTAGCCTTACTTTTTTTTAATCATTTCATGGGATGCAGGCATCACTGGTGGGGCAGCATTTGTTGCTCGTCCCTAATTACCCTTGAGAAGGTGATGGTGAGTTGCCTTCTTGAACCGCTGCAGTCCATCTGGTGCGGGTATACCCACAATGCCAACAGGGAGGGAATTCCAGGATTTTGATCCCGCGAAAGTGAAGGAACGGCGATATATTTCCAAGTCAGGATGGTGTGTGGCCTGGAGGAGAACTTGTAGGTAGTGATGTACCCATGCGTCTGCTGCCCTTGCCATTCTAGGTGGTAGAGGTTGTGGGTTTGGAAGGTGCTGTTGAAGAATGATTGATGAGTTGCTGCAGTGCATCTTGTATATGGTACACACTGCTGCCACTGCACATCGGTGGTGCAGGGAGTGACAACCAAGTGGGCTGCTTTGTCCTAGATGGTGTTGAGCTTCTTGAGTATTGTTGGAACTGCACTCATCCAGGCAAATGGAGAGCATTCCAACACACTCCTGACTTGTGTCTTGTAGATGGTGGACAGGTTTTGGGAAGTCAGCAGGTGGCTTACTTGCCACAAAATTCCCAGCCTCTGACCTGCTCTTGTTGCCAAAGTATGTATGTGGATGCTCCAGTTCAGTTTCTCAGCAAGGGTAACCCCCAAGCATGTTGATAGTGGGAGATTCAGCGATGGTAATGCTGTGGAATGTCAAGGGGAGATGGTCAGATTCTCTCCTACTGGAGATCATCATTGTCTGGCAATTGTGTTGCGCGAATGTTACTTGCCACCTATCAGCCCAAGCCTGAATGTTGTCCATTTCTTGCTGCATACGGACATGGTCTGCTTCAGAACCTGAGGAGTCGTGAATGGTGCTGAACATTGTGCAATCATCAGCAAACATCCCCACTTCTGACCTTATGATGGAGAGAAGGTCATTGATGAAGCAGCTGAAGATGGTTCGGCCTAGGACACTACCCTGAAGAACTCCTGCAGCAATGTCATGGGGCTGAGATGATTGGCCTCCAACAACCACAACTATCTTCCTTTGTGCTAGGTATGTCTCCAACCAGTGGAGAGATCCCCCCTCGATTCCCATTGACTTCAATTGGGCTAGGGTCCGATGCCATACTCAGTCAAAAGCTGCCTTGATGTGAAGGGCAATCACTCTCCTCTTGTTTGGACCAAGGCTGTAATGAGGTCTGGGGCCAAGTGGCCCTGATGGAACCCAATCAGTGAGCAGATTGTTGCTGTTTAAGCAATGCTTGATAGCACTGTCGCTACACCTTCCATCACTTTGCTGATGATAGAGAATAGAACAATGGGGCGGTAATTGGCTAAATAGGATTTGTCCTGCTTTTTGTGGACAGGACATACCTGGGAAATTTTTCACATTGTCGGGTAGACTATGCCAGGCCTCCTTCCCTCCTCCCCTAATAGTGATTACCCCCACAGGTGGTCACTGACCAGGAAACTCTCGGATCCCAACCATGCATATGGGAGGGTCACTAGTACCCTTTATTTGCAAGGCTGCCTTGCTATCACAGACAATCAGTGACAAAAAAAGAGAATCAAAAACATTATCCAGAAGAGTACTGTTAAGGTTCCCAATGTCCTGGCACCCTTGCATATAGTCAGGGGGCTTGTGCTGTGAAAAAAAAACCTGAAAAGGTGCCTCACCAAAAAGAGCCTGGGAACACTCCATACCTGTAGATTTCACATTCCGAAAGACAGATCTCATCATTAATAGCCTTCCATAGTTCAGGCTTCAACTGGTTAAATTCCTCCCCAGCAGCTGAGGGTAAACTGCCATTCACTGCATTTATAACCTGAGGATCCCAGACATCAAGAATTAGGTTAGCAACCATTCATTAAAAGGTGCAAAATATTCCCATTGAAAATAATAATTAAAAAAAACCACAAAAAAAGCATACTGAAGTCGACCACTATTTCTGTAATCTAAATGCCATATTATAATAAAAGTGAAAAGGGAATAATGGAGGAGTAAATTTTATACAGTATTATTCTCAAAGGCTTTCAGTCAGAGCATCATGGTAGGTTGTGTGAAATTTTCATACATCACTTACTTTAACAATAAAAGGAAATCCAACTGCACAAGATAGATTTTTCCCCTGTTTCAAACTTTGGATGTGTGTGCACAGCATGTTGAGCTGCTCAACACTGAGGCGAGGTACTTACGGGTTACAGGTCTCTGTAACAGGACAAATGTGAGGTGAATTAAGAGGAGAACACAAGAAGTGTATTAGTAGATCAAAGTATGTTGGCTTATGGACAATTTTTCTCCTACAGCAAACTGGTATGATAAATAAACTTTGAAACAGAGAAGGCAAGGGGGAAGTTTAACTGAGTTGTATAAAATTATGAGGGGCCTAGATACAATGGATAGGAAGGGCCTATTTCCGTTAGCAGGGGGGTAAACAACCAAGGGGCATTGATTTAAAGTAATTGGTGGATGGATTAGAGGGGAGTTGAGGAATAATTTTTTCACTCAGAGGGTTGGGGGTCTGGAGCTCACTGCCTGTAAGGGTAGTAGAGACTGAAACCCTCATCACATTTAAAAAACACTTGGATATGCATTTGAGGCGCTGTAACCTACATGTCTGCGGATCAAGAGCTAGAAGGTGGATTGAATTGAAAAGCTATTTTTTGGCCAGCATGGATGAACGGCCTCCTTTTGGGTTGTTAATCTTTCTATGTTTCTAACAATACTGCTAAAAATACACTCTAAAAATTGAGCAATAAGCAAACTATATATGTTTTTTTTTACAGTAAAACTTTGTTTGTATCATAACCAGGTTTTTAAATAGCTATTTAGACTCAACTTAAAAAGTTGAATAGATGCCCAACACATTCCTGCTGCACTACAGCCAACAAAACTTAAGTAGGTGATATAAATCATCTTTGAACCTAGCTAAAATTAAGCCAACGTTGCTGCAATCCACTTCAGCCTCTACCTACCCAGTGGAGGCTAGGCTCCTTGCTGAAGTCATAGCTCTTTGCTCTGCTGAAGTCATAGTCTGGGCAGAAGGATGCATTGAGCATGACGATTAAGTAAAACAAGGTCTTGCGACTGCAGTTGTCGCACAGCGGGCCCTCGCTTTCATCGCCACTCGGACTCCGACTTAACCTGGAAGATAAATCAGAGGATTGAACGTGTCAACCTGTTCATCATCTTATTCCGTATCAACTTTACTGGAAACTTTCAAAAGCAAAGACAGGGAAGTTGATCTTCATTAAAAGCCAAATCCTTCAATTAATTGTACTGTGATCTAAAGAGAATCCAATTATAGGCTACACAAGTACTTCAACATAGGAAGTTAGGGACGGACAGGGCATGTGCCCGCTCCCACAGCAAGTTCCTAATGTAAATTGCGCTGCAGGAGAAGTACTGAGCAGAGGCCATTGTCTCCTCAGAGGGAAGAATGCCTGGAAGATGATCTCCATGGCACATAGTATAGTCAAGAAAGAATAAAAAGAGCTTATTGATAAACAAATAAATAGTATTTCAATACAGTATAATGGTTGTATAATATGTCTACTTTTTTTGTTTGTTCTTGGCGTGCAGGTGACATTGGCACGACAGCATTTGTTGCCTATCCCTGGTAGCCCTGAAGGTATAAAGACCATTAGTAGGGGACTGGGTCACTTGTAGTCCAGACCAGGTAGGGGGACAGATCATTTCATAGAAAGGTAGTGAACTGTGGGAAAACATTTAGGAGTTCAATGACAGATTTTGTTCTTCCAAAGTCAGGTTGTATTTGGACCTTGCATTGGGAACTGTATGATACTAGGGTAAAATGTAATGCTGGCAATTTTGATTAAGAATATCATACAAATATATTGGCATAAAATTAACAAAGTGACTCCTGACAACGCAGCCCAGTGCCGATGTCATCAGAGCGCTCTGCCAGTATGGTGCTGCGTATGCACAGCCTACGGCAGCACCCGGCTTGATAGGACTAATTCGCACATGCGAGCGAAAATGTCATTCATTGCTCATCACTCCCGGCCTCGCCACTTCTCCCCACTTGGCTGCTTCACCCACCCCACCACCTGTGGACCCTCGCTCGCAGCCTCACCGATTCCTCCCCTCTGCTCTGCTCCCTCCGTCTTCCTCCTGCGATCGCTGCCTTTCTTCCCCGCACGGGGGAAGCGGGAAAGAGAGAGAGTGACAAGATAGGCAGGGGAGGGAGGGAGACTGCGAGTGGGATGGAGAAGCCGAGGGGGAAAAAATGGAGAGGCCACGGATTCTGTTGAACTTCACAGACAATCATGCTGAACACAAGCTCCCAGGATTTATCTGTTCCAACTTCCAAAATGTTAGAAATATTGTTAAAATGCTCACTGGTTTAAAATTCGGGTTTGTGTCCAGAAATAATCGTCAATAAAATTCATTAAACAACCCGTTGCAGGGACCAGAAGCAGGAGGGAACAGAGGCAGAGCAGAGGGGAGGAAGCAGCAAGGTGGCAATCGCCTTTTGGTTTCATTTGTTTTAGTTTTTGTGATAAATTGAGCAGCGCCATCTTTGCTACTGGCAGCTGCCAAAAATCGTCGCAGACAGTGAAGTTTCAGTGCATGAGGCTGCATTTGTGCATGTGCAAGTATTCCGCCACCTAGTGGTTGCATTGTCAGCAAAGGCAGCCTAAAATTAAACTGTATAAGCTTGAGAGATGTTTCCTATACCAATGTACTAAATAAGCCTGAACAAAGATATATAAAGATATATATCAACATATAAATGGAAAATGTCACCAAAAAATATTGTCTGGAACAACTTCCAACCTAAAGGAAATCTCCCCCAATTTATAATGCCCTCGTGGGCAGCCAGTTCTAGGTCATTATCACTTGCTGCTTAAAAAAGTTCTTCCTCATATTCCCCTGCATCTCTTGCCCAAAATCTTAAATCTGTGTCCCCTAGTCCTTGTACCATCAATTAATGGGAAGGGTTTTTCCTCGTCTAACTTATCTAAGCCTGTCATAATCTTGTACATCTCTATTAAATCTCTCCTCAATCTCCTTTGCTCTAGAAAACAACCCCAGCTTTTCCAACCTGACCTTGTAACTAAAATCCCCCATCCCTGGAGTCATTCTGGTAAATCTCCTCTACACCCTCTCAAGGACCCTCTCATCCTTCCTGAAGTGTGGTGACCAGAACTGGATGCAATACTCCAGTTTATGCCGAACCAGAGCTTTATAAAGATTCAGCATAACTTCCCTGCTTTTGTACTCAATGCCTCTATTTAAGAAGTCCAAGAGCCCATATGTTTTGCTAATCACTCTCTCAATATGTCCTGCCAAAGATCGATGCACATGCACCCCCAGGTCCCTCTGTTCCTGCACACTCTTTAGAACTGTGCCATTAATTATATACTGCTTCTCCCTATTCCTTTTGTCAAAATGCATCACCTCACATTTGTCTGTAAATTCCATCTGCCACTTGTCTGCACATTCTGCTGGTTGTCCTATTGAAGGTAGTGCATACCATCCTCACCACATGCCACAGCCCCAAGTTTGGTGTCATTGGCAAATTTTGAAATCCTACTTTGTATTCCATGATCCAAGTCATTTATATAAAGCAAAAACAGTGATCTCAGCACTGACCCTTTGGGAATACCACTGTCTACCATCCTTCAGTCTGAAAAACAACCATTTACTACGACTTGCTGTTTTCTGTCCTTAAGCCAATTTTTATCCAATACCACTGATCCTCCAATTCCATGAGCCTCAATTTTGTTAATCAGCCTTTTATATGGTATTTTATCAAATACTTCCTTAAAATCCATATAGACAACATCCACCACATTCCCTTCATCAACCTTTTCTGTTACTTCATTAAAAAAATCAATTAGATTAGTCAGGCATGGTCTGCCTTTTACAAATCTGTGCTGGCTACCCTTAATTAACTCAAACCTCTCTAAGTGCCTGTCGATTTTTTTCCGTGATTATAGTTTCTAAAACCCTACCCACCAGTGATGTTAAACTAACTGGCTTGTGGTTCCTAGGAATGTCCTTATAACCCGTTCTTGAATAATGGTGTCACATTTGCCATTCTGCAACCATCTGCCACCTCCCCCCATATCTAGGGAAAATTGGAAGATGATTACAAGCCCTTCTGCTATCTTCAGCAACGTGGGATGCAAGCCATCAAAAGCAAGTGGCTTATCTAAACTAAGCACAGCTAGCCAGGCAAGTAGTTTCAGGAAGTGGATGCTAACTGCAATTGTTAAAAATTCCTCACTGTAATTTGTGTAACTTTGCAGTGCACAAAACGGTTGTCACTTTGATCTGGTAGGTGGAACCTGGCACATGCAGAGGTACGTGGGGCACGCAGAGGACTGGAGCACGTAACTTGATGCACCTGTGGCTGCCAACAATTGGTGTGTCGCGGTCCCCACACAGAGAGACAGAGTGTGAAAAAGAGAGTGCGAGAGAGAGAGATAGAGAGAGAGATAGAGAGACAGAGTGAGAGAGAGAGACAGTGAGAGAGTGAGTGAGAGAGTGTGTGAGAGAGCGTGTGAGAGAGTGTGCGAGAGAGTGTGCGAGAGTGAGTGAGTGAGTGAGTGGAGAGAGAGTGAGAGAGTGAGTGAGAGAGTGAGAGAGTGAGTGAGTGAGTGAGAGAGTGAGAGAGTGAGAGAGTGAGTGAGAGAGTGAGAGAGTGAGAGAGCAAGAGTGAGAATGAAAGAGTGAGTGATAGAGAGAGCTCGAGAGAGCGTGCACATGGGGAAGAGAGCGCGCGCGCGGAAGAGAGAGCGCGTGGGAGAGAGAGAGCGCGCGGGAGAGAGAGCGTGGGAGAGAGAGAGAGCGCGGGAGAGAGAGAGAGCGCGGGAGAGAGAGAGAGCGCGGGAGAGAGAGAGAGCGCGGGAGAGAGAGCACGAGAGCGCGTGCGCGCAAGAGAGAGAGAGAGGGAGAGAAGAGAGAGAGGGAGAGAAGAGAGAGAGGGAGAGAAGAGAGAGCGCGAGAGAGAGCGAGAGCGCGAGAGAGAGCGAGAGCGCGAGAGAGAGAGCAAGAGCGCGAGCGTGATAGAGCGAGAGTGCGAGAGAGCGCGAGTGAGAGAGCGAGAGCGCGAGAGAGAGAGCGAGAGCGCGAGAGCGAGAGCGCGAGAGAGAGAGCGAGAGCGCGAGAGAGAGAGCGAGAGCGCGAGAGAGACAGAGCGCGAGAGAGAGACAGAGCGCGAGAGAGAGACAGAACGCGAGAGTGAGAGGAGAGCGAGAGAGCACGAGAGACAGAGAGAACAAGAGAGCGCGAGAGCGAGCATGAGAGTGAGAGAGAGAGAGCGAGAGAGTGAGAGAGATAGAGCGAGAGACTGAGAGAGATAGAGCGAGAGAGTGACTGAGAGAGTGCGATAGAGTGAGGGAGAAGTGGTGCAGATTCTCCTTAACATTTATGAAGGTCAGTTTTTATTTTAAAGCTTGGGCAGAGATCCATGAGATGTGCCAGGATTCATTCTTTCCTCTCACCTCCCTCTGGAGCCATTAATGTATGGTAGCTGGGAGTAGAGCATGTGCGAGCATTACCTCAAATCACTTCAGTAACAACTGCTGGCTCAGTCAGCAGCCCACACTGGCCGCAATCAGCAGTTGGGACTGACCCAGGAAAGTACGCCCCCACCTCCTGCGTTAAGGAGTGAAGTTCCCTCCTCGGGAGCCAGTCCCGCACAACCCGAGCAGCCTCTCGGAAATGCCCTCTGTGCCATTCCAAACGTCGCGGAGGTGTTTCCTGTACGGGCTGCTCCTGCACACTCTCCACTTCCTCGCCCTCGTCAGCCGGTCGGACACGCCTGGCGGTCCATGTTGCCATCTGGCCGCGAGGGGAAACCCCGGTGGAGGTCTCCCTATGCGGGAGCCCGTCCCCTTTACATCAGGGACCTGGGGTGGAGGGTTCTGCACAGGGCAGTCCCGTGCAATAGACTTTTAAGCAGGTTCACAGACTCCCAGGCCGTCTGTAATTTCCGCGGCCTGAACGAGTCTATGTTCCATGTATATATGGAGTGTGTGAGGTTGCAGCTCCTGTTTGCATATTTAAAGGGGCTGCTCCTCAAGTGTTGGCTGCACTTCAGCCCCATGTTCCTGATCTTTGGGCACCTGGTGCGGAGGGGCATGGGCTGGGAGGAGGATCTCCTCGTCAGTCTGCTCCTGAGCCTGGCCAAGATGACAATTCACAGGTCCAGGCCGCCCTGACTGCCTGCCCCTCTTCCGCAGTTACGCCCGCGCCGGGTGTCCTTGGAGAAAGAGCATGCAGCATCCGCCGGTACGCTTGAGGCCTTCCATGACCAGTGGGCACCACAGGGGCTGGAGTGCATCATCGATGCTGAAAATGGCATTTTAATTTGAGTTTTTGGTTTATTTATCTGTTTTTAATAAAGTTATTTTAAAATGCATATAAAGGGCGCTTGGGGAATAAAGGCCCCCTCAACAGAAATATATAAAAGGGGCCTGGGGTATAATGGCCACCGTAAAACAAAAAAAAGCAGGGTTAGAAAAAAATGGAGTGAAGCTGAGATTCTGTTCCATTTTGTGAATCAGCGCTGCCTTGTGTTTAGTTCAGGCATAACCAATCCTATTGCATTTTAATTAGATGATACAGCTGTTTGTGGGAGGGAGGTCAGGGTCAATATGGACATGTCATGGGATGGGATGTAATGAAGGGGCAGCATGGAAGGGATGGAATAGCATGCAATAAGGATGGCATGGGAAGAGTGGATGAGATAGACGACGGAACTGGTTAAGTATACTAATTTGACCACTAATGTTTTGCAGGTCTCTGTTAGTTTCTCATAATACTCAGTCTGAAAGGGAAACCAGAATGGAAACCTTCCCAATGAGTGCCCAAATCTATTAGCTTGCCTCTGCCAATGGAAGGAATTGTGCGCTAATTTGCAATGTATACAAGCATTTTGAGCCGTTCACTGCTATTTCTGATCGTATCTGTTTTGCCAATAATATTGCAATACAACATTGTTACAAGATTGCTTCTATTTCTTTGGTAAAATATGTTAAGGACTTATATTTGAATTCTGGACACTGATTCATCTGAAACCTTGAAGAGGCTGAATTTGGTGTTTTTTTTTTTAAAGATACCAGAAGGTTCCTTGGCTGGGCTAGTAAACAAGTCTTACTGGAAGGTACCTTTCTGTGGATAATCACCCAACAGGGGTTGTTTTTGACTTAGGGAGATGTTTACAAAGAAGTGACAGGCCAAGATTTATAGATGTCAGGAGACTTGACTTCTGGAAGGTTTTAGTTTCAGTTTGAACTGTTACAACAGACAGTTGCGTCTTGCCTGCCAGAAGAACAGCTCAGCTCTCTCAAAAACACATCCTGCAACTAGTGTGTCAGATTCCTGTTTCCTCCTGTATTTGAAGAAACCCTGCATGTTTGAAGGAATCTTGCATATCAACTGTGTGGGAACTGAAACCTTATTGCTGCATTCCTGCTGTAAGACCTATTTGGAGCCTCTGTAGTTGCATCTCTTGGAAAGCCGACCCAAACATCGCTTGGAAAGATCTGTTCTAGGAAGATCCCATACGCATTTGGGACACTAAACCAAAACAAAGGCCATCTTTCCATACCTTCTTTTCAGCCAAGTGTTTTTTTTTCCCCTTCTGTTTCCTTTGTAACAGCTATAAACAAAAATCTGTGTTATTTTTCCCAGTTAAACAGTGTGCACTGTGTGTTTGTGTGAGGGGCTAGGATAAATAAGGGCCTTTGACATTTCAATTTGTGTGTTGGCTTTACTTCATTATTGTTTAAGACTTGGTTCATAATAAACTGATAACTTTGTTCTTTATTAAAGAAACCTGATTGGTGTGCTTTATTCTGGGATAAAAATAGAGTCTATGATTGGCTGTATCGGTAAGTGGGAAAAAATTTAAATCTATGTGTGACTTGTGCAGAAGTGGGACTAGATTAAACAGTGCACTCCTCACGCCTTGGTCAAAACAACATTCTGTCCCCACCCACCCTATCTGATCTATGGCTCCTGAAAAGCAAATGTGTGGAGATTTCCTTAACCACTCAGTAATACCAGTCCAAGGTACTTCAACTTTTCAGATAATACCATTATGACCCAAGTCTGTTCGCTAGTAAATTCTACAAATGGAACCTTTTCTACAATTTCTGTTGCTGAGTTCACCCTCACACAGATGACCTATCCCCATTAAGGCCACACCGGTTTAAAAATAGATTTTTTTTTGTTAATTTTATGCCCACAATGATGAGGGGTATTAGTGCTGGGGAATGGAACATTTTCCATTCCAGACACCTAGCATCATTGTCACGTAGTCCCAAGTTGGGTACAGTGCAGTTATGCGCAGATCAAAGTTTTCTCTTCCAACAAGGTGTCTCTGGTGAGCAGTCCCGACAGAATCACTGTGGTTTTGCCCATAGCAATCATCTTGTTGGCCTCTCCGAGTAAGAATGTCAAGTTACTGCCCATCATTAGTGAACCAGGGAAAGTATGCCAACGGGGAACTAGAACAAGACTTCATTTCAAGTAGGAGCCTTACGCCCAGAAAAAGACTTCAACCCTGGACTAGTCCTACAGGTGGAAGTCAGTACCTAAACCACTATCATCTAATCTCCCTCATGACCATTAAGTTTTATTCACTGGACTGAATCAAAGCAACAGGAAAAAAGTCAAGGAAATAGGTTTTCAGAATTGTTACAACCGCGGTGGAAGCAACGCACTGTCAACTCAGTCCCGTCATTCCACAGGTTGCAGCTTATTATTTAAAGCTTTCTACCCAACCGGAAAACAGCCAAATCAAACGCTCTAGTAACCCCCGGAATAAAACAGACCAAACCAGGTATCTTTAAACAACAACAAATTAACCAGTTATTTAAAAAAAACTAAATCCTAAACACTATTTACATAAACCTATGTCTGAAGACCTTATAAATTCTTATTTTAATCTAACTCTCCCATTCGCACACATACACTCAAAAATAATAGTAGTTAACCAGTTTTTTAAAATGGTGATTTTAAAATTAGTTGCTTAAGAATAAATAAATCTTTGTAGGTTACATTCCTGATGGATGAGGTATTCTAATGTGGAAATAGCCAAAGGCCACTTGAAGCCTTCACATGGATTTGATGCAGTAGTCTGTCCTTAATAGGTATTCAAACACTTTGGCTGCATCAAACATCAACAGTTCCTTCAGCAATACAAACGGTTTCTTGAAAAAAGGCTTTTCTTCTTTAGGCAACTAACTCGGCCCGTAACTCCCTGTAGAATCTTTGCTGAGAGAAATGACACAGCTTTCTTTTCTTCAGTAACACGCCCTGCTGGAAAGTGTCTCACAACTAACTGGTTTTAGCTGGATTTTGCCAGTTTTACACACAGTCAAATCGAAACACTGAACCATGTGACCTCTCTCTCTCCTGCTGTCACCTCAGGTAACAAGTGCAGCTGCTGGCACACCATGCCTTAGAAATTTCAGAACTTCCTCTCCCTTAAAGGTGTACTGTTTTTAACAGAGTCTTAAAGGCACACACTGTTTTAATCCGGGCAAGAAATAAATACAAGTCCGTAACAGAATGTTACAAATCGTTTATAACAGCATCAGCTGGGATAAGGAAAGACTTAAGCGAAATGAAGTTTCTTTATGGTCAAGTCCCTTTTCCGATTTACCCCCCTTAAACAAAATGATAAATCCAGATGCTGGATCCAAATGATAAACCAAAACTTACTTGTTAGGGCTGATGCCAGTAGTTTGAGGTGGTGAAAGGGCCTCCAGGATGTGTGGATTTCCCCCCTGACAGAAATGTTTAAACACCTGTTTGTCTTCACCAGCCATCTTGCACGAATAACTCTCAATCCTGAAATTTGATACACAGGGTTTAGTCAGATTATAACACTTGGGTAGCATTATGCTTTAGGTGTCAGCTTGCCTTTGCTCAGTGGGTAGCATCTTACTTCAGAGACTTGAGCTTGTAATCCAGACCAACGCTTCAGTGCAGTACTGAGACAGAGCTACCCTGTCAGAGGTGCCATCTTTTGGATGAGACATTAAGGCTAGACCCTGACTGCTTATTTACATAGACACAAAAAAATTGTCACAAAATCCCAACTCGCCCCTTCACTGGCAAGTCTGTTAGTATTAAAAACATTCAATAGTGAGCATTAATAGGGCATTGGAGAGAGTACAGAAAAGATTCATGAGAATGGTTCCACAGTTGAGGAATTTCAGTTAGGAAGATAGATTGAAGAAGTTAGGATTGTTTTCCTTGAAGAGAAGGCTGAGAGGTGATTTGATAGAGGGATTCAAAATCATGAGGGATCTGGACAGAGTAGATAGAGAGAAACTGTTCCCACTCATGAAAGGATTGAGAACGAGAGGGCAGAGATTTAAAGTATTTGGGAAGAGAAGCAAAAGTGAGGAAAAACTTTTTCACGCAGCGAGTGGTTAAGGTCTGGAATGGGCTGCCTGAGAACATGGTGGAGGCAGATTCAATTGAAACATTCAAAAGGGAATTAGACAGTTATATGAAAAGAATGAATGAGCAGGGTTACGGGGAGAAGGCAGGGAACGGAACTGAGGGAGTTGCTCTTTCAGAGAGCCAGTGGCGACATGATGGGCCGAATGGCCTCCTTCTGCACTGTAACGATTCTGTGAATAGCAATACAAACACCAGGCTGTACTTGGTGTTGTTTCTTCCATGCATATTGGGCTACAGAAAGTGTTCACTGAACACAGACATTTCCTTTGTTTGATTGAAAGCAGCACTCTGTGTTGCAGGGAACTGCTTAGACTCCCTTCAAGCTGACAAAACAAAATCACAAAGCAGTCACATCTCATAAGACAAATAGACTGCCAACACATGAAGCATAGCCATGGTGTGGTATAGAAGAGTGGTTCCTGATGTGGAACTGCGCCCAGCAGGAGTTAACAACTTCAGCAGAGGAAGAGGAGAATTACTGGGACTAGAGGAAAAGTGAAGTAACTGCTTCCCAGAAGTTGGACTTGATATCTATGTAAGCACATGATCCAGGCTGACACTCCAGTGTAATACTGAGGGACTGCTGCACTGTTGGAAGTACCGTTTTTCTCGGATGAGATGTTAAACTGATGCTTGTCTGCTATCTCAAGTGACTGGCACTATTACGAAGAGGAGCAGGGGGGAGTTCTCCCCTGTGACCTAGAAAATATTTATCCCTCATCCAGCATCACTAAAACAGATTATCTGGTAATTTATCTCTTTGCTGTTTGTGAGAATTTTCTGTGGGAAAGTTGGCTGCTGTGTTTCCCTACAAGAGTGGCTGTACTTCAAAAATGCTTAATTGATTGTAAAGTGCTTTGGGACGTCCCAAAATTGCGTAAATGCAAGCTCTTGATTTCTAAATCTCCAAGAACAATGATTCAAGGCAGTATGAAGATATAATAAAAGTAACTTTATCTCATGCTTATCGTCAGTTCTGCATCATTTCTAGTATTAGCTGGGAGTTAGTTTCGCTCTAGATGCAGTATTAATCTTCTCATGTGGCAAAAAAAGGACTTTTGTTTCCCACAGATAGATACAGATGAGGAAGGGCACTCAGTGTAGCTCAGTTCAACATCCAAAACCACCTTAAAAGACCCTGTTTATTGCAACTGTTTTTAAAATGTTTCCATGGTTTCCAACTCCCCGATTCAACTCGGAAGTCCACTTATATGTGTTCAGTTGTTTTTAAGATAGTTAAAGGCAAACTTAGGCCAATATGGGGAACAACTTCTGTGTTACCTCATGTGTTTCAACATTCTATTTGCCTTGTGAAAAATTAGGAACAGTAGAGGTTCCGATATCAATATCTGAGATACTTAGCTGAGTAATTCCGAACTACCCTAACATATCTTCTCTAACGTGTAACCACTGCTTCCTACCCAACAACCAATTTCTTATCTATTTCCAGCGCTTAACTTCAATCCCAACTGCTTTAAGGCTTTGATGCAGAACTTGTTTTTTTGAAGACACAGTACACCATTCATCAGGCCTTTGGGAAAAATTCAATTACTCCAGTTTTTGGTTGTGACGCTCACGATTCCAGAATACCCCACGTCTGGTCCCTTCATGCAGCGCAGCACTGAACACATGCTGGCTGCCTGCACCTTCAGTGCCCAGCTGTGTGCACAGCTAGCACACATTACAGCGAGCCTGCATGGCTTAAAGGCATCCTACCCCTCTTAAAGGGGAGCTGCATTCATTATATAAGTTGCCACTGACTGTTTTATCAAGGAATTGCCTATAAGAAGCACGTCAAATGGAGCGACAGTCATGAGAGAGGGCTCCCAGGTTTTCGAAGGCATTAGGTGATGGAAAGGAGAAGAGAAGCAATGTTTCTGCAGGGGCCACGAGGCCCTCAAGGTATATAGCCTACCAAGGGAATTGGAGCCAGGGAGGTCAATTCCTGGAGTCTGGCCCCGAGCCCCTAGCAGCATTGCCGGAAGAACATCAATGACCTCACACGACTGGTCAAGGTCAGTGAATACATCTTCAAAGGACAGCTCCTACTCACCGCACCACCAACCTCTCACGCTGCTCAAGGCACTATACTCCATCGCTCACCCATCAGCAAACTCTAGCAATCTGGACTCAGGCCTAACATTCAGATTCTCTACCTCACAATGCTGCCAGCCTCACATCCAACTCTCGCTGCTATGCTATGTCTCCAGCTATTCAGCCATGGCAGGCACATCACCCAAACATACTGCAACACAGTAACTGACGTTCTTCCTGCTCTCTTGCATGATAAGGTGGCCCGTAACAGGAGGGAGCAAAGCAGAACTGGAAGGGGAACAAGCAGGCCTGCATCACTTGAGCTCTCTGGACGAGATGGTGCGCCACATCATTTGGTGACGGCTGTGACAGAGTCCGTTGCACCCAGCGTCACCGAGAACATTCAGGATAATGATATGTTCCTGCCTTATGCACCTTCTCAAATCCCACTCACCCTCATCCTGCTATTTGGCATTAAGTGCAAGCTGCAGATAGTTTGACCATTGATCTTTTGCTTTCCAACCCACCCCTCCTTCCCTCACCCCAACCCTCCCCTTCTGCATTTCAACTCTCAGGTACCCAAGAGCTGCTGTAGCCTCATGAGGAAGGGTGAGAACTATACGAGACCTCTGATGAAGAAGCACCATCACTTGATTTGACACTCACAGTCACCAGCTCAGATACTGGCACTGTTGGCCCCCACATGCAGCAAGACGTGGACAACATTCAGGCTTGGACTCATAAGTGGCAAGTAACGATCGTTCCACACAAGAGAGAATCCAATCATCTTCCCTTGACATTCAAAGGCAGCCCACTTGATCGACACCCCATTGACCATCTTAGAAACATTCACTCCCTCCACAAGCGCACAGTGGCAGCAGTGTGTACCATCTACAAAATACACTGTAACAACTCAACAAACCTCCTTTGACAGCATCTTCCAAACCCACAACCTCTATCACCTAGAACAAGGACAAGGGCAGCAGACACGTGGGACCACCACCACCTCCAAACCACACACCATCTAGACTTGGAGATATATTGTCATTCCTTCACTGTCGCTGGGTCAAAATCCTGGAACGCCCTCCCTAAAAGCGCTGTCGGTATACTGACTCCACACAGACTAGCGATTCAAGGCAATGGCTCACCACCACGTGCTCAAGGGCAATTAGGGATGGGCAATAAATGCTGGCATTCCAAGAACAAATAAAAAAACTGCACCTACCTCAGAGGGTAGTACAGAGTCAGGATCTGCACGTGGTGAGTTACTGGGCATGGGCCAGGGGAAAACGTGTTTGTGCGCAAGCTCCCTGGAGGGCAAGGTCACAGACAGGTTCTGCTGCAGGGGACTCAGATGAGGACTCTGATGGGATGGCATGCAGAAATCTGATGTGGATGCACACCAAGATGCATCGGCAGGCCTGCAGACAACCTAATATCAAGAAGCACGGAGCAATCCAGTTCCAACTTGGCACAAGGCTTCACAGAGAGCTTGGAGCTCATCCTGTTCAGCATGCAAGTAGTGGCCAACACTTGCAGACCCACCTGTGACGCAGCATCTGGTGGCCGATGTTTCAACTGCCACTGCAACACAGGTAGAAGCCACCCAATGCCTCAGTGCTGCAGTGAAAGCTCAGACGAAGATCAGGTGATTCATGCTTGCTGCCATGCAGGCTTAGACTTCTGTCTTCATGGCTGCAGATCTGAGTCTGCGTGCCGCTTTGAGCACTGACAGCAGTCCAGCAATATACCCTGCAACAGATTAACTACGACTGCTGGGGCACCAGCTTGAGGGAGTGCCAGTGGCTCCATGGTACACGATCCACTGTCCTCCTAGTATGACACCATTCATGCTTCCATCTCTGCCAGCATCCATGCTGTTGCCTCTCAGTCAGCCAACCCAGTCTGCTGGCACCCATGCTGAGGTGGTGCAGTCAGAAGCTGGGCCCCCAAGCCTCTGATCTGCTCAAGGGTGTCCTGCAAAGCCATTTGTAGTCTCCTCCGTTGAAAGTTAGCAGCCTTCCACCAGCCATGCTGCAGCCACTGGGGTAGCACTGCGCAGGAGCACAAGGCCAGGCAAAGGCACCTGCAAGTCAGGCACTAAGCAGATGCACGTGGGTGATTAGTTCAGTCTTGTATGTATTATTGGATGTGCTGTTGGTTAAAGTTGTTATGGAATGGCTTTTTGTTGGTGGGTTTTATTTCAGAATTTTGGCCAAGAGGACGCTATGATGGTACACGACAGATGGTTTGAAAGGTGGGAATTGTGGAGCAATGGTGATGATGGGATGAATCATAGGGGAACCAGAGTGTCAGTAGTCATTCATGGGTAGCCAGTTTGGACCCAAGGGGTCTCAGACACCTCTTCCCCCTCGAGGTGGCCTGCGAATGCCTAGCGGCACAGGTTGTGCCCTCATGATAGCGAGGCTGTGGAGGACGCAGCAGACCACCACAAATTTGGACACCAGCTCTAGTGACTACTTGAGGGATTACCACCCCACCACTACCACCGACCCGCACCACCGCCGCCCCCCCCCATCCGCACCCCCACCCCCAGCTCTCCAGACAGCATACCAATGGTTCACTCCGCGATGCTCCTTGCAGCTCTCGTCACAGGTACAGGATCCTCGTGTGGTGGATGGGAATCATAAACCAGGCACACAGTGGGTATCCAGAGGCAGCCAGCTTCTGGTTCATCGCGGTGGCACAAAAAAGATGGGTACAGCAGACTGCCTCAGGATGAAGGCATCATGGCTACTGCCAGGATAGCAGGTATTCATTGACAATGTTCTGTGCATGGTTGCACACCAACTGCACATTAATGGATTGGTAGCCCTTGCGGTTCCAATACATTTCCCAATTTACATGTGGGGCCCACAGAGCCAGGTGCATGCAGTCAATGCCATCTCACATTATTGGGAATCCTACCCAGGCAAAGCCATGTGCCTGCTCCCCTTGCTTTGTTCTGGTGAGAGAGAAAACGATGAAGTCCACTTTCCTGCTGTACAGGGCCTCTGTTACCACCCTGATTCAGCAATGGATGGCAAACTGTGAAATGTTGGCAATAACACCTGCTCTCGCATGCATAGAAATGGGGGGCGACAGTGACTTTGACGTCGATTGGGAGTGGCGTCTTTGCCTTGTTGTGACCTCGTGATAGCGAGGTTGTGGAGGATGCAGCAGACCACCACGAACTTGGACACCAGCTCCAGTGACTACTTGAGGGATTACCACCCCACCACTTGTGGCTGCAGCTCCTGTTGAAGGAGGTGGCGCAGTTCAGCAACCACCTTGCAGAATCAGAGGCACCTCAGACAAAGCACTGGCTGAGGTAAAGTTAGAAGTGCTCCCCAAGACCTTTAGTAGGTAGGGCCTTTTGTTGAGAGCTCTCCTCCTTCTCTGTTTGCAAACAGCTTCCGCTCTCTGCTGCCTGTGCTCCAAGTCCCTGTTGAGTTGTAGCCCAAGAGGGACTTCAATTATAGCCCCCATAACTCTAGCAGGCTTTCTGTTGATAACTCCTCTGATCTTCATCTCAGGATGAAGCAACACTTGATTCGAAATCCACTTTCACCAAAACTCCTCCAAGAACAGAACACAAGCGTCAGAACACCAGAGGTAAGACAAAGGAACCTCACCTGCAGGTCGGATGCCTGGCCCTTTAAATAACCAGAGTGTCTCCTGACAATGCAGGGCAAGCACAGAGCGATCGCTGACGTCATCAGTGCGCCCCAACATTTGCCACCTTGCCAGTATGGGTTTGCGCATAAATGTGTCAACGTTACCACGTAATGACGTCAGATGTAAAGACTTCTAGTGTTGCTTCACCACTCAGTGTCGCCATCGCCACCTCCATCCTCTCTAGCAGTACACCGCTCCCCACCCCTCCCCCACAATCAGCACCTCAATTGTTGCTTCTGTTCCCTCGCCTTCCCACCGTACTCTCCCGCACCCGCTTGCTTGCTGCTCCATCCCACCGCTCCCAACTTTTCGCTGCTCCATCCCACTGCTCGCTTCCCGCCTTGCCGCTGGTGCTCCGCTGTTTCCCCCACCACCCCCCACACCGTTTCTCCAGGGGATGAAGAGGGGAGGGAACAGCGAGACAGAGCAGTGCGCAGTCTGAAGCGGTGGGATGGAGCGGTGCGCAGTCTGAAACAATGGGACGGAGCGGCGAGCAGTCTGAAGCGGCGGGACGGAGCGGCACGCAGTCTGAAACAATGGGACGGAGTGGCGAGCAGTCTGAAGTGGCGGGACGGAGCGGCGCGCAGTCTGAAACAATGGGACGGAGCGACTAGCAGTCTGAAGCAGCGGGACGGAGCGGCGAGTAGTCTGAAACAATGGGACGGAGCGACTAGCAGTCTGAAGTGGCGGGACGGAGCGGCGAGCAGTCTGAAGCGGCGGGACGGAGCGACGAGCAGTCTGAAGCGGCGGGACGGAGCGGCGAGCAGTCTGAAACAATGGGACGGAGCGGCTCGCAGTCCGAAACAATGGGACGGAGCAGCTCGCAGTCTGAAACCATGGGACGGAGCGGCTCGCAGTCTGAAACAATGGGACGGAGCGGCTCGCAGTCCGAAACAATGGGACGGAGCGATGAGCAGTCTGAAGCGGCGGGACGGAGCAGCTCGCAGTCTGAAACAATGGGACGGAGCGGCGAGCAGTCTGAAGCGGCGAGAAGTCTTAAATGGCGGGACGGAGCGGCGAGCAGTCTGATGCGGTGGGACGGAGCGGTGCGCAGTCTGAAACAATGGGGCGGAGCGACAAGCAGTCTGAAACAATGGGACGGAGCGACGAGCAGTCTGAAACAATGGGACGGAGCGGCGAGCAGTCTGAAACAATGGGACGGAGCGACGAGCAGTCTGAAGCGGCGGGACGGAGCGACGAGCAGTCTGAAACAATGGGACGGAGCGACGAGCAGTCTGAAACAATGGGACGGAGCGACGAGCAGTCTGAAGCGGCGGGACGGAGCGACGAGCAGTCTGAAACAATGGGACGGAGCGACGAGCAGTCTGAAACAATGGGACGGAGCGGCGAGCAGTCTGAAACAATGGGACGGAGCGACGAGCAGTCTGAAGCGGCGGGACGGAGCGACGAGCAGTCTGAAACAATGGGACGGAGCGACGAGCAGTCTGAAACAATGGGACGGAGCGACGAGCAGTCTGAAACAATGGGACGGAGCGGCGAGCAGTCTGAAACAATGGGACGGAGCGACGAGCAGTCTGATGCGGCGGGACGGAGCGACGAGCAGTCTGAAACAATGGGACGGAGCGACGAGCAGTCTGAAGCGGCGAGAAGTCTTAAATGGCGGGACGGAGCGGCGAGCAGTCTGATGCGGTGGGACGGAGCGGTGCGCAGTCTGAAGAGGCGGGACGGAGCAGCGAGCAGTCTGGCGTGGGAGGGAGCAGGGAACAGAAGTGGCGATCACAGGAGGGAGCGGGGTACTGTTGGGGTGTGTGTTTGCAGCGATCACTGCCATTAAGGGGTGAGGGGGTTTGGGTTCAGTTCTTTTCTGTGTTAAATTGAGCAGCGCCATCTTTATTACTGGCAGCTGCCTGAGACGTCACAGGCAATGATGTTTCCGTCAATAAGGCTGTATTTGCACATGTGCCAGTACTTCGCCACCAAGTGGTGGCATTGTCAGCAAACGCAGCCTTAAGCAACATTAGTGGTAGGTCCCTCATGCAGATGAACACACGTTCAGTTGGGAATAATTACGAGAGGGCAGTAACTGGACTTCCACAGTCCAAATTGGGAGAACATGCAAAGCAGCCTTAAGAGACTGCTTGGCCTCATGACCTGCCTACGCTGTATGCTTCTGGTGCACCTAGGGCACGCCTGTTCTAGCACCCTTACAAGCATGGTGCACCTGCCATTTTCAGCTACCCTAGCTTCCTTAACACCAGCTCCAGCAGGGCTAGAGCCAAATTCCACAGCCGAGCTCTGTATAATGAAATAGCAACCTCATTCTTTATAAACTAGGCTTACAATTTCATGACACATTGAAGATATCTTACCCCATTGACATTTCAAGTAAAATTATTAAAAGACCAAAAGAAAAATCACATTCATCACACAAAGAACTGCATATTCTATCATTCTGTGATACATTACAACCAACATGCTAACAAGCCAGTTAAGCACAGCTCCACCATAGCAGCTAAATACCACAACTGTACTCCAAAATACCCATTCGCGATATCATTGAAAAGCTGCAAAATTCTTTTCAGGGAATCGTAGAATGATAGAGCACAGAAGGAGGCCATTTAGCACACTGTGCCTGCTCTTTTGTACAGCTATCCAATTAATCCCACTCTCCTACTCTTTCCCCATAGCCCTGTATTTACCCAATTCCCTTTTGGAAGTTTGTACTGAATCTTCTTCCACCACCTTTTCAGGGTCAGCATTCAATTTCTAGATATTAAAGATATCAAGGGATATGGGGATAGTGTCAAAAAATGGCGTTGAAGTAGATCAGCCATGATCTGGTTGAATGGCAGAACAGGCTCGAGGGGCTACTGCTGCTCCTATTTCCTATGTTACTATGATCACAATCTAATTCCTTCAAAGTAATTGTCAAAATCAGACAGCCAGAGCAGACTATGTTCCCTCCTTCCTTCAGCCCTCCTCCCCAATAAATGAGATTCAAGTACCCAATAAGAGGAAACAGAAAGAGTGAGCCAATTTGTTCTCTTATTCCTGTTCAGCTTGGTTTGGTTGGTAGAGCCCCCTGAGTCAAAAGGTCAATAGTTCAAAACCCAAACCAGAGACTATTCTACTCTGACACTTCAGTGCTGTACTGATGGAGTGTTGCAGTGTCGGAGGTGCCGTCTTTTGGATAAGACATTAACCCGAGGTCCTGACTGACTGCTGAGGTGAATGCCAGAGAAAGCCATGGCACTATTTCCCAGTGTTCTGATCGGTTACCACCATCAGCTACGGTGCAGGTCTCTCTAGCTTTACCAATCCAGTCCATCAAGCCCAAATTAAATTTAGATCCAGATTGACATGGCCCCTCTGCTGATCCAGGAGCAAGTGCTCCACAATTCCCCAGAGCCGAACTCCCCTCCGCCCAGAACCCAGATCCTATCCCCCTACCTCAAATCCAAGACTTATTCCACAACCTGCAATGCCAAACCCAGATCCTACCTGTAACCCCAAATCTAGACCCTAACCCGCTCCCCCAGCCCAGGTGCTGTGACCCCCCCCCCCATCCCCTCCCTCTCTCCCAAGAGTACTGTGTCCCCCATCCTCCTGCCCTAGGTGCTGTGCCCCCTCTTCTACTCCCCCCCGTCGCTGGAAGTTGTGCTCCCTTTCCCCCAAGGGTGCTGTGTCCTCCCTCACATACACCACCAACCACCCCGTGTTGTGCCAACGTCCCCAGTGTTGTGGTGCTGTTCCACCCACCCCTCGATGTTGTGCCACCCCCTGCCCCCCCGTGTTGTCACCCACACCCCCCAGTGTTGTGCCACCCCACCCTGCCATGTTGTGCCACCCTGTTCTCATTGTGCCACCCACACCCCCATTGTGCCATGTCACCCCGCCCCCCCCCACTGTGCCCCCCATTGCACCACCCCCCCTTTGTGCCACCCCACCACCCATTGTGCCACCCCAGCCCCCCCTTTGTGCCACCCCACCACCCATTGTGCCACCCCCTCCCCATTGCACCAACCCCCCTTTGTGCCACCCCACCCCCTTCACCTGCCGATGATGCCGCAATCTCCTGTCTCGATGGTGAGCTGCGAATTAATCACCTCAGAGCTCGAGCTCGGCAGTAGCTTCGTGATGTTTTTTTATTTTTTTCACTCTCCCCACTTTTTTTTCAAATGAAAGTTAAAGCTGAGGAGCGCCCGCCCGCCCGCACGCACATCTCGGGCCTCCGCGGGAGCGGCACACTGCGCTTGCGCGCCAGCTTCCGCATCACTGCGCCTGCACCGCAGGCGCACAGCATCATGGGTGTTGTAGTCTTTCCCAGCCAGAGACTCATCTGTGCTGAACACCCAACTGCAAGTTGCATTTATTTATACAGTGCCTTGAACGTAGCAGGACTAGGCTCACTCTATTGAAAATTGTCGAATTAGCAAAAAAAGCAAGAATTTGCATTTATACATCGCCTTTCACCACCTCAGGATGTCCCATAGCTCTTTACAATTAATGAATTACTCTTTGAAGTGTAGTCACTGTTGAAAACTTTTTTTCTATTTAGAGATACAGCACTGAAACAGGCCCTTTGGCCCACCATCAACCATCAACCACCCACCATCAACCACCCATTTATACGAATCCTACATTAATCCCATTACCCTCTCACATCCCCACCTTCCCTCAATTCCTCTACCACCTACCATTCTAGGGGCGATTTATAATGGCCAATTTACCTATCAACCTGCAAGTCTTTGGCTGTGGGAGGAAACCGGAGCACCCGGCAAAAACCCACACGATCACAGGGAGAACTTGCAAACTCCGCACAGGCAGTACCCAGAACTGAACCCAGGTCCCTGGAGCTGTGAGGCTGCGGTGCTAACCACTGCACCGTTCATGGCTGAATGTTATGTACTCCTCCAGATGTGTTGATAAGGTTTGGCGCCTGATTTCTTCTGAATCAAATGACCTCAGTGGAATAGCAGGATAGCTCCTACAATATTTTTCAACACCTTCGATACTGAGGGAAAAGTTAAGTAAAGTTGCTCCTGATCACTTTCTACCACCCCCAGTGGAAAGCAGATGTGTGTGGATGTTGCATGAGGGCACATACAATATCATCTTGCATTTATATCATACATTTAACATACAAACATCCCGAGGTGCTTCACAGACAGGCATATGGAAGACAGATGTCAGGGCTGGAAAGGAGAAATTAGAAGGGGTGACCAAAAGTCTGGTTAAAGAGGCGGGTTCTGAGGAAGCATGCAAAGGAGGACAGAGGACATGGGGAGAAGGGTTTCGGTAATACAAAAAGAAAATACTGGAAATACTCGGCAGGTCAGGCAGCAGCTTTGGAGAGAGAAACAGATAGATCACGTTTTTGTCAGAAGTGCAAAATGTTACTTTAAGCAAGTATAGAGGCAGGGAAAGTGAGAGGGGTGGATAGGTCAGGAAGGCAGGAGCCATTAAATGACAGAAGGGATGATGGTGCAAAGCAAAAGGAGTGGTAATGGGACAAGTAAAGGAAGAAAAGATGAGTCTACGGGAGGTGTCAATGGAAACAGCAAACTTATTACCAGTTCTGATGAAAGGTCACAGATCTGAAACATTAATTCTGTTTCTCTGTCCACAGATGCTGGCAGGGCTGCTGAGCATTTCAAGCGTTTTTTGTTTTTACTTCATTACCAGCACCTGTTGTCTGAAAAGAATGGAAGCAGTGGTTGTACTCTGAAGTTGTTTAACTCTATTGTGAGTCTGGAAAGATGTTCGGTGCCTAAGTAGGCAGTTCCTGATAGTAGGGGCTGAATTATCACCTCGGTGGCGGGAAACAGGAGCGGGGATTGTTTCCGGGTCCCAAATGCAACCCTCACCAGCACACAGCCTGGCTCTGGGAGGAAACAGTCAGCTGATGGAATTTTGACCCATAATTGGCATGGAGACAGGTTCCTTGTCCATTAAGGGCAATGGGTGGGCTCTTTGAGGCTGGAGGGCTAATCAGATACCTTCCAGCTTCAGAGGAGCACCCAGCTGCAGTAAAAAGTAAGTAACTGAGAAGACACTTCAACAAGAAAGTCCTCTCTCAGGCATTTTTATAAACTTTAATTTAAAAATACAAAACGCAGCCAGCCACCACTGTTGAGTGGTTGGGGGGGGGGGGGGTGGGGGACCTCCACAGAGTGGCCTTTCAATGCACCCCCACCCAGGCAGGGAGGACCTGTAGGCCTGCCTGAAGCACTGGCACCCCAGCCTGCTGCTGGGTGCCGACCTCCAAGTCGTAAGCCTACCCCCGCCCCCATCTCATCGGGAAATTGGAGGCCAACTGGAAAAATTGTAAAATGCTCGTTAAGAGACTTGTTAAGCAGAGGTTAAGGAGGCCAAATAGGAATTTCCTTAATCTCTGCTTAACAAGGCTCACCTCATGGGAGCTGGCAGCCTTAGGGCCAAAATGGCCATTGTCAGGAATGGGTTTGGGAACCTAGCATTCAGGCTGACCTTATAATTTCTGGGCCCCTTCCACCTCCATTCCCGACCTCAGCGGGGCCTGAAAATTCAGCCCTAGGAGTCAGGTAGCCAGAGGTTGTGCAACTCATATTGGTGCTAAAACTGGATACAGTTTCTCCTCATTTACTCCTATTGAAGCCTTTCATGATTTTGAATACCTCGATCAAATCTCCTCTTAACCTTAATATAAAAGCAATATTATCCTACATACAAATGAACATACGAATTAGGAGCAGGCCACTCGGCCCTTCGAGCCTGCTCCGCCATTCAATAAGTTCATGGCTGAACTCATCACTCCACATTTCCACCTAACCCCAATAACCTTCCACCCACTTGCTTACCAAGAATCTATCTACCTCTGCCTTAAAAATATTCAAAGACTCTGCTTCCACCGCCTTTTGAGGAAGAGAATTCCAAAGACTCACGACCCTCTGAGAGAAAACATTTCTCATCTCTGTCTTAAATGGGCGACCCGTTATTTTTAAACAGTGACCACTAGTTTGAGATTCTCCCACAAGGGGAAACATCCTTTTCACATCCACCCTGTCAAGACCCCTCAAGATCTTATATGTTTCACTCAAGTCACTTCTTACTCTTCTAAATTCCAGCAGATACAAGCCTAGCCTGTCCAATCTTTCCTCATAAGACAGCCCACTCATTCCAGGTATTAGTCTAGTAAACCTTCTCTCTACTGCCTCCAACGCATTTACATCCTTCCTTAAATAAGGAGACCAATACTGTACACAGTACTCCAGATGTGGTCTCACCAATGCCCTGTATAGCTGAAGCATAACCTCCCTACTTTTGTATTCAATTCCCCTCGCAATAAACTATAACATTCTATTAGCTTTCCAAACTACGTGCTGTACCTGCATGCTAACCTTTTGTGATTCCTGCACTAGGACACCCAGATCCCTCTGCATCTCAGAGCTCTGTAATCTCTCACCATTTAGATAATATACTTCTTTTTTATTCTTCCTGCCAAGGTGGATTCTTTCCCACATTATATTCCATTTGCCAGGTCTTTGCCCATTCAATTAACCTATCCCTTTGCAGCCCTCTTAGGTCCTCTTCACAAGTTACTTTCCTTACCTATTTTTGTGTCAGCATCACTTTTAGCAACCAAACCTTCGGTCCCTTCATCTAAGTCATTTATATCAATTGTAAAAAGTTGAGGCCCTAGCACAGACTAAGGCATTAACTATCTCACTAGCCACTTCTGTTAACACCCTAGGATGAAGTCCATCAGGACCCGGGGACTTGTTAGCCTGTAGCTCCAACAATCTGTTCAGTATCACTTCCCCGGTGATTGTAATGTTCTTGAGTTCCTCCCTCCCTTCCATTTACTGACTTACAATAATACTGGGATGTTACTTGTATCCTCAATAGTGAAGACCGATGAAAAATATCTGTTCAATTCATTTGCCATCTCCTTATTGTCCATTATTAATTCCCCAGATTCACTTTCTATATGACCAAAGCTCACTTTGTTAACTCTTCTTTTTTAAATATCTATAGAAACTCTTACTATCTGTCTTTATATTTCTAGCTGGCTTTCTCTCGTACTCTAATTTTACCTTCCTTATCAATCTTTTAGTCATTCTTTGCTGTTTTTTATATTCTGTCCAATCTTCTGACCCGCCTCCCATCTTTGTGCAATTATAGGCTTTTTCTTTAAGTTTGATACTATCTTTAACTGCTTTAGTTAACCACGGATGGCAGGTCCCACCCTTGGAATTTTTCTTTCTCGTTGAAATGTATCTATTCTGTGTATTCTGAAATATCCCATTAAATGTCTGCCACTGCATCTCTATTGACCTATCCCTTAACCTAATTTGCCAGTTCACTTTAGCTCGCTCTGCTTTCATGCCCTCATAATTGCCCTTAATTAAGTTTAAAATACTAGTCTTAGACCCACTCTTCTCTCCCTCAAACTGAATGTAAAATTCAATCATATTATGATCGCTGCTACCTAGGGGCGCCTTATCAATAAGGTCATTAATTAATCCTATCTCGTTACACAATACCAGGTCTAGTATAGCCTGCTCTCTGGTTGGCTCCAGCACGTATTGTTCCAAGAAATTATCCCGAAAACATTCTATGTACTCCTCATCTAGGCTACCTCTGCCCATCTGATTTTTCCAGTATGTATGTAAGTTAAAATCCCCCATAATTATCGCTGTATCTTTCTGACAAGCTGCCATTATTTCTTCCTTTATACCCCATCCTACAGTGTGGTTAATGTTAGGTGGCCTGTACACAGCTCCCACAAATGACTTCTTGCCTTTATGATTTCTCATCTCTACCCAAACTGCTTCTACATCCTGGTCTCCTGAGCTTAGGTCATCCCTCTCTATTGCACTAATACCATCATTAATTAACATAGCTACCCCTCCACCTTTTCCGAGCTTCCTGTCCTTCCTAAATGCCATGTACCCTTCAATATTCAGGTCCCAATCTAAGTTGTTCTGCAGCCATGTCTCTGTATTGGCTATCAGATTGTACTTATTTATTTCTACTTGTACTCTCAGTTCATCTGTTTTGTTTTGAATGCTACATGCATTCAGATACAGATCCTATAGTTTTGTCCTTTTCTTATTTTTGTAACCTCCAGCCTTATCTGTTGATTTACTCTTAGATTTGTACACTCTGTCTCTTCCTGTCTCAGTCTGTTTATCATTTCCCATATTAATGCCTTTCTCTCTTGCCTTGTCTTTATTCCTTGATATACCATATCTTCCCAAATTTGATCCCTTGCCCCCACTATTCAGTTTAAAACCCTCTCTACTTCCCTAGTTATGTGGCTCGCTAGAACACCAGCCCCAGCACGGTTCAGGTGTAGACTGTTCCATAGGTAGAGCCATCATGTTCCCCAGAACTGCTGCCAGTGCCCCATGAACTGGAACCCACTTCTACCACACCAGTCTTTTAGCCCCGCATTAATTTCTCTAATCTTAATTGCCCTATGCTAGTTTTCAGGTGGCTCAGGTAATAATCCAGAGATTATTCCCTTTGATGTTCTGCTTCTTAATTTGGTGCCTAGTTCCTCATATTGACTATGCAGAATCTCTTTCCTTGTCCTGCTTAAGTCGTTGGTATCTACATGGACCACAACGACTGTATCCTCCCCCTCCCACAGTAAGTTCCTCTCCAGCCCTGAGCAGATGTAAATGTGAATCTCAATTGACATGTTGCTTCACAGCTTTGCCAGTTCTGATGAAAGGTCACTGACCTGAAACGTTAACTCTGCTTCTCTCTCCACAGATGCTGCCAGATCTGCTGAATATTTCCAGCATTTTTTGTTTTTATTTCAGATTTCCAGCATCTGCAGTATTTTGCTTTTATTTTAGGTTTCAAAGTGAACTCTGTTTTACAACAATCGAACATAAATGCATGCTATCCTCTAATCGCTATCTTTTCTTGTGTGTATGTCTGTGTGAGTGAATGAGGTTGCGAACATTTTCAGGTATTGTTTTTATAAATAGTTATCTTTTTAAATCTATGAGAAAATCTGCCGTTTGTCCATTTATGTGACCCTTAAAACAATCAGGGACTAAAACACTATTTATTAGATAAAGTATCTGTGGTCAGTTGAGAAATGAAAAGTGGAAATCACCCACACCATTTCCCACCTGTCCGTTACATTCCTAATGAGGAAACATTAGGGGCAATTTTAACCTGACTTGCTGGGTGAGAATTCAAACAGTTGGGTAGAGTGCTGGTTTTACACACCGCCCAATATTACACTCTGTTGCCTTCAATGAAAAGTCAAATCAGTCAGGATGTAAAACCATCATTGCACCCAATCCAGTTAATTTGTGATTTAAACTTTAGTGGCGATTCATTAATATTCTAGTACACTCGCATAGTTAGGGCCCTTCCAAATTCACAGTCAAATTTTACAAATTTCATACCCACAGCATTTTAAGAATTGCGACTTTCACAATTTCATGTACTTCAATTATAAATTTGACAGTGCCACAACAAACAATGAAAATGATCGATTTAAAACAGAAAAAAGACAAGGGAGGTTTCTGGTTTCAAATAGCATTTATTTTATACTCAAAAACTATTGTGAAAAGCTGACTATAAACAGGTCACATTCTTCACTCACTGAAGTCAGTGGTTGAATGTGAGCAATGTAACTGTCTCTTTGTTTATTCTTTGTCTCTGCACTGTGAACAGCTGACCGTGTTTAGACGCAGCTCTCTCCGCGTCCACAGAGTTTGTTGGAATTATCAGGCAGTGCTGTGCTAGCCTTGCAAGGTGGGGGATTCTGCATTCCACAGCGTTCCAAAACTGTAGCGCAGGCAAAGTACAATCTGCTTCTTTTGCAATGCTTTTATAAGCAGGAATCTCCAGCTTACAGTTCTTGTCAAAGCCAGGAATCGCATCAAACGGGTTTAAATCCACCATCAACAGGTGCATTTGTGCAGGGACAAAGATACGCACAGCTTTCAAGAATACCGCAGAAAGTTGTTGAAACCTCTGAGTCACTTTTCCTTCACTGCTTGACTCTTCCCTGTAGCAGTAATATTGCCTGGGATTTTACAAAGTTCCCGACGATGGGCCCTGTGGTGGTGGGGGGGCTGAAAGATCGTTCCGGCAGTGGTCCGCCACACAGCCCGACGCCAGGAGTGCCGGGCCCGATCTTCCGGCGGTGGCCAGGCTTCATGGCGGCCCTCCATCCACCCCCCCGCCGCTGGGCGATGGGACCCAGATTAAAATATTAAAATTAGCAGAAAGCATATATTTAAATAAAATTGACTCCAATCTTACTGTCGGGCCACAATTTTCTGAGCAGCAGCTGGCACTTACGCTCCTTCACTTTCTCATCTGGGGAAAGCAGGTGCCGCAGTGGTGAGGAAGGGGGGAACGTAAGATTTTTAGTGCAAGGGGAGGGGACAGGGTCAAATTTACATCATTAGTGTAGGGGACGGTGGGAAGGGTTGACCTATGCACTTTGTTCAGTTTGGGGCATGAAGGTCAAATGTGGAAGGTTAGTGCTTTGGTGGGGGGTGGGGGAAGAGGGCAAATAATGAATTTTATTGTTATTGGGGGCTGGGAAACAGGCAGCAGATTTTTAATCAGTACAGTGAGGGGGTATAATGTTAAAAATTTAAATTAGCTGGCAGGGCTTTAAAAATGGCGCCAATGCCTGCGCACAGGCAGCTGACGCCATTGCCTGTATCGGAGAGCCCGCCCCCTCCACATGATTGGAGAGGTTGGCCCGACCGGCATATTATTGTGGGCCAGCACGAGGGAGATCGCTGTGGCATGGCGGCGTGCGGTACGGGCCGCCATTATTTTTTGCCCGTCACCGCTCCCGGTGGTGGGTGCATAAAATCCAGCCCATTGTTTGAGCTTCCTTGCCATGCAAGGAAACACCTCTTGAGCACAGGCATTTAATTCAGCATCATCAGAGCGTTGTTCGTTTGACTGTGCTTCAGCCCAAAACAGTACATCCATTACTTTATTGTAAGCTTTATGGAACAAAGAACAAAGAACAGTACAGCACAGGAACAGGCCATTCGGCCCTCCAAGCCTGCGCCAATCTTGATGCCTGCCTAAACTAACACCTTCTGCACTTCCCGGGCCCATATCCCTCTATTCCCTTCCTATTCATGTGATGTGTCGGCAATTCAGACCAAGTGATTAAATCCATTAGCCGTGTGGCATTCTTGGCAACAAAATGAACCACCACATTAAGCTGAGCATCGTTTAGAAGGGTTACAATGTCTGTTAAAACCTGTGTTTTCGGTGTCAGCGTGAGCTCTTCTGAGGTGAACTCTGAGTAGTGTTTCAGGTGAGCTACATGATACTGTACTGCCCAAAACCAAGAATTCCAACGTGTAATTACTGGCTCTGGAGGAAGGGCGATATTTTATTCCCCAATTTCAGCCATTTGAGCCACACTTGCAATGTGTTGCCTGCATCGAAGCTTGCGGCTAGAGCAGTGTCTGTAAATATTTTTAACATAGCTGACCATTTTGTCAACTTTACCAAACTCACTTTTCCACAGCTCACTGACAAGAGAAATTAAATATGCATTACAAGGAATATGCACAGCATTAGGCATTACACCTTGGAGCACAGATTTGAAAGATTTTGTCATGGAAGTTGCATTGTTCATCAGACAATTTGATGAAATCTGCACCGTATTCTGAAACAATTTTGATTATCACTAGGGATATTGTGGTGTTATTAACAGCTTCTAAGTAGACGCAGTCTACTTCCGTCACCTTCCGTCCTCCGCCAAAATTAAGTCTGGGGTGGGAAGGCCTGTGAACGGCCTCCCACCCGCCACCAATTGAGGCCTTTAACTGGGCAATTAAGGGCCTTGTCCCGCCACCGCTGCAATTAGCCGTGCGGTGGGTGGCCCTGTGCCAAAGTTAGGAAACCATTGTTCCCTCAGCGTGAAAAACCATGTGGGCTGCTTGCTGGCTCGGGGGGTTGTGGAGTGAGTTGCGAGGTCCCTCGTTAAAAGACTTTTTTTTTGCGTGTTCATTTTCCAGGAGAGCGGTGTTGGATGCTCTCTTTCTGCAGCGATGGCTTTCGGACGCTAAGTGGCGCAGAACCCTTGCCCACCATATGTGATCCAACATAACATTGCAGCTGGAAACAGTACTCCACCATTGGCATGCAGAATTGAGCTTTCAAATTCTTTCACTTGATGTGCTGCAGTAATGGGTGTGGCCATTTTTGATTTGTTCTTTCTGGCATTCTCATTTGTCTTCTAATACTTGAGACTGCTTCTCACAAAACATCACCGGAAGCCCTCCCTTGTCTACCAATCAGCGAGTTGAGTCTTTTGTCAATGAATAAAACGCGTGAAGTTTGCAAAATGGCCAATTTCACAGAGGATCTGAGATATCACGGTCCGTGACGCATATTCCATGGACGTGAATTTGGTCGAGCCCTACTCGTAGTTAATTATTCATAAAACTTTAAATGAAAAATACAGCTAGTTAAAGTGTTTAGATTAAGGAAATCTAATAATTCTGGGTGAGGCAATGGTTCATTTGCTAAAACCTGATGAGCCACTCCTGGATCCAGTTTCTTCGATTTTAATCAGGCATTCATGTGACCTACTAAACCAGTACCTCATTTTTTTTTCAAAAAAAAAGCAACCTCCTACTTCCTGGAACCATAAGTTGTTTCACTTTTCTTTCACAGTGAATGGTTATCCCTGCCTGTTCTGACATCAACATCACTCCCTAATTCCGAGGATAAGATTATTAGTAATACTTCAGTGTCCTTGGAAAATAAGCAGATGAGGTATGTGTTCAAGTCTTCTGTAACTTAGGAGATAAATCTTGTGTTTCTGAGACCTGTTTTATTTTTTGTGGGTGGAGAAGGGAGGATGAAACAGATTGGTTTCCGGCTACTGTTGTTTTCAAAGGGTAAAAGAACATGAATATGTTGACAACCAAAGGTCATTATAATATTATAACTTTGGCAGGTACTTAATTTGTACCGCCTCATTAACTTCCTTGGACAGTTGCAATATTTGTTATAAAAAAGTAATATCTCTGTGTGACTTGTTATTAAAAAGTAAAAGCTCAGTCAGTTTGCAATCTAAATTCCTCATATCTCTAACAAATGTCACCAGTTCTCCAGACACTCACTCTAAAACTGTTATTTACCTGTTCTATTGAATTGCCTTTACTATTTATGAATTTACAAGTTTATATTTCTGCTCCAGTCCAGAATCTATTTATAGAACTTTCACAATCACTTATTTGCATAACATTTATCTTCAACTTTTGGATCCTGGTGTGAAATCTCAGGAACAAATTTAACCCATGAAACATTACTGCTGTAGAAAGAATAATCCAGGTACTGGGAAAGTAGGAATCAGAACAGGCCATTCAGTGTCTTAGGTTAGCTCCGACATTCAATTAGATCAGGGTTGTCCAACCTTTTCGCGTGGTGGTGGTGGTGGGGGGGGGGGGGGGGGGGGGGGTGGGTACGAGGCCACATTACAATTTCTGTCTTACGTATCGAGACAAATTCAGAAAGATAAAGGCATTAAAATTTATCTATCAATCAAAACAGCAACAGATGTACATTTTTTGTGAAAAAGCTTTCAATGAGAAGACTAATTTATTGACTCCTTTTCTCTTCACTATGTTGGGCATTGATTTAGTGATATACCTGGTATTTTTTTGCTTACACAAGTAGTCAATGTTTGCCCACATACTTGTAGCGATCCGGAGTATTCTGGATAGATGTCAATCTGTCAGAAGTGATTTTGATCACTCTGTGTCCCCCGTCTCTCTCTCTGCCCCTCCCTCTCTGTCCCCCTTTCGCTCTCTCTCTCTCTCTCTCTGTCCTCCCCCCCCCCTCTCCTTCTGTCCTCTCTCTCCATCCCCCTCGCTTCCTGCCCCCCTCTCTCTCTCTGCCCCGCTCTCTTTCTCTCTCTCTGCCTCTTTCTCTGTCTACCTCCCTTTCTCTCTGTCTTCCCCTCTCACCCAGTCCCCCTCTCTCTATCTGTCCACTCCACCCCCACCCCTCTTTCTCTCTCTGTGCTCTCTCTCCCTGTAGCAGAGAGCGGGAACACTCAGCAGATAGTTGATCAGCTTTTTTTTTTAATCGCAAGTCAGTTTCACAGTTCCCTCAGAGAGGGAACAATGGTTTCCTAACTTCGGACAGATTCAGGGTTTTCTGCCGGGCTTTTAAAAAAATGCCAAATCTGTCTGAAGTTGGGAAACGGCTGTTCTCACTGTCAGCTTTGAAACTGAATTCCGATTTATTTTTTTATATAAAGCTGGTGTGCAAGAAGACAAAGAGAAATTTCTCATCTCCAGTTATGGATCCCTGGTGAGGGTGAGGCATGGCCCCGGGTACAGTATTCATCCATGGGCCGGATGGAAACCTTTGACGGGCCGGATCCTGACCCACGGGCCTTATGTTAGACAACCCTGAATTAGATCATGGCTGATCTGTGCCAGTTACCTGCTCTTGCTCCATATCTCTTGATACCCTTATCCAACAAAAACCAATGGATCTGTCTTGAAAGCTCCAGTTGATGCCGAGTGTCCACAGCCGATTGGGGGAGTGATTTCCACTACCCTCAGTGGAAAAAGGACTTCCTTATTTCCCTCCTGACTGGCCTAGCTCTAACTTTAAGATTGTTCTTGATTCTACCACCAGACAAAATAGTTTCTCTGTATCTACCCTATTAAATCCTTTTAACATTTTAAACACCTCTATCAGTTCACTCCCACGCCACACATTTCCCGCAAGGAAATGCAAGCCAAATTCATGGAATCGGTCCTCATAATTTAACCTGCTAAACACTGGCATAATTCTGACTATACTATTTTATGACAGCTATGAATATATTTGGAAATGGCTTTTAGGTATGACAACCTGCCCAATTAGAAACCTGCCTTCTGTGGCTCCCATAAGGTTCAGTAAGCCACAGCACTGTGTGGTAGGTACTGAGTCCTACTCTTGTGGAAGGCTTCAGGACTGCTCTCTGTACTGCATTAGTGGATTGCAGCTGGAGCAACAATAAGGACATTACAGTTGACCTCAGGGCAACCAGAGGTGTTAGGGACTCACGTAGGCAAAGGGAGAGAAGTTAAAGGAGGTGGCCAAAGAGATAATAAAAGGTAGGTTCTGACTTTTGAACATAGGGAGAGAGGTAGCAAAATAGAAGGATTTAGGAAGAGTATTCAAGAGTGGAGAAGCTTGGCTGCTGAATGTTCTGCCACTGATATGGGGTGGGCTCAGAATAACTCAGAAGGCATGCGCTGGGACGTAAAGATGGAAAGGACTACTGAAGTGGTGAAGCCATATATGGATTTGAAAATGAGGAAGAGCAAAGTGTTGGGGGAACAGGAAGCCAATGAGATTGGCGAGTGTGGAACTTAGTACAGGAGAAGATATAGAATCATACAGCACTGAAGGAGGCCATACAGCTCATCGTGTCTTTAAAAGAGCTGTCCAATTAGTCCCACTCCCCATGCTCTTTCCCTGTAACCCTGCAAATTTTTCCTTTTTAAGTATATATCCACTTCCCCTTTGAATGTTATTATTGAATATGCTTCCACCGCCCTTTCAGACAGAGCATTCCAGATCATAACGACCCACATTGTAAAATAAAGTTTCCTCATCTCATCCCCTGGATTTTTCCCCAATTATCTTAAATCTGCCCGCTCTTGGTTACCGACCCTCCTGCTGGTGTACGAGTGTAGGAGATGGAGCTTATGTCAGGTACAGTTTGCAAGTGGCAGGAAGAATGCTGGAGAAATCTGAACAGAAGTATAACTGGCAGGTAAGTGGAAAGGACCTTTTCTTTGTGAATTCTCATAGTACACAATGAAAAGGTCTTTTGTGAGCCTTTGCTGAGTTAATAGGTACCTTGTATTATGCACACAATGAAATCTCTGATCTGAATGGTGCTCAGGACCAACCAGTTCAGAATCCTGGTAATTGACTGAAACTTGGTATTTCCAGCATGTCATGATAAAGAGTATACTAGCTTGAGATTAAAGAATGTCTTGCATTTATATAGTGGCTGTTTACAACTCTTGGAAATTTATTAAAGTGCTCTGCAGATGGTGAGTTAGCAATGACTGTTAGATGTACAAACACAGCTGCCATTTTACACATATCATGATTCTACTAATAACAATAAGATAAATAAACTGTTACTTCTTTGCTGTTGTTGGTTGAGGGAACTATGCTATAATGTCCACCTGAACAGACAGACCCAGTTTAATGTCGTATATGAAGCTCTGTTACTGAAGTGTTAGTACAATCTTCAGAGATAAAATTATACACCTATTAGTAAAGGCTCCAGCACTCCATTTTTAATTAATGTGATACTTTTTCTTCCCATTTATCCCTAGAGATCTGCCTGTATTACTGTTGATGTGGAAGGATGGCTGAGTCTAGTATAACAACCACAAAGAATCCAAGCATGGATCTGACAGAAACAGGTCAGTTTCTGAAAATCCACATCTCTCATTGACAGTGATGTGCATTTCATACCAGAAAAGTGGCTGCATTAATGGCTACTGACATTGAATTACATCGGACTTACAGCACAGAAACAGGCCATTCGACCCGACTGATCTATGCCATCGTTTATGCTCCACACAAGCTCCCTCCCACCCCTCTTCACCTAACCCTATTGCCATATCCTTCTATTCCTTTCTCCTTAATGTGTTTATCCAGCTTCCCTTTAACTGCATCCACACTATTCACCTCAACTACTCCATGTGGTAGTGAGTTCCACATTCTCACCACTCTCTGAGGAAGTTTCCCCTGAATTTCTTATTGAATAAAGTCTGTTAAACACAAGGACAAGAAATGACACTTGCAACCTGCTGACTTTCTATAGTGATTAAAGGTGTCTGACATGGTCCCAAGAGTATATCAATTGCCATAGTATTGTTCCATCTCTTGAAACAGCTTTGTAAAGTGTGCCATATATGGATCCCACCTAAAGTGAGTGCTTCCATTAGAAAGACTTGCATTTTTATAACACCTTTCATGATCGCAGGACTTCCCAAAGCACTTTACAACCAATGAAATTATAATATAGGAACACAGCAGCCATTTTGCACACAAGGTCCCACAAACAGCAATGTGATAATCAGTTTGTGTGATATTGATTGAGGGACACATATTGCCCAGGGCACTGGGGAAAATGCGCCTGCTCTTCTTCAAAATAGTGCCCTGATATATTTGACGCCACCCCCCCCCCCCACCCCCCACAACTCCCCATTCCGAGAGAGCAGACAACGTCTTGGTTTAATGTCTCATCCAAAAGATGCAACAATGCAGCACTCTCTCTGCTCGTACTGGAGAGTCAATCTAGAACCTAGATTTTGCTTAAATTTCTAGAGTGGGATTTGAACCCACAACCTTATGACCCAGCGGTAGGAGTGCTACCAACTGAGCCACAGCAAGCCTGCCTAAAATGTCATACTTAGCAGCCACTGGGTGACATTCCTGTTCATTGCAATTTATCTCACTCCTCTTGAAACTGAACAAAATAGTAACTGAATATCATAAGGGCAGAGTGTCACGATTTTAGAATGTTTACATCGAATTTTCTGCTGGTCTCTGTATTTTACATTTACTTCTCAGTTATTTCCATTCATATCGTCTGCTTCCTACTTTTCTGCCTTACATGAAAAGTAATAAAAACAAGAAATGCTGGAAATACTCAACAGGTCTGGCAGCATCTGTGGAGAGAGAAGCGGAGTTAACCTTTCATCAGAACTGGCAAATATTAAAAATACAATAGGTTTTAAGCAAATAAAACGGGGGTGGGGCAAGAGGTGTTGATAGGACAAGGTCACGGAGAATAACTGACCAGAAGGTCATGGAGAAAAGGGAAACAGTATGTTAATGGTGTGCTGAAAGACAAAGCATTAGTGCAGAGAGGGTGTTAATTGACAGAAAAATGAACAGCCCTGGCCCAAAGCACAAACATGAAAAAAACAGTGGGTAGGCACAGTAGAAACAAACTAAAATAAAATAAATAAAAAAAGACAAAAAAAGAAAAATAGAAAGGGGGCCCATCATGCTCTGAAAATTTTTGTTTTTATTTTTCGTTATTTTTCTTTTTTATTTGTTTATTTTATTTTAGTTTGTTTCTACTGTGCATCATTGTGGATGATTTCCAACAGGGCCATGATGTTGATGCAATCTGCTGAGGAGTGATAACACCTTCCCCATAAATGAAGCCTCCCTGCCTGGCTATAACTTCCACCACTCAACCGCATCCAGAACGTCCTGGTGACAGTGTGGCTCTTATCACTAAATCACACCTTGGCCTGACCTCAGTCTTCTGGCACGTTCTCCTCCTTTGAGCATTTCACCTTGTTCCACCCCTCTTCCCACTCATTTAAAATCCTTGTTCCCTACTGCCCACCCAAGTACTATAAAAATTCTCGCTCCAAGCTATCTTCACTGCCTTCCTCGCCTAGCCTCTGCAACAAGCCCCTTCTCACCCTCAGCGGTTTCAAACCGCATCGCAAATCATTATGCTCTCTATCCTTTAAGTTCACTGCCCTCCTTGAGGTCATCTAAAACTCTGTTGCTGAGTCCTAACCAAGTCCCATTCACCCACCACCCCTGTGCTCGCTGATCTACATTGGCTCCCAGTTAAGCAACGCCTCACTTTTAAAATTCTTTTCCTTGTTTTCATCTCTGGAATTCCCTCCCTAAACATCTCCACCTCTTCCTCTCGTTCCATCATTAAGACACTCTTTAAGACCTACCTCTTTGACCAAGCTTTTGCCCTAATGACTCCTGATGAGTCAAATTTTGTTTGGTAACACTCCTGTGAAGCACTTTGGGACATTTTGCTATGTTAAAGGCACTATGAAAATACAAGTTGTTGTTATTTTCTACAGCAGTTAAGTAGCCTTCCAACACATGCCGCCATAAAGGATAGACAGTCGATGAGATACCTAAGGGTGGTGAGTGCACCATACCCCAATGGGGTAAATTTTCATCTTCGTCTGGGCAGTAATCCTGCAAAGCAGATCGGTCCATTAGAGAACCCACTGGACATTGACTCCATTGAAATCAATGGGATGAAAATAATTCTGGTGCTATAATGTTCAGGCTGTCCACTCTGTCGGGTTGTTGCCCAGGTGGTGAAGACAAAAGTTTCCTCCAATGTCTTCTGGACAGCAGGAAATCTTACAGGGCGAGCGGAATTATATTTACTTCAGAATATTGGCATCTGCTTCGGGTCAACGATGACAGAAGCAAAATTCTGTGGATGCTGGAAAACTGAGATATAACAACAACAACAACTTTATTTATATCACACCTCTAATGTAAGAAAAAGTTCCAAGGTGCTTCACAGAAGCATTAACCTGAAAATAACCAAAAACTGTTAGAAATACTTAGCAAGTCAGGCAGCATCTGCGGAGAAACAGTTAACGGGCTGGATTAGCGGAGGTGGCAGAGGTCTGACCACTGGGGCCGAAAGCCAGGTGGGGGGGAGGAGGCAACCCTGCTTCAGAGGGTGGCGGGACCCGGGGCCACATTTTGCTTCAGAGGATGGTGGCCTGCCCCCAAGAGCTGCCGGCCCATTCAGTGGGCTGGCAGTTCAGCAGCGCCTCTGCTAGCGTTGACCACTGCTGGGGCTGCACCTGGAGGATGAAGGCACATCAATGGCCTTGTGCCATCAGAGTCAGATAGGTAGGCTCTGGGTCCAGTCGGGCAGGTCCCGGCAAAGGGGGTGGTGGTGATCTCTGAGGGCAGATGGCACCATTGCTGTGGGGGTAGCCATTGCTGCAGCGGGGGGCGGGGGGTGGGGGGGGGCCCTCTGTGGCCAAAGAAGGCCCCCCCCCCCCACCCCCCGGAACCCGCTGGGAGGCCGGGTGATCTCCCCATGTAGTGGCATGCCCCCCAGCCACAGGTAAAACGCCACTGGAGGTGGAAAGAGGCCTTTAATTGGCCATTTAAGTGGCTCAATTGGGCTGTGGGTGGGCGGGGCATCTGCCAGCTTTCCCGCCACTGGCAAAATGGCACAACAGTGGGAAGACATCGGGCACGCCACCCAATGCCTTCCCGCGCCATTGTCAGCCTTCCCACTTCCCGGCCCATGCGCTAAACACTGGTAAAACGTTTCCGGTCAATGGCCTTTCAACAGCACCGGAAGCTGCTTTATATTTAACAGTTTTTAAGCAATTACGGGGGGCAGGAAAACAGGGTGGGGTGGGAGTGGCGGAAAGAGCAGAGAAGGTCTATGATACGATAGAGGGCAGGAGTGATTCAATGACTAAAGGAATGATGGACAAGGTGGGTGGTGATGGGACAAGTGAAGATCAGATAATGAAAGCCTCCATCTGCCTTTCTCTACCTTCCCTTTTACATTTAACAATTTGGGTGGCCTCTGTCGTTTCTTATTCTTATAGTGGAAGCTGTTGCTCAGAAACTGAGCACAGCGATTGAACAGGGAGACAAGGAAACCGCAACTGAGTGCGCTGCGATCCTGGCTGAGCAACATGCTCCCATCACTGTCCAACTCAAGAAAGCTGCCTTTCCTCAACATGAAATCAAGTAAGTTTAGTTTAACCAGGGTTCTCGGAGAGGGAAGGTGTGGCAATTACTTCAATAGACCCATATTTAAAAGTAATTTTCCTGAATAAACTGAAGATGCACGGGGTTGAATCATAGAATGATATCGCACAGAACGAAGCCATTCGGCCATTGTGCCTGTGCTGACCCCTTAGTAGGGTTATTCAATTAATACGACTCCTCTGCCCATTCCTCATAGCCCTGTAAATATTTTCCCTTCAAGTATTTATCCAATTCTCTTTTCCAACTTACTGCTAAATCCACTGCCCTTTCAGGCAGTGCATTCCAGATCACAGCAACTCAGAGTAAAAAAAGTTTCCTTTAGTTGCCTTTAGTTCTTTTGCCAATGACCTTAACTCAGTGTCCTCTGGTCACAGAGTCTTCTGGCGATAGAGTAAATAAGGAAAAACTATCAAAACCATTCATGATTTTGAACTCCTCTATCAACTCTCTGGTGAGCAGATTGCTTAAAAAATTATGATTATAGAAATTTTGTGCTCTATTACTGAATTGCTTCTGACTATTCTCAGGCCTTTACCAATTAATTTAATATTTAGATACAATGGAGTGTGAGCTCTGAGTGACTCATCATCCTTTCTAATCTTACACCCCACTCGTGGTTAGCACCGCAGCCTCACAGCTCCAGCAACCCAGGTTCAATTCTGGGTACTGCCTGTGTGGAGTTTGCAAGTTCTCCCTGTGTTTGCGTGGGTTTCCTCCGGGTGCTCCGGTTTCCTCCCACATGCCAAAGACTTGCAGGTTGATAGGTAAATTGGCCATTATAAATTGCCCCTAGTATAGGTAGGTGGTAGGGAAATATCGGGACAGGTGGGAATGTGGTAGGAATATGGAATTAGTGTAGGGTTATTATAAATGGGTGGTTGATGGTCGGCACAGACTCGGTGGGCCGAAGGGCCTGTTTCAGTGCTGTATCTCTAAAACTAAAACTAAACTAAAACACTCCATACCTCCGCTGATCCTGGGTCTGGGGAGTGAAAACTAGCTTTCCTTCAGTTCACGCTCTCGTAGTTATTTGCTCTGTTGTCTGTTTGCTCGCCATACATTGAGCAGGGCCCCTATGTAGCTAAGGATGAAAGAAAGAGACCTAGGATTCTTAGTAGACTCAACACTGAACATGTCCAAACAATACCGAGCAGCTGTCAAAAGCCAATTGAATGTTGAACCACACAGCCTTAAACCAGCAGAATGCAAATTGTAGGAAGCCATGGCAAAACTGTACAGACCTCTCATCACATTACACCTACAGTCCTGGTCACTGAGATACCAGAGAGACAGTCAAACAGTGGAAGCAATTCAGAGAAAAGTCATAGGTCGGATCCTTGGTGTTAAGGTTGTGAATTATGAAGAAAGACTGGAGAAGCTTGGAAAGGAGATGACCTTATAGAGGGGATGGAAAAAAAAATCTGGAATATTTAGGTTAAATTGCAGGACAAGGGGAAATAAAGTCAAATGAGTAAAAGATAAATTCACATCAAAAGATAAATTTAATCACACAAAGACTAATCAACACATGGAAGAGATTTCCAGGAAGAGCAGAGAAAATCATTTTAAGAAACGATTGGATGTTGTAATGGGGGGAATTTAGGACTTTTCTAGATGGATGAACTCATAGACCAACTGGCCTTCCTCATCTATAACTATCGTGTGATGTGATATGTCAATTTTACTTGGTTCCATTTTTTTTTAAATCAAACAACAGTTTGCACTAATATAGTGCCTTCAACATAGAAAACTTTCCCATAGCACTCCACAGAGACACAAGAGAATAAGGCATTGAACCAGCCATATAAATACTGTGGCTACAAGAACGGGTCGGAGGCTGTGAATTCTGCAGTGAGTAACTCACCTCCTGACTCCCCAAAGCCTGTCGACCATCTACAAGGCACAAGTCAGGAGTGTGATGGAATATTCCCCACCTGCCTGGATGGGTGCAGCTCCAGCAACACTCAAGAAGCTCAACAGCACCCAGGACAAAGCAGTCCGCTTGATTGGCACCCCATCCACGATCTTAAGCATTCACTCTCTCCACCACCGGCATGCAATGGCAGCAATGTGTACCATCTACAAGATGAACTGCAGCAACTCACCAAGCCTTCAACAGCACCTTCCAAACCTGCACCTCTATCACATAGAAGGACAAGGGCAGCAGACGCATGGGAGCACCACCACCTGCAAGTTCCCTTCTAAGCCACACACCATCCTGATTTGGAACTATATTGCTGTTCCTTCACTGTCACTGGGTCAAAATCCTGGAACTCCCTTCCTAATACCACTGTGGGTGTACCCGCACCCCAAGGACTGCAGCGGTTCAAGAAGGCAACTCTCCACCACCTTCTCAAGGGCAATTAGGGATGGACAACAAATGCTGGCCTTGCCAATGATACTCACATCCCACAAAAGAATTAAAAAAGGATGCCAAGCCTTTGAAGGTGATATTGGGATGAGTAACCAAAATCTTGGTCAAAAATGTGGGTTTTCAGCATGGCCTTAAAGGAGGGGTGGGAAGTGGAAATATGGTTGAGGGGTTTAGGGAGAGAATTATAGTGTGCGGCCTAGACAATCGAAGGCAATGGCGCCAATTGTGGGATGAAGGACAGCTAATGCACAAGAGGCTAGTGTCAGAGGAACGGAGAGTTTGGAGGCCATTGTGCTATAGGAGGTTACAGAGTTCGGAAAGGATGAGGCAATGAAGGGATTTAATTTGGCAGTGTTGAGAGATCAGGAGCCAATGTAGGTCAGCAAGGACAATAGTGATGAGTGAGACCTGGTGTGGGATAGGATATGCAGCAGAGTTTTGGATGAGCTGAAGTTTACTGAGAGTGGAGGATTGGTAGGGGGGCACCAGCCAGTAGTGCCTTGGAATAATCGATTCTGGAGGTATGGAGGGGGATGGTTCAGCTGCAGATAGGCTGAGGCAGGATGGAGGTAGGCTATGTTAGAGTGGAAGTCATTTTGATGGGGAGTTTATGCGGCCAGTAGCTCAGCTTAGGGCTGAATAGGACGATGAGATTGTGAACAACCTAAGGCTGTGAGGGGTTGGAAAGCATTGAAAAATGAATTAAAATAGGTGTGGTTTGTGAGCTGGAGCTTTACAGCATGTATCTTATATATTTACGCTCTTCAAAATGTGGTTGTCAGTGCTGGGCCAGTTTTCTTGTAAGTGTAGGCATCAAATGCTCTCAAGTCAAGTGCACTATAGATTAGATGAAGTGTACTCTGCTGCAACCTTAACTATGATATAGAGCATTGCTGGAGGAACACATTATAAACCTTCTAGTCCAACTGTCGCCATTACAAGCCTCTGTGGCCCGTAGTCAAGTTCCATATTTTCTGTCCCATCCAATGTTTTGTCACTCAGGATCCTATCCTCAATGTTGCTTCCCCTCGATTCAAATTTGATCCCAATGTCGCTGTCACTGTTTTGAGGAATACAGATCACTGTGTGGGCAAATGTTTAAGATACTAGGAGCCAGTCTTTAACCTGTTTTCTTAACGCTTGGCAGCACTGATGACACTTGAGAGCATCTGTTCTATGACCAAACTTTAGACAACTATTTTCTGGAAACAAATGTTAACAATCTGGATCAAAAATAAGCACCTGCACTTGCAGGTATGATTATGTTCATGTCCCTGTTAGGACAACAAGCGAAAGAGATAAACTCAGCACTGATACCAGGTTTAGTTTTAAAAGCCAGAACGGGACCATTGTAGCCCTCTCTAATTTCTGCTGACAGCCACACTGACTGTTAATCACTTTCTGTATGTTCCTTGGAAACTGCCCTAAACTTTACAGTCCCGAGCCTGCCCCTTGTGGTATTATTGCCTTCACTGCCGCTGTTTAAATATAGCACAAGTGTGATGAAAAAAGCTGTCTATTTTTCTGAGATAACAAATCCCCACTGCTTACATTGTAGATTAAGAGTTGGGGTTGAAGATTCACAGTCACACGGTATATCCATCACAATGAACGTGTTTCCGTACATGACCATTGCAACGCTGAAGACAAAGGTAAAATGAGAAGTTTGTTACAATGAAATATGACACACAAACAGGATTACATACAGACTAGCCAATAAATTGTGATGAGTTATGGGAGGGACTGTGTTTAATATCACAAGTTAAATTATGCTCTTCTGACAAGGTCAGTAGTGGTTAGTGGTCTTCTTTATACCAAGTTGGTGTCAGCTATGCCACACTGTTGCCTTTGAGTCAGAAGGTTGTGGGTTCAAGTCCCACTCCAGAGATGTGAGGCAGAACTGTACTGTCACAGTTACTGCCTTTCGGATGAGATGTTAAACTGAGGCTCCCTCAGATGGACAATAAAGATCCTGCAAGAACATTTTGAAGAAGAGCAGGGGAGTTCTCCCTTGTGTTACGACCAGGTGAGAAAGAGGTCTAGCGTTTCCTTTCAGCCTTCACCTAGTCTTACAGGATTTTATTTTTAAACACACAGTTTTTAGCTCCCCCTTGGTGAAACCAGCACAAACAGGCTTTCTTAGGTTTAAAGAAGAAAAGTTGACATTTGTTAACCTTAAACTCTAATTCAGTTAACGCCTATGGATGCATGACGTGCCCATGCTAGCAGGCATATGCGAGACACACATGCAAATAGAGACAGAAAAGAGCAGAAGAAAAATAAAGTGGAAAAGTTTGAGACAATATCTGAAGAGTTTTTGTTACGGTTCTTCGAGCTCACTGTAGAGTCCTTGATTGTAGGTAGATCTTGCTTTTCATTGGGGTCCAGTATTCTTCTTAAACCTTGTTCGCTGTAGGAGACTTTTTTCTCTTGGGGTTCATGTGTCTTCAGTGGATTCAGAGGCTTGTGTGAGGAAGAAATGGGAGCAGACAGGAGAGATCTTCTCAGTCCAGGAGCAAACAGACACTCTCTCAGTTCAAACTGTTTGTACAATTCAGAAAAAACCCAGGTTGCCAAGCAGGTTAGTCCTGTGACTAACTGGTCTGACCACGTCTTGGACTGTATCACCTTAGCAGTCTCTGGAATGCTTCTCTTACACACAATCCCTGGTGATCAATGTCCATTGTGGGTTGAATGTGTCAGGGACTGGTCCTTTGTCCTTCCAATCACCGTCTATTAATATGCAAATGTCTTTTCCAGCCACGGCTGATCTGTTTAACAAGTCCTTTCTTCACTCCAGTAACAGTTTAAAATCAATGTTCATGACAAAATTAATGTGTCTCATTCTTGGCAGGTGGGGGCCTAGCATGACACTGGTCTCCTGACCAATATTTATCACTCAACATCAACAAAAAACAGGCTATCCAGTCATTATCACATTGTTGTTTGTGGGAGCTTGCTGTACACAATTTATTTTTGTTCATTCATTGAATGAGGCTAGCACATATTGCCCATCCCTAAAATTAAAGCAAAATACTGCGGATGCTGGAAATCTGAAATAAAAACAAGAAATGCTGGAACCACTCAGCAGGTCTGGCAGCATCTGTGGAAAGAGAAGCAGAGTCAACGTTTCGGGTCACTGACCTCAGAAGGGATGGGAGACGAAGAAAAAAAATTAGAAACTGATATTACTTTTGGCTTTACTCTTAACAGTTCAAAATCTTTTTCATGAGGCCAAGCCCCTCTTATTCCAACTCCAGCTTAGTCTAATTCTCGAAGACAAACCTTTTCTAGTTGTCAGCAGAGTATATTGAATGTTCTTCATTTGAGAATTACACAATTGCATTTTTAAAAGAAAGGGCGTAGGATGGTTCAGAGTTTAGCATTCACAAGCAATCTGGTTTTACTGGGGTGCATTATAACTTGTGGATTGAAGTGTTCGAATCATGTCTGTGACAGATTTTAAATCAGCGATAGAATTGTATAAACATCACCCACTGAGATATTTGGCATAGAACCAAACCACTCCACTTCCTGAAATGCAGTTGATGGTATGTCAAGCTCAAGGGTGAACTGGGTTGGAAGGTCAAACTATACCCTTCCTGTATATTACTGAAATGAAACTTTAATAAGATGTTGTTAAGAAAATCCTGTATTGGAAAGACCAAAGAAACAAATGGATTTAAGACTAATGCAATGGGCCATTTTATTTGTTATGTCAGAAGAATCTTTTTAGATGCAAAACACTCTTTCTGTTCTTCAGAAATGAAAAGCAGAAACCAGGAATTATTTGGTGACTAATTCCATTTTTAACCTATGGATACATGGGGGTGGAATTTATTGTTAGCAGCAGGGGTTTCAACGTTGGGGGGAAACCAACAGCGAGATCCCTGCACTGGCTCTTGTATGGAAGGCCCGCCGAATTTAGAGACAGTCAGGTACTTAACTGGACAGCGGCGGGCCTTCCATACGATTTAGGACCCTGCCGCCGGACAACCCGGCCTTGCAAAGTTGCCGACTAATCAGTGACTGGCAGTTGCAGCATGCCCGCGGTGGCTGCTGCTGTATGTGCAGTCACCAGACACTGAGGAGTGGCACTGGAACCAGGCTCAAGGTAGGTCAGGGCGGAAGGGGTCCTGTGGGGGGGGGTTCAGAGGCAAGGGCAGGGGAGTGGCCCTCAGCAGGCCCCCACTCCTTCCCGATGCCCGGTCCCTCATTCAAAGGCACTTAGTCCCCTCTCCCGCAGCCAGGAAGCAGCCCGCAAGGTTTTTTGTGCCGTGCTTCCCGTGAGGCAACAGGGCCGCCCGGTTAATTGTGGCGGGAAGAGGCCCTTAATTAGGAGTTAATTACCCAGTTAAGGGCCTCAATTGGTGGTGGGGTGGGAAGGCCTTTCACAGTCCTTGCCACCCCAGACTAAATTTCGGCGGAGGCAGGATGGTGGCGGGGATCCCCCAGGGCCGACCCCCTCCCCCCACCGCCACCATCCCACCCGATTTTATGCTCTCCCCACCCCCAAACCCGCTGCGGGAGATGGATTCTCCCTTATTTTTACCAGTGCTTTGGAACCATGTTTCACAGTTCAATCTATTTATCCCATGAAAACCGGAAACCAGCGTCCCACCCAGTGAAACCTCTAGGAATTGTTGTCAAAAACATTGAATGCGTTTGGGATCCATTGCATTCCAATCTATTCTTGGTTAAAGCTCCATATCTCTATGGGGCTAAAGACTTCAATACAAGTTTCTGTTTAAATACTGGGTAGACCCATGTAAAGGCATTACAATTATATCTCACAATGCTCAGCTATCACCATGAGTGCCGTTTACTCTAATGAATAATTTTAGTGGCACTGATGTAAAAACAATCAATGGACGATTCTTGTGGCCTGGGTTATGTAATAATTTTGTGGAGACCATTGTTGAGCTGATGATCTGCATTGGCTCCCCATCCGACAGCACCTCAATTTTAAAATTCTCATTGTTGTTTGCAAATTCCTCCATGGCCTCACCCCTCCCTATCTCTGTAATCTCCTACAGCCCCACAACCTCCGAGATCTTTGCTCTCCTCCAATCCTGGCCTCTTGTGCATCCCCAATTTTAATCACTCCACCATTGGCAGCCACACCGTCAGCTGCCTAGGCCCCGGGCCCTGGAATTTCCTCCCTAACCCTCTCCACCTTGCTAACTCTCTTTCCTCCTTTAAGACTCTCCTTAAAACCTACCTCTTTGACCAAGCGTTTGGCCACCTGCCCTAATATCGCCTTTATGTGGCTCGGTGTCAAAAGTCATTTGATAGCGCTCCTGTGAAGCGCCTTGGGATGTTTTGCTATGTTAAAGGTGCTACATAAATGCAAGTTTTGGTTGTTGATGCTTCTGAGTTAAAATAGTAATTTAAACAGTTTATATTGTGAATAGAAACTGTAAACGTCTTAGTGACTGTCTAAATGTGATCTGTATTGTACCACTTCAGCTGTAAATTTCTCCACCCAGCATACACATTGGGCTCAATTTTCCCTATGGAGGCAGGAGGCAGGAGACAGGAGTCAGGACTGTTTTCGGGTGCTGAACCTGCCTCCAGTGGGAAACTGATTAAAGGCATGATTTTCCCAGGGGTGAGCCCTTAATTGATATGGGGGCGGGTTCCCTGTCCCCTTAGAGCCAATGGGGGAGGGAACGGAGACGGCTCAGATGAAGTGTGGGACTGATTTAGACTCCACACAGCAGCCATTACTGAGGCTACCGGTTATCCTGAAGGAGAGATCTGCTGATTGTGTCAAAGCCAACCACTGCACCAGAGGGAAGCGAAACATCACAGGAGAGCCGGAGGCCTAGAACCCGGGACACGGCTGACTCTTGCTCTATCAATGCCGACCTGGATTTGGAGTCCCTCTCTGTGCCACTGACCCTCTTATGGGGCTGGGGCAATTCCCTGAGGTGGCCATGACTGGCTCCCCACTCCGTTCCCACCTTGTTTCAGCAGTCAGCTCAGACAGCATATGCAACCCGCGCACCCCTGTGAAAATTTCAACCTCTCCCTTTAATGAGCTCATAATCAGTTCATTGACAACTTTAATTGGCTTCACTCAGGAGGTGGACGGGATTGCTGCCCTGGTGAACATTTCATGAGCCAGGAACGGCGTCTCAAAACAGACATGCCTGTTAGCAGCAGTATTTTCAGGCCTCGACCGGCTCCATTGCTGCCCCCAAAGGGCCTGAAAATTCAGCCCATTGACAATGCATCGTATTCTGTCTCTGGAGATTTGATTTATGCATTATATTTAACTCTATAAGTTTAAGTTTGATCACAAAACCATATTAGACCGTTGTTTTGGTTCGTGATATTTGATGGACCGTTTGAAATCAATTTTTCCTTTTTCTTTTTGCTTTTAAAACTTTTTAAGCTATCCATAGGCATTCTATCACAATTCAAATAAAAAGTTTATTTCTTTTTATTGCAAATTTGAGTTATAGCTTATTGCTTTAAATTTGGTTGCTCTTACTGGAAGATATTTACATGGACTCTACTGCACAGAAACAGGCCATTCGGCCCTACCAGTCAATCCATGTTAGCGTTTATGGTCCACTCAAGCCTCCCCTCACTCTCACCTCACTTTATCAGCACATTCTACTCCTTTCGCCCTCATGTGTTTATCTAGCTTCCCTTTAAATGCATCAATACTATTCGCCTCAACTACTCCCTGTGGTAGCGAGTTCCATATTCTCACCATTCTCTGCATAATAATAATAATAATGACTCTAATAAGGATAACTAAAGTCTCAGTTGCTGTGTGTGTCTCTCTACTACCTTGTTTCCAATTGTTGGAAAGGATACATATCATGGGCTGGCATTGAGACAGTTCCCTGTCCAATTAAGGACAGCGGGCAGGCTCTCAAAGCTGGAGGGCCAATCAGAAGCCTTCCAGCTGCAGAGGAGCACCAGACTGCAATGAGTGGTAATTAACTGAGAGGGCACTTCAATAGGAAAGTGTCCTCTCAGTCACTTAAAAAAAAAATTAAATAAAAAATAGAGAAAGCAGCCCGGCCACCACTGTTGGGTGGGGAGACCCTCTATTGGGCAGCCTTTGGCTGCAGCCCCACACAGGCAGGCAGGGAGGGCCTGTGGGCCTGCCTGGAACATTGGCATCCTGGTCTGTGGCTGAGTGCCCACCTCCAGGCTGTTAATCTGCCTCCCGTTGCATCGGGAAACCGGAGGCCAACTGGAACATGCCAGTCAGCCTCCTTAACTTCCCTTTAACAGGGCTGTTAATGCACCCTGCCAGCCTGGAATCTGCTTCGGTCAAAATGGCCAACGCTGGGAATGGGTTCGGGAAACTGGCACGCTGGCCAGTCCTGGTATTTTCGGGCCCTGTCTACCTCCGTTCCTGACCTCGGCAGGGACCGGTAAACCTGCCCAATATCCCTATGCAAATATATTTTGATTGCAAAGCAAGTGGAAACCAGTTAGCAAAGACATTTTCAGGGCAAAGCAAGTAATTATAACTATTGGGAAAAACTGAACAGATTGGGGCTTTTTCTTCAGAAGAGACAAGATTTAGAGGTGAACTGATAAACATCTTTAAAGTTATGAATGGATTGGACAGGGTAGCTGTGGAGAGAATGTTTCCACTTGTGGGAGCTCCAAAATTCAGGGCCATAAATACAAGATAGTTACTAATAAATTCACAAGGGAAATAAGGAGAAATTTCTGTACTCAGAGAGTGGTTAGCATCTAACTCTACCACAGGAGGTGGTTAAGGCAAATAGATGCTTTCAAAAGGAAACTAGATGAGTACATGAGAGAAAAGGGAAAAGAAAGATTTGTTGATAGGCTGAGATGAAGTATATGGAATGAGAGGAGAATCTGGTGGATTAATTAAACACCAGTACAGACCGGTTGGGCCAAATGGCCTGTTTTTGTATTGTATATTCTACAAAACATGTCCTACTTCATTAAATTCCAGGAGGTGGGGCTCTGCAAGTTCAATATTTGTTGGTTGAAATCATGTGATTAGATCAATGGAGCCTACAGCTGCTTGCCTTTTACCATGTTTCTACACTGTGAATGAGAGATACAAGTGTATTACAACAGGAATAAAGCTGTCCCCATGAATTCCTACAGCTGTCATATTACAGATTTATCGGAGTGTCTTTCATACATTAGATGGTACTGATAAACCATATGAATTTTCCTCTTGCAGGTTATGCAATTATTTGAATTAAATGTACCATTGGCTTGACCACACTAGGGCATTTTGATTTCCCACAGTGTGTTGCCTCTCGGAGAAACTGCCCAAGTATTTTCTATAACTGAGGGTAGTAATGTGCCGTGCAATTAATTTCCCCAGTGTTCTCTCAATGGTCTGTTAATAGTGGAGGTCTGGCCAATGTCCCATGAGAGATCCTACCTCCCACACTGTGAAAATTCCAAGTCACATGTCTTATCAATAAGGTGTCAGCCAGAGATCAGTGGTAGCACGCTCACCTCTAAGTTAGAAGGTTGTGGGTTGAAGTCCCACTCATAATCTAAACTGGCATTTCACTCCAGTACTAAGGGAGTGCTACACTGTTGAAGCTGCCATCTTTCAATGAGACATTAAACCGAGGCCCCATCTGCCCTCGCTGGTGGGCGTAAAAGATCCCATGACACTTTTCGAAGAAGAGTAGGTAAGTTTTCCATTGTATCCTGGTCAATATTTATCCCTCAATCAATATCACTTTGAAAAAACATTATCTGGTCATTATCTCATTGTTTGTAGGACCTTACTGTGCACAAATTGGCTGTCACATTTCCTGTATTGCAACACTGACTGCATTTTAAAAGTACTTCATTGGCTGTAAAGCGCTTTGGGACATGCTGAGGTTGTGAATGGCGCTTTATAAAGGCAAGTTCTTTCTTTCGAACCAATTTGGAAATCAAGTTGAACATTGTTTCCTCTATCTGTCATCCATAAAGGTGTATGAAGATTACAGTTTTCATCCTAAACTGCAACAGTGGATCATTGCACATCGTCTGGCAAAGGACAATGAAACTCTTTTCTTCCATGGCATTAGAAAGGACGGGGACATTGCGTTTATGTATCTTCTGTCAGCCAAGCAGGCCAACATCACACAGAGACAATGTGAACAGGATCGGCAACAGATGCTGCTTCTACCACCAGAGACAGAGACAGTCAGTGGTCAGTACTGGTTCCAGGAAGCACTTCTTCCTACAAAGGGCAGTGGGAATCTGGAACCCTTTCCCCCAACAGGCTGTTGAGGCCGAGGGTCAATTGAAAATTTTAAAACTGAGATTGATAGATTTTTGTTAGGTAAGGGGTATTAAGGGTTGCGGAACCAAGGTTGTGGAATCAATGGAATTAAGATACAGATCATCCATAATCTAATTAAATGGAGGAGCAGGCTTGAGGGGCTGAATGGCCTCTTCCTTTTCCTACGTTGACAGTTTTACAGGCAAAATAGATGGAGCTGTGAAATGTGATTCCCAAAACAAGTCCTTACTTAATATGTCAAATTTGAAATGTTGATTTGATCTCTATCACGTCATGGGGGAGAAATTCGTTAATGTAAAGCGGCACTATGTAGACTTAAGCCATTTTCCCCGGGAGGACAGGTAGCAGCCCGCGGCACTGACTGTCTCCGGTGAATCGACATAAGTGCATTGCGCCACTAGAAGCATCACTACAGATTTCTCCCCTCAGATATTGATTATACTAATTAAAGATATGTTGTCCAAAATAAATCCAGATAAAGGTTCCTTGCACTACAGGTAGTTTTTAAGCAAAAAAAATCATTTGTCACATTTACAAAACACAAGTCCAAAAATGGCCAATATTATGAGCAAAGGCTTTAACTTATTTGCATGATGTTCCTGTCCACTTATTTCAAATATGTTATTAGAAAATCTGGGGTTGTTCTCCTTTCAGAAAAGGAGATTGAGGGGAGCTTTGATAGAGGTGTACAAGATTATGACAGGCTTACATAAGCTAGAAAAGGAAAAACTGTTCCCATTAACTGATAGTACACGGACTAGGGGCCACAGATTGAAGGTTTTGGGCAAGAGATGCAGGGGGAATGTGAGGAAGAGTTTTTTATGCAGCGAATGGTAATGACCTGAAACTCGCTGCTATTGAAGATGATGAAAGTGGAGACAATGATTTCAAAAGGAAATTGGATGGGAACTTCAAGGAAGTAAACTTGCAGGACTACGGGGATTGAGTGGGGGATTGGGACTGACTGGATTGCTCGTGGAGAGCCAGCATGGACTCAATGGGCTGAATAGCCCCCTTCTATGCTGCAAATGAATCTATGACTCTTCTGAGATAGCAGAAAAAGAAATCATTGAAGTGGATTATAATCCCAGCCCCTTTCTGGGACTATCGCAGATGAAGTGTACTCCCCAGATGATCACTCTCACTTAAAGTTGAGAAAGACAGATCTCACAGACACTTGAATGACTCTGAAGAACTGATCTAACTCTCCCCAAAGGAAAGGAACCAGCTGAGAATATTACCATCCTCCAGATAGCTTTTTTAACAAGTTTTAGCCAGATTATAACAGTAGGGAGGTATATTACTGAGGAGAGATGCCAGACCCTTATAACATCCGGGTTGTTGTAAACTGGCTAAAACTTGTTAAAGAGTGTACGGAAATGGGTTCTCGAGTTTGAGATACAGAAGACTATATGAGACGATATAATTTCTGAATTATATAAAAGTTTATTAAAGAACTGAACATGCAATTCACATGTGATGGGAAGTCAATCACAATGTTAATAGTTCTAGGAAAAGGAAGTATAATCTTATTTCTAGGAGAGAATCCAAGTTTTAGGTCTAAGTATTGTTAGAGTAAAATATTTAAGATACCCATCAATACTTAAAGCAGCCTTAAGTCACCGAGTAGAAAGTTACAGAGTTTTGCGAGATATCTCTATCCCAATAAAGGGGAGAACTATCGTTGCGGCACCACAGCACCTTGTACATTTACCATGAGAAACACTGGAGTGAATCCAATGCATCTAAAGATCCACTGTGTGGTTCCAATATTTATACTGTTTCTAAGCTGCATATCTAGTTTTTTTTTTTACGTATGGGGGTGTTACCTCTCTTGCAAGTGGGTTTATCCCCTTCTATTTCCCAAATAAGGCTGTATACCTGTTAATTTCTGATTAAAATCCACTTTCTTTGAATTCTAAGAAAGGCTAGGCCTACAGCAAGGTGGGAGCCTCTCATGGTGGTCGGTTTCCTTAGTCACCTAATTGTGTTTCAAGATTATAATTCAGTTCCTTGGGTTTGGTCAATTTTGGCAAAATTTCAGTTAGCTGTTTAGGGCGTCTGCATAAGACCATGTTATCAATTACTACACTGTGGTAGCGAACGTGATCGTTTGCAAACTCTGTTATCAATGTTTCACCATGTGATGAGTTTCCTGACTTTTAGGAGTGAATCCCTCTATCAGAAGCTGCCTCTATGCTCTTAGATGAGGCAAGATCTTCATCACAGAGGCACATCCTGAGGCATGCCCATGAACTTCTTTTAGCCTTTTTGGATGCTGAACCCTGCTTTGTTTTTTAATCCCGAATTCATAGGAAAATAACTCTTTTAACCTTATAATCCTTATTATGGCTGGATTCCTTCCCAATTTATGTTCATTCACTGATATCACCAATAGACAAATTTAATCTGTGCATGCATGTGTGTGTATACAAGAGCATGGATGTGTGAATGATGGATTAGGTGCAGTGGTCATTGACTAAACGATAGAAATTAAAAATACATCAGGCAGCATTCTGTTCAAGGGGCACGTGGAGACCAAATGTAGGAGGATAATTTATTTCTTTACAGAAAAGATACATACATTATCGTCATAAATTAGACCCAAGTACAGATAACAGGATTAACATAGAAACATAGAAAATAGGAGGAGTAGGCCATTCAGCCCTTCAAGCCTGCTCTGCCATTCATTATGATCATGGCTGATCATCCAACTCAGTAACCTGTTCCCGCTTTCCCCCCATATCCTTTGATCCCTTTAACCCCAAGAGCTATATCTAACTCCTTCTTGAAAACATACAATGTTTTGGCCTCAACTGCTTTCTGTGGTAGCAAATTCCACAGGCTCACCACTCTCTGAGTGAAGTAATTTCTCCTCATCACAGTCCTGAAAGGTTTACCCTGTATCCTTAGACTATGACCCCTGGTTCTGGACTCCCCCACCATTGGGAACATCCTTCCTGCATCTACCCTGTCAAGTCCTGTTAGAATTTTATAGGTTTCTATGAGAGCCCCCCTCACTCTTCTGAACTCCGGCGAATATAATTCTAACCGACTCAATCTCTCCTCGTACGTCAGTCCCACCATCCCAGGAATCAGTCTGGTAAACCTTCGCTGCACTCCCTCTATAGCAAGAACATCCTTCCTCAGATAAGGGGACCATATTCCAGGTGTGGCCTCACCAAGGCCCTGTATAATTGCAACAAGACATCCCTGCTCCTGTACTCGAATCCTCTCGCTATGAAGGCCAACATACCATTTGCCTTTTTTACCGACTGTTGGACCTGCATGCTTACTTTCAGTGACTGAAACACGAGAACACCCAGGTCTCATTGCATATTCCCCTCTCTCAGCTTATAGCCATTCAGATAATAACCTGCCTTCCTGTTTTTGCTACCGAAGTGGATAACCTCACATTTATCCACATTATACTGCATCTGCCATGCATTAGCCCACTCACTCAACTTGTTCAAATCACCCTGAAGCCTCTCTGCATCTTCCTCACAACTTACCCTCCCACCCAGTTTTGTGTCATCTGCAAATTTGGAGATATTACATTTAGTTCCCTCATCTAAATCATTAATATATATTGTGAATAGCTGGGGTCCTAGCACCGATCCCTGCGGTACCCCCCTAGTCACTGCCTGCCATTCGGAAAAAGACCTGTTTATCCCTGCTGTTTGTTTCCTGTCTGCCAACCAATTTTCTATCCATCGCAATACACTACCCCCCAATCCCATGCGCTTTAATTTTACATGCTAATCTCTTATGTGGGACTTTGTCGAAAGCCTTCTGAAAGTCTAAATAAACCACATCCACTGGCTATCCCTCATCAACTCTACTGGTTACATCCTCGAAGAATTCTAGTAGATTTGTCCAGCATGATTTCCCTTTCATAAATCCATGCTGACTGCCCGATTCTACCACTGTTCTTCAAGTGCTCCGCTATACAATCTTTGATAATGGACTCCAGAATTTCCCCCACTACCTACGTCAGGCTGACTGGTCTATAATTCCCTGTTTTCTCTCTACCTCCCTTTTTAAATAGTGAGGTTACATTAGCTACCTTCCAATCTGTAGGAACTCTATAGTCTATAGAATCTTGGAAGATGACCACCAATGCATCCATTATTTCTAGGGCCACTTCCTTAAGTACTCTGGGATGTAGATTATCAGGCCTTGGGGATTTATCAGCCTTCAATCCCAACAATTTCCCCAACACCATTTCTCTACTAATACTGATTTCCTTCAGTTCCTCCCCTCTTACTAAGCCCTGTGTTCCCCAACATTTCTGGTGTGATATTTGTGTCCTCCTTTGTGAAGACAGAACCAAAGTATGCATTTAATTGGTCAGCCATTTCTTTGTTCCCCATAATAAATTCCCTTGTTTCTGACTGTAAGGGACCTATATTTGTCTTCACCAGTCTTTTTCTCTTCACATACCTATAGAAACTTTTACAGTCAGTTTTTATGTTCCCCGAAAGCTTGCTCTCGTCCTCTATTTTCCCCTTCTTAATCAATCCCTTGGTCCTCCTTTGCTGAACTCTAAACTGCTCCCAATCCTCAGGTCTGTTGTTTTTTTTGGCGAATTTGTATGCCTCTTCCTTGGATCTAATGCAATCTCTAATTTCCCTTGTAAGCCATGGTTTGGCTACCTTTCCCGTTTTACTTTTGCACCAGACAGGAACAAACAATTGTTGCAGTACATCCATGTGCTCTTTGAATTTTTGCCATTGCCTATCCACCCTTTAAGTAACGTTTCCCAATCCATCATAGCCAACTCGCGCCTCATACCTTTGTAGTTTCCTTTATTAAGATTCAGGACCCTAGTCTCAGAATCAACTACATCACTCCTCAACTCGATGAAGAATTCTATCATATTATGGTCGCTCATCCCCAAGGTGTCTTGCACAACTAGATTGTCAATTATTCCTCTCTCATTAACAATACCCAGTCTAGGATGGCCTGTTCTCTGGTTGGTTCCTCAATGTATTGGTCCAGAAGACCATCCTGTATACACTCCATGAATTCCCCCTCTACAGTATTGTGACTAATTTGATTTGCCCACTCTATATGCAGATTAAAGTCACCCATAAATACAGATGTTCCTTTATCGCATGCATCTCTAATTTCCTGTTTAATGCCATTCCCAACATCACCATTACAGTTTGGGGGTCTATATACAACCCCCACATGTTTTTTGCCCCTTAGTGTTTCTCAGCTCTACCCATACAGATTACACATCATCGGAGCTAATATCCTTCCTCACTATTGTGTTAATTTCCTCTTTAACCAGCAATGCAACTCCACCGCCTTTTACGTTTTGTCTGTCCTTCCTAAATACTGATTCAAGATAACGTGCAGGCTTACAGATGAGACATTAAACTTAAGCCGTGTCTACCAGTTCAGCCTGGATGCTAAACGTCCTTGGCACTAGTCAAAGAAAAGCAAGGAAGTTGTCCTGATGACCTGGGCAAATTTCATCACTCAGTCAACATCACCAAAAAAAAAATACCCCTAGATGTTCATTTCCCATCCCTGGTCACCCTGCAGCGATGTCTCCATAATCCCGACTATATCATACCCCTTTACATCTATTTGCACAATTAATTCATCCACTTTATTGCAAATGCTCCACGCATTAAGGCACAAAGCCGTAAGCCTTGTTTTTTTTTAAACATTACTTGTCCCCTTCCCACTATTTTTCCACTGTGGCCCTGTTTGATTCTGGCCCTTGATTTCTCTGCCTATCACTTCTCTTATTCCCCTTACTGTGTTTTGTTCTGGTCTTTGATCCCCCCTCCTCTGACTCCTTGCAAAGATTCCCTTTTAATGTAACCAATTTATTATTCAACCAAATTTTAGTAAACTCAACCCTGAATTTCTGATTCAAGATAACATGCAGGCTTACAGATGAGACATTAAACATAAGCCGTGTCTACCAGTTCAGCCTGGATGCTAAACGCCCTTGGCACTAGTCAAAGAAAAGCAAGGAAGTTGTCCTGATGACCTGGGCAAATTTCATCACTCAGTCAACATCACCAAAAAAAAAAATACAGCGTATTTCAGTGTGGCTTATTGGATCTTGTTATGTGCAAAATAGAGGCCCTGTTTGTCTGCCCTTCGAAGTCAATCATTGTCATCTCCTACATGCTTCATTGGGTGTTAGCTAATAGCTGGCCAGTCCTACTTTTGTTTAGATTTGAACTCTTCTTAAAGACTTTCCACCTATTAGCCAGTTCCATATAGTATTTACACCACAGAAACAGGTCCAACAGGTCCGTGCCGATGTAAATGCTCCACACGAGCCTCCTCCCACCTTACTCCATCTCACTCAATCACCAGATATTTCTGTTCCTTTCTCCTCATATATTTATCTAGCATCCTCTTAAATGCAACTATGCTACTCGCCTCAACCACTCCATCTGGTAGCAGGTTCCACAATCTTACCACCCTCTGAATAAAGAAGTTGCTCCTGAATTCCCTACTGGTTTTATTAGTGACTATCTTATATTTATGATCTCTAATTCTGGTCTCCCCCAAGTGGAAAAATCTTCTCTACATCTACCCTATCAAACCTCTTCATAGTTCTAAAGACCTCTATTAGATCATCCCTCAGCCTTCTCTTTTCTAGAGAAAAGAGCCCCAATCTTTGCTAATAGTTGTACCCTCTCAGTTCTGGTATCATCCTTTCAAATCTTTCTTTTGTACCTTCTCCACTATTTCTATCATATGACGGCCAGAACTGTGCACAGTTTAAAAAAAAAATGATTTCATGGGACGTGAGCGTCACTGGCAAGGTCAACATTTCGTGCACATTCCTAATTGCTCTTGACAACTGAGTGTCTTGCTTGGCCATTTCAGAGGGCAGTTAAGAGTCAACCACATTGCTGTGGTTGTCTGGAGTCACGCATATGCCATATCAGGTGAGGCTGGCAGATTTCCTTCCCTAAAGAGCAGTAGTGAACCAGATGGGCTTTTACAACAATCGATGATAGAGACATGTTGTTGCAGCTTCTTGCCTTGCACTCATCAGGACAATCTGCAAGAATATCAATGTAAGGGAAAACAACGACTTTATACTTTATGAGAAGACAGTGCTGATCTGGTTGGCAAGTGAACTCTGATTGGTAGAGACATTGCCATGGAGAATGCACCAGTTTACAGTGACTGACAGTTAACTGCCAAGCTTTGTTTGAAATTTAAACCAGGCGGCTTGACTCTGATTGGTCAAGGCATTGCCCTCAGGTTTATACGTTCTTTGCACAGTTAATTATATTCATCAGGCGAGTCTCATTTTCTTTTTTAAAAGGACAAATTTTGAGATCTGGTTGGCACAGCAGGTTTTTTTGGCTGTTGATTAGAGGGATGATTTCGTAATATTAAATTCATCCCTTTCTTCAAGGTATGGACAGTCCAAAACCGAATAATGAAGATGTTCTTCCTAAATTGGAACCACGTGGCTCCCAAGCACAATTAAATGAAGCAAATGTTTTGCCAGAAGCACCAGCAAAGGTAGGTCTAGTTCTCATCACCAACTCCACGGTATGGACAATTTAAAAAAGGATAAGTGCAAGGAGTAGTTTACAAAGTAGTAATCTTACCTTTATATCAAAGGACTACCTTAAACCATGTCAGCTTCACTCTCGTGGGTTATGATGTCTCCTATACCTTGAATAACAATCAGTAAATGGAGAATGAAACAATCTCCTCAGAAATGATCTTCCAAGAAAAACATACATTTATATAGCATTTTTCAGGACCTCAAGACATCCCAAAGTGCTTTACAACCAATTAAGTACTTCTTGAAGTGTAGTCACTGTTGTAATGTAGGAAACATGGCAGCTAATTTGCACACAGCAAGATCCCACAACATCAATGTGATAAATGGCCAGATCAACTGTTTTAGGTGCTAGCTTAGTAATAGATGTTGACCAGGTCACTGGGAGAACTCCCTGCTCTTCTTCGAAATAGTGCTGTGAGATCTTTTAAGTCCACCTGACATAGTTGATGGGGTTTTGGTTTAACGTCTCATTTGGAAGATGGCATCTCTGACAGAGCAGCACTCCCTCAGTGTCAGCCTGGATTTTGTTCTCAATCTCTGGAGTGAGGCACTTATGTCTTAATATTCAGTATATTAATTGAATGGACAGAGTCTGTTCCTTTTAAGCTCTTTGCCTTAGCTATAAGCTGCAAAATATAAACTACCAGAAGGAACATATATGTTTCCTCTTTTTCTCCCCATTAGATTGGTTGGGAGTGTTCAGGTTGCACATACATTAATAAGCCAACTCGTCCAGGATGTGAGATGTGTAGCACAGCCAGACCAGATGATTATCAGGTACCAAACTTGTATAAACCTGACGAGGAGGAATTACAGCGGATTAAGGATGAAGAAGAAAATTATAAGCAATATGAGCAGGTAACCCTTTCGTTTTTTTTATTATTTGTTTGTGGGATGTGAGTGTCACTGGCTAGGCCAGTATTTATTGCCCATCCCTAATTACCTTAAACTGAATGGCTTGCTAGGCCATTTCAGAGGGCATTTGTCAACCACATTGCTGTGGGCCTTTAGTCACATATAGGCTAGCACCGCAGCCTCACAGCTCCAGCGACCCGGGTTCAGTTCTGGGTACTGCCTGTGCGGAGTTTGCAAGTTCTCCCAGTGACTGCGTGGGTTTCGCCGAGTGGTCTGGTTTCCTCCCACAGCCAAAGACTTGCAGGTGATAGGTAAATTGGCCATTGTAAATTACCCCTAGTGTAGGTAGGTGGTGGGAGAATGGTGGGGATGTGGTAGGGAATATGGGATTAATGTCTTCTTTGGCCTCCTTATCTCGAGAATGGGTAAGCGCCTGGAGGTGGTCAGTGGTTTGTGGAGCAGCGCCTGGAGTGGCTATAAAGGCCAATTCTAGAGTGACAGGCTCTTCCACAGGTGCTGCAGAAAAATTTGTTTGTCGGGGCGGTTACACAGTTGGCTCTCCCTTGCGCTTCTGTCTTTTTTCCTGCCAACTGCCAAGTCTTTTCGACTCGCCACACTTTAGCCCCGCCTTTATGGCTGCCCGCCAGCTCTGACGATCACTGGCAACTGACTCCGACTTGTGATCAATGTCACAGGACTTCATGTCGCGTTTGCAGACGTCTTTAAAGCGGAGACATGGACGGCCGGTGGGTCTGATACCAGTGGCGAGCTCGCTGTACAATGTGTCTTTGGGGATCCTGCCGTCTTCCATGCGGCTCACATGGCCAAGCCATCTCAAGCGCCGCTGACTCAGTAATGTGTATAAGCTGGGGATGTTGGCCGTCTTGAGGACTTCTGTGTTGGAGATACGGTCCTGCCACCTGATTCCAAGTATTCTCCGGAGGCAGCGAAGATGGAATGAATTGAGACGTCGCTCTTGGCTGACATACGTTGTCCAGGCCTCGCTGCCATAAAGCAAGGTACTGAGGACACAGGCTTGATACACTCGGACTTTTGTGTTCCGTGTCAGTGCACCATTTTCCCACACTCTCTTGGCCAGTCTGGACATAGCAGTGGAAGCCTTTCCCATGCGCTTGTTGATTTCTGCATCTAGGGACAGGTTACTGGTGATAGTTGAGCCTAGGTAGGTGAACTCTTGAACCACTTCCAGAGCGTGGTCGCCAATATCGATGGATGGAGCATTTCTGACGTCCTGTCCCATGATGTTCGTTTTCTTGAGGCTGATGGTTAGGCCATATTCGTTGCAGGCAGCCGCAAACCTGTCGATGAGACTCTGCAGACACTCTTCAGTGTGAGATGTTAAAGCAGCATCGTCAGCAAAGAGGAGTTCCCTGATGAGGACTTTCCGTACTTTGGACTTTGCTCTAAGACGGGCAAGGTTGAACAACCTGCCATCTGATCTTGTGTGGAGGAAAATTGCTTCTGAGGACTTGAAAGCATGTGAGAGCAGCAGGGAGAAAAAAATCCCAAAAAGTGTGGGTGCGAGAACACATCCCTGTTTCACGCCACTCAGGATAGGAAAGGGGTCTGATGAGGTGACGCTATGTTGAATTGTGCCTTTCATATTGTCATGGAATGAGGTGATGATACTTAGTAGCTTTGGTGGACATCCAATCTTTTCTAGTAGTCTGAAGAGACCACGTCTGCTGACGAGGTCAAAGGCTTTGGTGAGATCAATGAAAGCAACGTAGAGGGGCGTCTGTTGTTCGCGGCATTTCTCCTGTATCTGACGAAGGGAGAACAGCATGTCAATGGTCGATCTCTCTGCTCGAAAGCCACACTGTGCCTCAGGGTAGACGCGCTCGGCCAGCTTCTGGAGCCTGTTTAAAGCGACTCGAGCAAAGACTTTCCCCACTATGCTGAGCAGGGAGATTCCACGGTAGTTGTTGCAGTCACCGCGGTCACCTTTGTTTTTATAGAGGGTGATGATATTGGCATCGCGTATGTCCTGAGGTACTGCTCCCTCGTCCCAGCACAGGCAAAGCAGTTCATGTAGTGCTGAGAGTATAGCAGGCTTGGCACTCTTGATTATTTCAGGGGTAATGCTGTCCTTCCCAGGGGCTTTTCCGCTGGCTAGAGAATCAATGGCATCACTGAGTTCCGATTTTGTTGGCTGTACGTCCAGCTCATCCATGACTGGTAGAGGCTGGGCTGCATTGAGGGCAGTCTCAGTGACGACATTCTCCCTGGAGTACAGTTCAAGGTAGGATTAATGTAGGATTAGTATAAATGGGTGGTTGTTGGTCGGCACAGACTCAGTGGGCCGAAGGGCCTGTTTCAGTGCTGTATCTCTCAATGACTCTATGACCAGGTAAGGATGGCAGATTTTCTTCCCTCAAGGACATTAGTGAATCAGATGGGTTATTTCCAACAATCAACAATGGTTTCAAGGTCACCATTAGACTAGCTTTTAATTCCAGATTTATTAATTGAATTCAAATTTCAGCATCTGCCGTGGTGGGATTCGAGCCTGTCATTCGAATCCAGAGCATTAGCCTGGGCTCTGGATTACTAGTCTAGTGACATTACCACTACGCCACTGCCTCCCTTGTACCTGCTTGGCTTTTCACATTATTGTTTGATTTCTGGTTGTCCTATTCTCTCAGTCCACTGTGAGCTTTTACTATACTTCTGTCCCATTGGTTTTAGGCTTTGTATATAATCAAAATCTCCATTGCACACTTAATGATAATTGATAGCCTAAAATAAAGTTCCTATACGCTCATGTGCATTGGTCGGCTCCTGCCTCCTGGCAAATTCCCGGGGGCAGACTGTAAGTGGAATCGGTTGCTCACCCACAGGAGGCGTAGCAGCAATTAAGACAATTAATGGCCATTTTCATAGAGGGAGGCAAGCTTCCCAACATTGCACAGGCCATCCGCAGTGTAAGAAGCCTGGCAATGCATCAGCGGTGATTTCACAAGGGGAGGTCTGAGCTGCATAACAATTGAAGCCTTTTAATCGTATGCTGGCAGTAATTCTCAATGCTCATATATCCCCAACCAGAAGGCATCCCATTGCAGCCAGTTCATGGGAGACTGATGTTTCTGCTACTGCTGCATCTGATGCAATGGCAGCTGCTCCCCCTTTACTGAAGGCGCCTGCATTGTGCCACGGTCACTCCTGCTGCTGGTCCCTCAGCAGTGCCCACACCGGCGGCCGATGGCCCTATGCACAGGCTACGCTGAAAGCACCTCCCGATGCTGGAACCCGGCTGCAATCCGTAATTGGACGGGGATCCTGGTGGTAGCGTCTTAATTGGCTGCCTCCAGGAAGATTGCGTCGGACGTCCTGCAACGGCCACTTCTGGTTCTTGACCAGGAATTGATCCCGCTGCCCCAATCGTGACCCCACCCAAAAATTCTCATCCCAAGAGGAAGCTGAGAAAAGCCAATCAGTTCACCTTGTTCGTCCTGTCATTACAATCCTCATAACAAATCCATCCAGATTTTTTTTAACTTTGCAAAGTTTCCAAAATACCACTACTTTCAAATTTATTGGAAATGTTAAGTCAGATTGCACTGCACTTGATGACGTACATCTGAAGCCCTCTAATTGTGAAGTAGTTACCTTTACTTTGTATTTGGCTCTAGGTTTCTTAGCTTAAGATACAAGATCACTAGATAAATCTGGATGAGGAAGGCATTTGGGCCATCTTAGCTCATCTATCTAGAAAAACCCATAATAGCCAACTGTTTTTTTTATACATGTTCCAAGATGGGGGATATGGTGGGATAGTGGTAATGTCACTTAGCTAGTAATTCAGATGCCCAGGCTAATACCCTGGGGACACAGGTTCAAATCCCACAATGGCAGCTGGTGGAATTTAAATTCAATTAATAAATAAATTCAATTAATTGATTTTAAAAATCTGGAATTAAAAGCTAGTCTCAGTAATGGTACTACGAAGATATCATCGATTGTCATAAAAACCCATCTAGTTCATTTATCCCCTTTAGGGAAGGAAATCTGCCGTCCTTACCTGGTCTGGCCTACATGTGACTCCAGATCCACAGCAATGTGGTTGACTCTTAACTGCCCTCTGAAATGGCCTAGCAAACTACACAGTTGTCAAGGGCAATTAGGGATGGGCAACAAATGCTGGCCTTGCCAGTGACACCCACATCCCATGAAAGAATAAACAAAGCCTCCATTTGCCTCTCTGGATATCCATTCTATCTGTGGATCACTCTTTGATACATAGAGTAACTTTTGGAGATGACAGTTTATTCTGTAAACATTAATTCATGAACTGGATGAGAGCCCAACTCTGGAGGAAACTGTGACCGCCATCAACTAGATAAAAAACAACAAAGCCCCCGGAGCCGATGGCATTCCACCCAAAGCCTTGAAGCATGGTGGCCCTACCCTATACACCAAGCTCCACGAGTTTTTCACAGCCTGCTGGGAACAGGGCAGGATTCCACGGGATCTTTGTGATGCCGTTATCACCACCTTGTAGTTTAGTTTAGTTTAGTTATACAACACTGAAACAGGCTCTTCGGCCCACTGAGTCTGTGCCGACCATCAACTACCCATTTATACTAATCCTACCCTAATTCCATATTCCTACCACATCCCCACCTGTCCCTATATTTCCCTACCACCTACCTATACTAGGGGCAATTTATAATGGCCAATTAACCTATCACCCTGCAAGTCTTTGGCATGTGGGAGGAAACCGGAGCACCCGGAGGAAACCCACGCAGACACAGGGAGAACTTGCAAACTCCACACAGGCAGTACCCAGAATTGAACCCGGGTCGCTGGAGCTGTGAGGCTGCGGTGCTAACCACTGCGCCACTGTGCCGCCCTACAAAAACAAAGGAGAAAAATCAGACTGCTCCAGCTACCGTGGAATCACCCTCCTTTCTATTGCTGGGAAGATACTGGCTGGTATATTTCTGAATAGGCTTGTGCCTACCATTGCGGAAGAAAACGTCCCAGAGAGTCAGTGTGGTTTCAGAGCAAACAGAGGCACCACAGACATGGCATTTGCACTCAGACAATTACATGAAAAGTGTTGTCACTTTCGTAGACCTCACCAAGGTATTCGACACTGTGAGCAGAGATGGACTTTGGAAAATCCCTGAAAAACTTGGATGCCACCCAGGATCCTGGCCACGGTGAAGCAGTTTCATGAAAATCAGTACTGACAAGTCAAGTAAAACAGCGACCTCTTGAGTCCCTTCTGCATCTCCAATAGCGTGAAGCAGGGATGTGTGCTGGCCCCGACCCTATTCGCCATCTTTTTCAGCATGATGCTGCAGCAGGCAACAGAAAACCTTAAGGAGGGAGTTACGTACGCTTCCAGACTGATGGAGGCCTTTTTAACTTCAGGCTCGCACAAAGACACAAGAAAAACTCATCTGTGAACTTCTTTTCGCCGATGACTGTGCTCTCCTGACTCTCAGTCAGTCAGACCTGCAACGTATAACACCACATTTTTCTGAGGTGGCAAAACTCTTCGGACTAAAAATCAGTTTAAAGAAAACTGAAGTCCTGCATCAGCCTGCACCCAAGAAGAATATCGACCACCAAGCATAGTCATCGAGGGAACCGAGCTGAATGCCGTGAAGCAATTTACTTATTTGGGGAGCGTCTTCTCGTTTGATGCCACCATAGACAAGCAAGTGAACAATAGGCTCTCAAAAGCAAAGAGTACATTTGGCAGACTCTACAAACGTGTGTGGAGCAACCACAGCCTCAGAGCACAGACAAAACTCAAAGTGTACAAAGCCATAGGCCTCACCACCCTTCTGTATGGAGTAGAGTCATGGGTCCTATACCGACATCATGTATGCCTTCTGGAACCCTTCCATCAGCACTGTCTCCGCAGCATCCTCAAGATCCACTGGCAGAACCACATCACAAACATTGAAGTCCTAGAAACAGACAACATCACCAGCATCGAGGCCATTCTTTTGCAAAGCCAGCTGCGTTGCATGGATGGACGACAGTCGTCTGTCCAAGATTGTGTTGTATGGAGAACTGACCACTGGTAAAAGGAACAGAGGGGCCCCATGCAAACGTTTCAAGGACTCCCTGAAGAAGTCCCTCTCTGTGTGCCACATCAACCATCGCTAGTGGGAAGCTCAGGCCATAAACCGTGATGCCTGGAGATGCTACATCAGGAAGGATACAGACACCTTTGAGATTGAGCAAAGAACCCCCCAGCAGCGACTACACCTTCACTTGTACACGCTGTGGGAAAATCTGCCGGTCACAGGTAGGCCTGACTAGCCACCAGCGGGCCTGCAACTGATGACTACAACCTTCCCAAAATCTTCGTCCACGAAGAAATGCCAAGAGAGAATTCATGAAAGATTGCCCTGGCATTGTTAATGATGAGTCTAGGATTTAGATACAGTTTTTGTTGTTTCTTGAGGTCTCAGTCCAGGGTCCGGAAGAGACTTTGCTGCTGCCACCTCACTGATCTCCTGCCATTCAGAGAAGTTGGGGGCCCAACATTTCTTTCCCCCTCCTCCACTGCTGCTTGGACTCTCAAGTATTACCTGCACTGTGACTGTGTTACATACCACTTGGTAACTGTCATTGGCTACACTTTGTGTTTGGGTCTGAAATCTAATTGGGAGAAGGGATTCCAGAACAGATGTGCATTCACTCAGAGGTTAGGACTTTTAATAAATTCAGTAACCCGAGGCAGAATATTTTTGTTTTCCAAACAGTCCAAGGTACTGCAGCGGCTACAGAATTATAAACATCTGTTGGAAACAGATGAACAGAACCTGATATCGGCCTGGGAGGACTTTGAATGCCCAATCTGTTTAAACATCTTGGAGAATGGTGAAGGCGTTACTCTTCGAGAGTGCTTGCACGCCTTCTGCAAGTAAGACAAACTTTCTTGTTGCATGCTAGGAGAAGTGGGAAGTCCTGGAGATAGCTGCAATATAATTGAACAATACTTCAATGTGAAACAATGACAAACTCTCTCAATTTCTCTCCCTCCTTCTAAAGTGGAAATTGGTGATGTCCTAGAATCAGAGAAACTTACAGCACAGATGGAGGCCATTCAGCCCATCGTGCCTGTGCTGACTCTTTGAAAGAGCAGTCCTGCTTAGTCCCAAATCCCGTTTTTTTGTCTGTAACACTGTACATTCCTCAAGTAATTGTCCCTTTTAAAAAAACTTCCCTTTTAAAATCGTTTATGGAATCAGCTTTCACCACCTTTCCAGGTATAACGTTCCAGATCCTGACAACTCTGAGTGAAAAAAAATTCTCCTCGTCTCCCTTCTAGATGATTTTGTTTAAGTGACCTCTGGTTACTGACCCACTCGCTAGAGGGAATAGTTTTCCCCAATATCTACTCCATTAAAACCTCTCAGCATCATGAAAACCTCTATTAGGTCACCTCTTTTAACCTTCTCTGTTGCACGGAGAACAGTCCCAACTTTTCCAACCTCTCCTCATAACTGAACTCCCTGAACCCTGGTAACATCCTGGGAAACCTCCTCTGCACCCTTGCTAGGGCCTTTACATCTTTCTTGAAGTCTGGCGCCAGAATTGTCCACAATACTCCAGCTGAGGCCTAACCTGTGATCTATAAAGTTCTAGCATGATCACTTGCTTTTATATTCTATTCCTCTAATAATAAACCCAAGTAATACATATACTTTTTTAACCACCTTATCAACTTGTCCTGTTAAGGATGGGTATGGTAGCATAGTGGTCAGGTTACTGAACTAGTAATCCAGAGGCCTGGACTAATGATCTGGAAAGTGGCAGGATGTGTGGAAAGACGCTTCAAAGAGAGGAAATGGGAAATTGAGGTAATTAACTAGTAATTATTTTAAAATTTGAATAACGTTTACAGAGACTGTCTGAAGAACACAATCCTAAGCAGCACTGAAGCCGATGTGACATGTCCATTTATGGACGAACATTATTCGTGTGAAAGCAAAATTCTAGAACGCGAGATAAAATACGTGAGTTTTCTTCATCTTCAATTCCTCATGCTTTACCTCAGACTTGATAGGAATCATAATCATCACAAATTTGGGTAAGGGGGAATATTAATGATGCCGAGGTCAGGGGGCCATGGGGGGCTGTAGTTAAGATAGTGGGAAGGGTCACCACGCCCACCATCTTTTTACTGGAAATCAGGCATAGGAAGGTCACAAACCTCAGAGGAGTCGGGGGCTTAATTTAAATGATAAAGGAACATCTCAATGACATCTTAGGAACACAGCACCATTTCCGCTTCTGGTATTGAGAAGTCTATGTGGTTTTTTTTTCGGTGACTATCAGCATCAAGCCAGAAGAGGCCCAGATAATGTTTTTAAAAATTTCTTTAAGGTTCCTTCTAATCCAGGATTCTTCTAGAGGAACTAGGAATCCTGTGTCCTCCTCTCCCATTGGGCTTTCCCTCTTCTTCTCCGGCTATGAATAGCCTGGACCCTCCCCTTGCCTGGGAATGTGCCCTATGCATCCCTGGCACTGTCAGTTTCCCATCCAATTTACTATTCCCACCAGCTTCTTGTGGGAGACAATGTAAATGAGGCCCAGGACCTAAAACAGCCCCAGCTTCAGGCCGAGGAGGCTGTGTGGGGTGGTTCAATCCTGATTCTCTCCCCACTCTCCCGAGTGCAGCCAGAGTTAAAATCATGGTCTTTTTATTCGTTTATGTTTACAAATAAAATGCAAATTCAGTCTCATTCTTTCCAACTTTCATTTTTTACTGCCAATTTTTTTTATCCTCTCCTTTTCCTGAAGCCTTCGACTCTTTATTAAGATATAGTTCCCCAGGCACCTCCAGTGCCTTGTCCAAGTGCCTTGACTTCATGGACAGGATTTTACCACAGGCTTCGGGACCCCAACAACGGGACCAAATGGGCACCTGAACCCGCACTTGCCGGCAGCAGGACAGGCTCAGCAATTTTCCCAGAGGCAGCATCCTAATTGGCCACCTCCGAGCTTTCCATTCAATTAAGATGGCAGATGGGAGGTAGATGCTCCTGGCCCAATTAGAAGGCCGGCAGCTTTGTAGCCTTGGCAGCCCACGAAGGTGTCCTCGGACAGGTAAGTGAAAAATTTATAATCAGAGGGGCCAAGCATGGGGAGGCAGTTGGGTAGTGGTAATGTCACTAGACTAGTAATCCAGAGCCCAGGCTAATGCTCTGGGGACATGGGTTCGAATCCCACCATGGCAGATGGTGAAATTTGAATTCAATTAATATATCTAGAATTAAAAGCTACTCTAATGGTGACCATGAAATCATTGTCGATTGTTGTAAAAACACATCTGGTTCACTAATGTCCTTTAGGGAAGGAAATCTGCTGTCCTTACCTGGTCTGGCCTACATGTGACTCCAGACCCACAGCAATGTGGTTGACTCTTACATGCCCTCTGAAATGGCCTAGCAAGCCACTCAGTTCAAGGGCAATTTGGGATGGGCAATAAGTGCTGGCCTCGCCAGTGACGCCCACACCCACAAAACGAATTTTAAAAAAGCAGGCATGCCCCTCCGGATGACCCTTTGAGGCCATGGGGGTGGCCTTCCCTGTTCATGGCCCCCTCTTTGGGGTATGAAACCTCCAGCTTGGACAGCCCCCCAGACGGCTGCAGGGAGGCTGTCTCCATGAAGCTGGCGGCCTCCCCATGCTGCGGGGGGCTGCTCCACCACCAGCAAAATGCTGGTGGCCTGGGAAAACCAGCCTTAATGGGGCCTTTAATTATTTAAATTAGCTGCCCACCCCCATTCAGTGGCCAGCTATTCTGTGTCTGTTTCTGCTGCTGGGAAACTTCCCCAATGGTGGAACTGCATAGGGGAGCTGTCCCGACGCGGAGACCACTCTCTCCCCCCCCCCACAAACCTCCCAGCTGCCACCCCGGAGCCGGGAAAATCCTACCCCATGTATAAATCTAGACAATATTGTCAGACTATTCAATAGTGAAGTGAGGGCGTGACAGTTGAGCCTGATCTCATCCTCACTCAACATCCATACATCTTCACACAAAAGTAAAATACTGGGGATGCTGGAAATCTAAAATCAAAGCAGAAAGTGCTGGAAATACTCGGCAGGTCAGGCAGCATCTGTGGAGTGAAAAACTGAGTTAACGTGAAAGGCCACACACCTGAAACATTAACTCTGTTTCTCTCTCCACAGATGCTGCCAGATTTACTAAATATTTTCCAGCATTTTCTGTTTTTATTCCACACATCTTCATTTTCAGCATTTCCCTGAAAAAGAACCATGGCTGTTTCTTTCTCTTCCCTAACTCAAGGGTGGTGAGGCCAATCATAGAGCCATCATAGAACCCTGTATGACTGCCCTGAGATCAGCTAAATCAGCACAGCTCTTTGGTTTGAATCCAGGACCTGTCGAGATTGTATGACATGGATACCGATTAACTTAACCAACTGAGCTATCAAGGGGTGTTCAATTTTTTTAAAATTTTGGGTTGTGGAACAGTGTATTGGAGCATCAATAACCACTGTGGCATAGCAATGGAACTTGGGACCAGATCTTCACTATGAAGAGCACACCTGGAGTTACTGTGAGCAGTTCTGGGCACCACACCTTAGGAAGGATATATTGGCCTTGGAGGGAGTGCAGCGTAGATTTACCAGAATGACACCTGGGCTCCAAGGGTTAAATTACAAGGAGAGATTAAACAAACTCGGGTTTGTATTCCCTGGGGTTTAGAATGTTAAGGGATGATTTGATCAAAGTTTTCAAGATATTAAGGGAACAGATGGGGTAGATAGAAACTATTTCTGCTTGTTGGAATCTAGGACTAGCAGCATAGTCTAAAAATTAGAGCCTGACCTTTCAGGAGTGAAATTAGGAAAAACTTCTTTGCACAAAGGGTGGTAGAAGTTTGGAACTCTCTTTCACAAACAGCAATTCATGCTAAATCAATTGTTAATTTTAAAACTGAGATTGATAGATATATTTTTATTAACCAAAGGTATTAAGGAATATGGGAGAAAGGCAGGTGTATGGAGTTAGATCGCAGATCAGCCATGATCTCATTGAATGGCAGAACAGGATTGAGGGGCTAAATGGCCTCATCCTTTTCCTGTGTTCCTGGTCCCAAGCATGCCGAAGACCAAGAATCTCCCACAGGGAGTGAAGGATTGAAGACAGAATCGTCACCAGGCTGTTCTCACACATCCTCATATGTCAGACACTAAGAACAGTTAAGTTTCCAGAAAATTCCATGGCTCCAGACGTAGAATGAGTTACCATGAGATCAACCTCTTTATTTCCTTCTCAGTCAACATAGGCAGGCAAACAACCTATATCTAGTCTCCTGCTAACCCTGCTATGTAATCCTTTTACTGCGAGACATTTTAAAATGGCCAGAAATAGATTCACCCTGTATTGTTTAAACACGTTCATTTATTTTCTCCTCTCTCCACTCACTGCCTGACAATCCAAAATAGGCATTATTCCAAGCTAAACCAAAGTTCAGTTTTTCTAATTCTAACTGCAATTTTTACTCCCTTTTTTTTTCTATTAAACAACAACTTGCATTTATAGAGCACCTTTAAAGTAGCAGAATGTCCAAAAACGCTTCATCAAATCCTACTGGTCAAGTTCAAAGAGATTTGATTAGGTTTGGAATGTTATAAATTTTAATCAGTCAGTTTAAAAGCCCCACATTGATGATATTTAGTTCCACAGTTGGTTGATGAGCAGTTGTGTACAAGATGTTTCCATTGTGAGGGGGAGACCAAAACTAGGGGCCATAAGTATAAGATAGTCAGCAATAAATCCAATAGGGAATTCAGGAGAAATTTCTTTACTGAGTGTGGTGAGAGTATGGAAGTTGCTACCACAATGCAAAGTTAAGGTGATTAGAATAGATGCTTTTAAGGGGAAGCTAGATAAGCACATGAGGGAGAAAGGAGTAGAAGGATATGCTGATAGGGTTAGATGAAGAGGGGTAGAAGGAGGGTCATGTGGAGAATAAATACTGACATGGACCAGTTGGGCTGAATGGCCTGTTTCTGTGCTGTGAATTAATGTAACTTTACTTTAAAAATCTCTTAATTCTCCACTGACTTCGATATTGGACAAGGAAAGATTGGACAGGCTAGGCTTGTATCCGCTGGAATTAGAAGAGTAAGAGGCGACTTGAATGAAACATATAAGATCCTGAGGGGTCTTGACAGCGTGGATGTGGAAAGGATGTTTCCCCTTGTGGGAGAATCTCAGACTAGGGGTCACTGTTATGGGGGACTTTAACTTTCCAAATATCGACTGGAAATACTATAGTTCGAGTACTTTAGATGGGTCAGTTTTTGTCCAGTGTGTGCAGGAGGGTTTTCTGACACAGTATGTAGACAGGCCAACCAGGGGCGATGCCACATTGGATTTGGTACTGGGAAATGAACCCGGCCAGGTGTTAGATTTAGATGTAGGTGAGCACTTTGGTGATAGTGATCACAATTCGGTTAGGTTTACCTTAGCGATGGGCAGGGACAGGTATATACCGCAGGGCAAGAATTATAACTGGGGGAAAGGAAATTATGATGCGATTAGGCAAGATTTAGGATGCGTAGGATGGGGAAGGAAACTGCAGGGGATGGGAACAATCGAGATGTGGAGCTTATTCAAGGAGCAGCTACTGCGTGTCCTTGATAAGTATGTACCTGTGAGGCAGGGAGGAAGTTGTCGTGCGAGGGAGCCGTGGTTTACTAAAGAAGTTGAAGCGCTTGTCAAGAGGAAGAAGAAGGCTTATGTTAGGATGAGACGTGAAGGCTCAGTTAGGGCGCTTGAGAGCTACAAGCTAGCCAGGAAGGATCTAAAGGGAGAGCTAAGAAGAGCAAGGAGAGGACACGAGAAGTCATTGGTGGATCGGATCAGGGAAAACCCTAAGGCTTTCTATAGGTATATCAGGAATAAAAGAATGACTAGAGTTAGATTAGGGCCAATCAAGGATAGTAGTGGGAAGTTGTGTGTGGAATCAGAGGAGATAGGGGAAGTGCTAAATGAATATTTTGCGTCAGTATTTACAGTAGAGAAAGAAAATGTTGTTGAGAATACTGAGATTCAGGCTAGGAGGCTAGATGGGATTGAGGTTCACAAGGAGGAGGTGTTAGCAATTTTGGAAAGTGTGAAAATAGATAAGTCCCCTGGGCCAGATGGGATTTATCCTAGGATTCTCTGGGAAGCTAGGGAGGAGATTGCAGAGCCTTTGTCCTTGATCTTTATGTCGTCATTGTCGACAGGAATAGTGCCGGAAGACTGGAGGATTGCAAATGTTGTCCCCTTGTTCAAGAAGGGGAGTAGAGACAGCCCTGGTAATTATAGACCTGTGAGCCTTACTTCGGTTGTGGGTAAAATGTTGGAAAAGGTTATAAGAGACAGGATTTATAATCATCTTGAAAAGAATAAGTTCATTAGCGATAGTCAGCACGGTTTTGTGACGGGTAGGTCGTGCCTCACAAACCTTATTGAGTTTTTCGAGAAGGTGACCAAACAGGTGGATGAGGGTAAAGCAGTGGATGTGGTGTATATGGATTTCAGTAAGGCGTTTGATAAGGTTCCCCACGGTAGGCTATTGCAGAAAATACGGAAGTATGGGGTTGAAGGTGATTTAGAGCTTTGGATCAGAAATTGGCTAGCTGAAGGAAGACAGAGGGTGGTGGTTGATGGCAAATGTTCATCCTGGAGTTTAGTTACTAGTGGTGTACCGCAAGGATCTGTTTTGGGGCCACTGCTGTTTGTCATTTTTATAAATGACCTGGAAGAGGGTGTAGAAGGGTGGGTTAGTAAATTTGCAGATGACACTAAGGTCGGTGGAGTTGTGGATAGTGCCGAAGGATGTTGTAGGGTACAGAGAGACATAGATAGGCTGCAGAGCTGGGCTGAGAGATGGCAAATGGAGTTTAATGCGGAAAAGTGTGAGGTGATTCACTTTGGAAGGAGTAACAGGAATGCAGAGTACTGGGCTAATGGGAAGATTCTTGGTAGTGTAGATGAACAGAGAGATCTTGGTGTCCAGGTGCATAAATCCCTGAAGTTTGCTAACCAGGTTAATAGGGCTGTTAAGAAGGCATATGGTGTGTTAGCTTTTATTAGTAGGGGGGTCGAGTTTCGGAGCCACGAGGTCATGCTGCAGCTGTACAAAACTCTGGTGAGACCGCACCTGGAGTATTGCGTGCAGTTCTGGTCACCGCATTATAGGAAGGATGTGGAAGCTATGGAAAGGGTGCAGAGGAGATTTACTAGGATGTTGCCTGGTATGGAGGGAAGGTCTTACGAGGAAAGGCTGAGGGACTTGAGGTTGTTTTCGTTGGAGAGAAGGAGGAGGAGAGGTGACTTAATAGAGACATATAAGATAATCAGAGGGTTAGATAGGGTGGATAGTGAGCATCTTTTTCCTCGGATGGTGATGGCAAACACGAGGGGACATAGCTTCAAGTTGAGGGGTGATAGATATAGGACAGATGTGAGAGGTAGTTTCTTTACTCAGAGAGTAGTAAGGGCATGGAACGCCCTGCCTGCAGCAGTAGTAGATTCGCCAACTTTAAGGGCATTTAAGTGGACATTGGATAGACACATGGATGAAAATGGAATAGTGTAGGTCAGATGGTTTCACAGGTCGGCGCAACATCGAGGGCCGAAGGGCCTGTACTGCGCTGTAATGTTCTAATTCTAAAAAAAAAAATTCTGTTTAAAAATAAGGGGTTACCAATTTAAGACAGAGGAGAAATTTTTTCTCTCAGAGGGTCGTGAATCTTTGGAATTCTCTTCCTCAAAAGGCAGTGGAAGCAGAATCTTTGAATATTTTTAAGGCAGAGGTCGATGGATTCTTCATAAGCAATGGGGTGGAAGATAATGGGGGGTAGGTGGAAATGTGAAGTAATCAGTTCAGCCATGAACTTATTGAATAAGCTGAGGGGTCAAGTGGCCTACTCCTGCTTCTAATTTGTATGTTCGTATGTATTGTTGGCAGTATAATTATTGTTCCATTTTTCTTGTGCTGCCTCACAGCTCCTGACAGAGAAAGAGTATCGCACGTACTTAGATAGAAGTTTAGCGATTGCTGAGAATCGCAGTGAGAACAGCTATCATTGTCAGACCCCAGACTGCAAGGGCTGGTGCATCTACGAAGATGATGTCAATGAGTTTCACTGTCCCCTCTGTAATAAGAAGAACTGCCTGTTGTGCAAGGTAAGTAGGACTTTGGACAGATGAATCTTCAAAAAGGAGCTGGATATCTATCTGGGTGGGAACAGATTGCAGGTTGACGCCAAGGGAAATGGAAATCTGGAACTCTCTCTCTGCTAAAAGTGGTGCACACTGGGTCAATTGACATTTTCAAGCCTGCGATTTAAGGATATCAAGGATACATGGAGCGAAGGCAGGTAAATGAAGTTGAAGTACAGACCAGTAATGATCTAATAGAATGGCCTACTGCTGCTCCTGCAGAGGTAAACAAAAAGATGCTTTGCTTCAGTGGTAAGTGGGACAGTGATGAGCTAAGCCAAGTGAACCAAAAGGTCTCTAATCTGGCTGAGTTAGCTGAACTAAGGTAATTAAGGACACATATATAAGATAATTGGCAAAAGAACCAGATGTAAGATAATCTGGGATGCACTGCTGCAAGTGTGGTGGAAGCAGATTCAGTAATAGCATTCAAGGTGGAAAGGTTAATAGGACTTTTGGAGGGGGAAGAGCGGGAGAGTAGAACTAAGCTCTTTCAAAGAACCAGCACAGGCATGGTGGGCAGGATGGCCTCCTTGTGTGCTGTACCATTTTGAGTCTATCTCAACCAGAGCAGCAGTCAGATTATTAGAATTGTCTCCGCGTTAGTGTGAGAAAAGTAGCCACTGTTCCCACTCCTAATCATTATCCAGTGATCCCTGCTGCAAGTCTATGCATGTAGGCGTCAGCTGAGGATAAGACTGGGTTCGGCTGTAATTTGGTTTGTAATACACAATGACCACTTGGGTGAGGTGCCAGAGGGTAATTGGTGCCCAGGGAACCATATCTCTGCAAGTAGTCTTCAGGAGAAGAGGGGGGAAACATGGAAAAAGTGGAATGAAACAAAAAATGACTGGAGTAATGGTAGCACTCTCACTGCTGAGTCAGAAGGTTGTGGGTTCAAGCCCCACTCATAAGACTTAAGTGCATAATCTAGGCTGGCACATCAATGAAGTACAGAGGGAATGTAGCACCGTCAGGGGTGCTTTCTTTCGGTTGAGACATTAAACTGAAGACCTGTCTACCCTCTTCCGAGGATGCAGAAGTGCCCACAGCTCTTGAAGTATATTCAATCAAGCCCCTTCCTCATAGATCATGACTTGCCTATGCCATCATGTTACAAGCATGTTGCAACCAATTACAAACTTTTGAAGTGTAGTCACTATTGTAGCGAAATGCAGCAGCCAACTTGCACACATCCAGCTCCCATAAACAGCAGCAAATCAACATTTGAAGTGTTGGTTGAGGGATAAGTGTTGGTCAGGACACCGAGCAGAATGATATCATCAAAACACTCCTTGTAACAACTATGACTTATCAATACATGGTGTGGCATGGTGCTGGGGTCCATGCTAGGTTAGCAAATGACAGAGCGTTTGAATGCATGAGAGATTAGGGATAGATAGAATGATGGGTCTTAACTGGCAGCTGCATGATACCTTCCACCATGGCCCTCCCCCAATTACCTCCACTATTATAAGGGTTATTTCTTCAAGTCTAGTTAGGGGGCATTAGGGTGGGTGGCACAATTCTTGGTGCTTGTATCCTTTCTAGAGTTACTAGTCAAGTGCTGCCAGGTTGAATTCTTAACAAAACAATACAATCTTTCTGTCTCCTAAAACATGCCTAAAACCATGAGGACCAGTCAGTCAAAATACTAATAGGCCAAAGTATTTTTTTAAATGAGCTATAGAATTCGAAGTTTGCCTCGAAAGATGTAAGGTATATCAGACATCAGTATAATTATTCCTGTGATAGTATAAAGCTGAGCTTTCCAAATAAGAAACAAATGCAAGCAAAGTCAATGTTCAGCTGTTTGAAGGTGCCTGATGTAGAATGCCATACTTGACACAATTAAATGCTGGAGATACTCACCTTGGGAAACTTCCTGAAGGTGGAAACTTGCTTGAGTGTCCTAGTGGCCATCTTTCTCACCAGGGACACCTTCTGACTGAACATGTCACGAGTGCATGTTGCTGCAAACTTTTGAGCAGGGTGCCCACTGGATCTAAATGTGGCCACCCTACTTTGCTGCACCTCCTGCATCATCCCCCACCAGTCCCCATCTGTGAAGGAAGCAGCCCTCTGACGCGCTCGCTGCTCACAGTTCCTTTGGTCATTTTCAAGGTTGGCAGCTTGGTTGCTATACCTGTTGTACGTTGGTCCATTCCCCTTTAAGGCACAGCAACAGGCTTTTAAACTTGCTCCAGTGCCAGAGGACTCAGTCCACCATCCACAGGGAGCGTATTGAATAATAAATATTATTGAGCAGATGTTTCACAAAGCATGACCATTCTTTCAGTACATTTCAAATGAGCTTCATTGGCTGGACAACACTTTGGGATGTCCCAAGGTTGCTAAAGGCACGATATAAATTAAGTTCTTTCTTAAGGCGGCACAGTGGCACAGTGGTTAGCACTGCAGCCTCACAGCTCCAGCGACCCGGGTTCAATTCTGGGTACTGCCTGTGTGGAGTTTGCAAGTTCTCCCTGTGTCTGCGTGGGTTTTCTCCGGGTGCTCCGGTTTCCTCCCACAAGCCAAAAGACTTGCAGGTTGGTAGGTAAATTGGCCATTATAAATTGCCACGAGTATAGGTAGGTGGTAGGGAAATATAGGGACAGGTGGGGATGATTGGTAGGAATATGGGATTAGTGTAGGATTAGTATAAATGGGTGGTTGATGGTCGGCACAGACTCGGTGGGCCGAAGGGCCTGTTTCAGTGCTGTATTTCTAAACTAAACTAAACTTTGCTTCCTTAGAACAGTTTTCATAGTCAATCAAAGACAATTCTAGCTATTGTAAAGTCAATTCATTGTCTATAAGATAACAAGAGGTAATGAAGGGCAGCAGGGACAGCCTTTTCTTGGAGAGAGGTGGAAGAAAGAGCCACTCCAGGTTCCTCATGTATACCTCTCACAGATAAAAGTGAATGCAAAATGATATCAACAGAGGCCCTGGAGCAGGTCTTGCTCATCAGGATTTGGGGGTAAGAAATGGTCTGTGAGTTCAGTAGGACATATTGGCACCTCCTTGAACAGCATTTGCAAAAGCAGGGCATTAAATCAAACGACCAGTCTGACGTCCATGAAACAAAATATTTTGCAAAGCGATGCAGAGCACTGGGAAAATGAGTTACAAATGAGGACTAATTTTCTATTCAAATAAAATTTATTACTGGAAAACTGCTCTATCTCCCAAATTATTCCACTAGCATGATCATAGAAGCAAGGCATACATTTATATAGTGCCTTTCACGACCTCAGAATATCCCAAAGCACTAGATCACAGAACGCCCCAAAATGAAGTCCTTTTCTTTTGAAGTGCAGTCACTGTTAATGTAGGAAACATGGCAGCCAATTTGTGCACAGCAAGCTCCCACAAACAGCGTTGTGATAATGACCAGATAATCTGTTTTAGTTATGTTTCATTGAGGGATAACTATGGGCCAGGACACCAGGGGGAACTCCCCAACTCTTTGAAATAGTGCTGTGGGATCTTTTACATCCACCTGAAAGGGCAATAGGACCTCGGTTTAATGCTTCATCTGAAAGACATCTCAGATAGTGCAGCACTCCCTCAGTACTGGAGTAGCAGCTTAAATTTTGTGCTTAAATCTTTGGAGTGGGATTGAACCTATATCCTTCTGACTCAGAGTAAAGAGAGTACAACCCACTATGTTGTTCTGAACACTACAGTTCAGAACAAGAACCTGTGGGTAGAGGGGAGATATTAGAATTCAGTGTTTTATTACACAGTAAAACCTGGGTTTGAATGATTCATTTTTTCAAACTATCATGTAGAATTCATAAATTTCCAACAAAAAGCCACTGATGAAAATGATGAGAGCAATATCTGAATAGTTTAAAAAATAAATAATCTTTTCTGCTCCTCATCACAGGCTATACATGAAGGAATGGACTGCAGGCAGTATCAGGACGATCTCAGAATTCGAGCTGAAAATAACAAAGCCGCAAAACAGACTGCTGACATGCTCACAGTGAATTACTTTTTAAATTTATTTTTGAAGAGTGATCTTAAAATAATAGGTTTTGGGTCCCCAGGTTCATGGTCGCGGAAGGGGGGGCGGGGGGGGTGGTGGGGGGTGGGAGGGGAGGTGGGGGGCTGAACTCGAGAGGAAAATTATCAGCTAACTCAACAGAGGCAAAAACTAGCATTTATATAGCACTTTCATTATCGTAAAATGTCCCAAAGTGCTTAACAGGATCATTATCAAAGAAATTTGACCAAGATGAAACCTGGAAATTTTCAGTTTCGAATGACTGAGGACCACACCAGTTGGTAATTTAACCAATAACGCATCATACCTGATCTCTTGTTGACAATTTCTGGTACTGTATAAATACACACTGATCTGCTTTCAGCTCTAAGTGTACACTGGAAAATGATTAGGGACTTCCAGAAAATTGCAGTTACAAACTGTGGTGCCTGGATCTGAATCCAGCTCATGGAATGGGATTCACATCTCTAATTGATCCATACGTGGCCGACAGAATAAAATCTGCCCCATATATGGCAATCTCGTTTTAAAAGATCACAGAACAGCGGGTATAGGAAACTGAAATGTCATACTGGTGCAGTGAAAGATGCTCTTCTAGAATTCAGGAGCTGAGTAAAACATCGTAATTGTCTGTGCTCCTCCTTTTCTGGCTTTTTGCATTTCCCCGATTTTAATTGCACTACCATTGGTGGCTCTGTCTTCAACTGCCTGGATCCTAGACTCTGGAATTCCCTCCCTAAACCTCTCCACTTCTCTCTTCTCCTTTAATATGCTCGTAAAAAACCTCCCTTTTTGACCAAGCTTTTGACCTGTCCTAATATCTCCTTATATAGTTCGGTGTCAGATGTTCTTTGATGAAGCAACTTGGGACATTTTACAATGTTCAAGGCTCTATATAAATAAAAGTTGTTGTTGCGCTGGGGGTACTTGATGTTGCTGGAAGACCAAAATGGGAACAGGTTCCATTTCCCAGAGCCAATATAAAAACTTCCGCAAAAACAAAAACTACTGTGCGTGTGGACAGCTCAATTAGGATTCCTTTGAATCTATTGTAGAGTCTTTCTTTTCAAATTTTAAAATAAAGGATACAATTCTAAAGTCGGTGCAGAAACAGACCTGGGGGTATATGTGCATAAATCATTGAAGGTAGCAGGACAGGTTGAGAAAGTGGTTAAAAAACTATACAGGATTCTGGGCTTTATAAATAGAGGGCAAATTTTTTATTTTTTTTAAATTTATTTATTTCGAGATACAGCACTGAAACAGGCCCTTCAGCCCACCGAGTCTGTGCTGACCATCAACCACCCATTTATACTAATCCTACACTAATCCCATATTCCTACCACATCACCACCTACCTATACTAGGGGCAATTTATAATGGGCAATTTACCTATCAACCTGCAAGTCTTTGGCTGCGGGAGGAAACCGGAGCACCCAGCGAAAACCCACTCGGTCACAGGGAGAACTTGCAAACTCCGCACAGGCAGTACCCAGAATTGAACCCGGGTCGCTGGAGCTGTGAGGCTGCAGTGCTAACCACTGCGCCATTGAAAGGAAGTTACAATGAACCTTTACAAAACACTTGTTCAGCCTCAACTGGACTATTGTGCCTAGTTCTAGGTGCCATATTGTAGGAAGGGTGTGAAGGGTTTAGAGATGGTGCAGAAATGATTTATGGGAATGGTTCCAGGGATGACCAACTTCAGTTACGTGGAGAGGTTGGAGAAGCTGGGGCTGTGCTCCTTAGAAAAGAGAAGGTTGAGAGGAGATTTGATAGAGGACGGGGTTCAAAATCATGAGGGGTCCAGACAGAATAGATAGAAACTGTTCCCATTGGTGGAAGGGTCGAGAACCAGAAGACACCGATTTAAGGTGATTGGCAAAAGAAGCAACGGCAACATGATGAAAAGGTTTCTTGACACAGCAGGTGGTTAGGATCTGGAATGAACTGCCTGAGAGTGTGGTGGAGTCCAATTCAATCATGGCTTTTGAAAGGGAATTGATTAAGCACCGAAGAGGAAAAGCTTGCAGTGTTTCGGGGAAAGGGTAGGTGAGTGGGACTAGCTGAGTTGCTCTTCTAGCGAGCCGGCATGGACGTGACCATCTGAATCGCTGCCTTCTGTGCTGACACCGTTCTACAATTCTCTTCTATGAATTTTTTTAGCTCAGCACGTTGCAGTTAGCACTTAAAATCCCATGATCCTGGGATTGAATCAGTTGAACGCAGGCCATTTGAGTCTATATGCTCTAACTATTTGATTGTTACCCTTACAGGCACTGTTGTGTAGCGGGGAGGCCATGAATTGTCCTAAATGCAAGATTGTGGTACAGAAAAAGAGTGGATGCGATTGGATGCGTTGCACTATGTGTAAAACTGAGATTTGCTGGGTGACAAAGGGAGCTCGCTGGGGACCTGGGGTATGATGTCTAAATTTTTTTACATAGATTTGTATTGAAATTATAACACAGAAACAGGTCAATTGGCTGAACTGGCCTATGCCCGTGATTATGCTCTACACTAGGGGTTTTCAACCTGGGCTCCGCAGCCCTCTAGGGGTTTGAGAGAAGATTTCAGGGAGTCTGCAAATTGAGTGTCCCATTAGTAGTTTCCCACTAGTTTTTTTCTCAACAATAGCCTCCCCAATGTATTGTGACAATTGGAATAGTCTTAGGTACAAAGACTGCACAGGTTCTCACTGCTGAACACCATTTGCAACGTGGTTGGGCAAGTTTCTCTGTGTATCACTGGCTTCTACGGATTTATCTCTCAGGTTTTTTTTGATTGATTCTGCATTCCTAGACAGAGCCCAGTCACTGTTGTTAACTATTAAATAAAATGGAGGGAGTTAAAACATCTTGAAACCTGGCAGGAAAAGTAGTGAGTTATTCAGGCATTATGTGGGCCATGGTAGTGAGCCTTACTTTCATTCCCTTCCCCTCGAACAGTGCCAGCCTGAGTCAGTTGGAAGCCAGTTGCGCAGCTGAGACAGTTTTTTTCCTCATTAAACTGGTAGTCGAGATGGGGGAAGAGGGGGTGCCATCAATGGAGAGTGTGCACACCATGTGGTCTTTGGAGGGGGTGGGGGCGGGTGGTGAAAGAGTCTCTGGGCCTGCAGCAAGGCCGTAACCTATGTTGGTGTTTAGTATTGAGATAAGAGGAAACAGAGACCAACTGTAGCATTGTTACTGCCACCCAAACTCAGATCTGGTAACTCAGCATAGGCCAGGAATTGAAGCCAGGCACTTTCCCGCTCTGTATAGTTCAGAACCACATTGGAAGGCGCATCTATCAATGAAGCTAATTGAGAAAGTGCATGCGTCACGTGGTTTTGGAGTGGGGAAAGTAGGGAGGCTCTGTGCTGGCAGCTAGGCTGTAATAATCAGGGTCTGGTATGATTTTCTCCTGCAGTGTCTTCAGCGTGAGCTAATAAAATAGTTGAAGACATTATTCGGGTTTCCTCGTACCTCAGACTCGGAACATTATATTCCTGGTCATGTCTTCTCCGACCGACAGTTAAGCCTAATCTGGGCACTCGTGTCGATACTGTTGGCTATTTGTGAAGGGGTCGGCAAAGGGGAAAGTGGGGGTGGGGGTGCTGCCTTTGTCACGAAAGGATTTATGGCAATGAGGCTGGATAAAGTCGCTCAGGGTCCTGATTATTTGTTGTAAGGGCCATCCGCCATTACCAGTGTGGTTAATTCAAGTCTTAACTGTAACATGGGCGTATGCTTATCCGTGGTACCTCCATGTCCTGACAGAATTGTTGCTCAGCAACAGCAACATGTTTCACATGAAGTAAGTAAAACAAAAATAAATAAAAACAGAAACTGCTAGAAATACTCAGCAGTATTTGGAGCATCTGTGGAGAGGGAAACAGAGTTAACGACGGAAATTTTGTTCTCGTGGCGAGGGTTCCAACACTGAGCCTGAAAGCCGGGGGCGATCCTGCCTTGGTCATCTGTGGGACCCGGAGCCAAATTTTACGGGGGTCAGACAACTGATTATTCTTTCATGGGATGTGAGTGTCACTGGCAGTGCCAGCATTTGTTGCCTATCCCTAGTTGCCTTTGAGAAGGTGGTGGTGAGCTGCCTGGTTGCTGTTGGGGCTGCCACCCTATTAAGGACGGCTGCCCGCCCCCAGGAGCTGCCAGCCAATCGGAGGGCCGGTAGCTCAGTAGTCTCAGCAGTGGCACTGGGTGGCCACTGCTGGGACTGCACTTGGAAGAAAAGGACGCCAAGGAAGGACACTGCCCTCCCATCCAGGTAAGTGGGGTCTGGGGCGCTTAGGCAGGCCCTGCCGAGGGTTGGGGTGGATGGGGGTTGATGAGGATAGGGGGCGGCCATTGATGGCTGGGGGCCCCCTCTGCGGGCTAAAGAGTACCCGAATATGAGGGCCCCCCCTCCCCACCCTGAGCCCTCTGGGAGGCTGCCAGGGTCCTCAGAGGACTGGTTAAATTCAGGCCAGTGTTTCAGGTCTGTGACTCCTCCTGCCCTACTTCATCTAATCCTCTCCAGTAAAGTGAATCCTACTGGAGGATGAAAATAAAGGAACCAATTACAAAAATAGGCACAAAGAAATATACACAGTGGCAGAATTAGAAAACGTACTAAGGATGATTATTTGTGTAGATTTCACTGACTTCCCAAATTTACCTTTACAGGGCACAGGTGACACCAGTGGAGGGTGCCGTTGCCGTGTCAATGGTAAACCATGCCATCCCAACTGTCAGAATTGCCACTGAACATATTTGCATCCAATTACACCTGGGCACAAACAATGCTACCTAATTCAGCAAAGGCCACAGCAATGTCACTGAATTTTTTTTTTCTGATGTGCACATCTCAGCAGTCTGGGAATCTAAAACAGTAGCGATGTTCTAATAAGTTAGAATTCAGACAAATGTCTGTCTAATGCAAAATCGCTGAATTTCAATACTTTGGGTAAAGCCACCCTCTATTGTATACAGAGGTCTAATCTGCTGCCCTGAAATCATCGTGGCACAGCATTTCCTCAGAACTGCTCCCACTCATTTATGCACGTTAATTGGGTTTTCCACCGCAATTCCAGCAAAGTTAAGTGAGGAAATTCCCACTCCTGTGGATGGTAAAGAGTTCGACACTCTCCCCTTTGGCAGCAGAGTTTGAATCATGCTTAAATACATGGGATGAAGGTTTCCTCTCATAGAATGGTTACAGCACAGAAGGAGACCATTCGGCCCATCGTGTCCATGCCAGCTCTCTGCAAGAGCAACTCAGCTAATCCCACTCCCACCCCCTTTCCCAGTAGGAAATATTTCCTCTTCAGATAATTATCCAATTCCTTTTAAAAAGCCTCGATTGAACCTGCCTCCACCACACTCTCAGGCAGTGCATTCCAGATCCTAACCACACACTGTGTAAAAAAACAATTTCCGCCTCTGGTTCTTTTTCCATTCACTTTAAATCGGTGTTGTCTGGATCTTGACCCTTATGTCAATGAGAACAGTTTCTCCCTATCTACTCTGTCCTGATTCCTCATGATTTTGAGCACTCTACCAAATCTCCTCTCAACCTTCTCTTCTTTAAGGAGAACAGCCCCAGCTTTTCCACTCTATCCATGTAATTGAAGTTCCTCATTCCTGGAACCATTCTTGTAAATCGTTTCTGTACCATCTTTTAATGTCTTCACATTCTTCCAAACGTATGGTGCCCAAATTGGACACAGCACTCCAGTTTAGGCTGAACCAGTGTTTTCTAAAGGTTCACCATAACCTCCATGCTTTTGTACTCTCTACCTCGATTTATACAGCCCAGGATCCTGTGTGCCTTATTAACCACTTTCTCAACCTTCAACAATATGTGCACATATACCCCCAAGCCTCTGCTCCTGCATCACTTTTAGAATTGTATCCTTTATTTTATGTTACCTCTTCTCATTCTTCCTACTTCTCTGCATTACATTTCATCTTTCATGTTTCTGCCAGCTTGTCTATATCCTCTTGAAGTTCATCACTATCCTCCTTCACAATATTTCCAAGTTTTGTGTCATCTGCAAATTTTGAAATTGTACCCAGCACACCCAAGTCTAATATAGATTTTAAAAAAGCAGTGGTCCTAGTACCGATCCCTGGGGAAGTCCACTATATACCTTCCTCTAGTCTGAAAAACAACCGTTCACTACCACTCTCTGTTTCCTGTCACTCATCCAACTTCATAACCATGCTTCCACTGTCCCTTTTATTCAACGGACTTTGACTTTGCTGACAAGCCTGTTATTTGGCACTTTATCAAATGTCTTTTGGAAGTCCATGTCCCCCACCATATCAACCGCATTACCCTCATTAAAAAACGTTGATCAAGTTAGTTAAACAAGATTTGCCTTTAACAAATCCATGCTGGCATTTGCCAGCGTTCCAACTGGACTGAGTCGGAGGTAGTCTACAGTAGATACAAGTTCACAGCACAAGCTGTCCTTAATTTCTCAGCCTCGCTTAGACCATAACCATGGGTTAAGAGATGAAAGTTAGACATTAATGCAGAACAGAAAAAGTCAAGACCAAGAAAGACAGGTCAGCTCATCAGGCTCATTCCTCAGTGTTTTATCTTATTCAACGGGAGAAAATAAGTTAAAAATTCTATGAAAAGAGTTAAGGTGTGCTTTAGGAGCACCCAGAATGATTTTTTCCCTACACTAAGCCATGCAATCCCTGACGAGGGAGACCTTGATACAGTTATTTAGTACGTACCTTGGAGAATACATTTTCATTTTTAAAATACATTTGCCTTACATACAATTCTGATCTTTGCGCCAGTGAAACTCTGCTATGGGCCTAAAGGGTTAATTCCCACTCATCCCACTGCAAGTCTGACAGAAGAGCCAGGGAAACTTTAGAAAAATGGTGCAAACATTGTTTGTCATGGGTTTCTTGACTCTTCTGGTAGAGTTACAATGGGGGAGCGGGTGAATCCTAGTGAGAATTCATCCCGTAATGCTTAAATGTGTGCTCAAAGCACATTATGTTCCCAAGATTGTCAATACTAAGCACATGGAACATTCCTCAGTCATTTTATGCAGAATAAGGAATGAACTTCTGGGAGGGGTCTCATTTGAAAAGATCATACTCTGTACAGTAAAGTGATATTCAGCTGAAGATCAGTGATCAGATACTGCTGAGGTAGCTATAAAGAGTGGAGAATGTTAATGTATGTATATATTTGTGTATAAAGTTCCATTTTGAAATAAAGGCCCATAATTATCTTGATATGATTTGCACTTGCTGTTCTACCTTTAATAAGTGTTACATCCGCTCTGGGCCTGTAGTGTGAGATACATGGAAGTGATCTGGGTGTGTTCATTTGCTTATCTATTAGTAAAAGCAGCTCAACCAGCAAGAAACTTCTATGCAGCCTTTTCAATGTACTGTTCAACTTACACCATTCAGCAGAACACTGGGAGACAAGAAGGTAAGACAGGAATACTGCTTGGCTCTGACATTTCTTTCTCTCGAGTTATGCAGGCTCCTCAGACAGCACCTTCCAACCCGCAACCTCTACCAACTAGAAGGACAAGGGCAGCAAATACATGGGAACACCACCACCTGCAAGTTCCCCTCCAAGTCACACACCATCCTGACTTGGAACTATATTGCTGTTCCTTCACTGTCACTGGGTCAAAATCCTGGAACTCCCTTCCTAACAGCACTGTGGGTATACCTACCCCAAATGGACTGCAGCGGTTCAAGAAGGCAGCTCACCACTACCTTCTCAAGGGCAATTAGGGATGGGCAATAAATGCTGGCCTGGCCAGTGACGCCCACATCCCATGAATGAATTTAAAAAAAGGCACCGAATGCCTTTATCAATATTTTTATAACACTTAGGAAGAGTAGCCTATTACACCAAGCCAGAGGAGAAGACAGCTCAACTTCACTCTTCAACTTCCTGGGGGGGTGGGGGGCCATTGAAGGCAGGACAAACAGACTCTGAGGTGTGGGTGCCACCTAGTCACCTGGAGGGAGGTGGCAGTAACAGTCAACAGAACAGTAGACCCAAAAGTTCCACATCCTCAGCAACTGTACAACTCTCTCATTTTTCCTTTGCTCACCCTCTTAAAGCAACACCTCCACAATTAACCCTTCACAAAACATGGTACAATTTAATCTTGTTATGGAGAAAGAAATAGACAAGTTGCACAAAAAGGTTTTGGATTGGGGGAGAGCGAATTTTAGTAAAATAAGGCAGGATCTGGCCAAGGTAGACTGGAAAGAGTTACTTGTCAGTTGTTGTTACTTGTAACTCTACAGAAGAGCAGTGGGGGACATTCAAAAAGGAAATGGGGAGGGTACAGGCCCAACATGTTCCCTCTAGGATAATAGGTAGGAGCAACAAGCCCAGAGAATCATGGATGACCAGAAACATCCAGGGTACGATGAGAAGGAAAAAAGAGAGGCTTTTAGCAAATACAAGGTGAGCAAATCAATGGAAGCATTAGTGGAGTACAGAAAGTGTAGGATGGAGCTTAAGAAAGCAATTAGGAGAGCAAAGAGGGGATATGAGAAAGCTCTGGCTGGTAAAAGTAGGGAAAATCCCAAGATATTCTATAAGTAAATATCAATGGGAAGAGGATAACCAGGGAAAGAGTAGGACCTGTTAGGGACCGAGGGGGAAATTTGTGGGTGGAGCCAGAGGACACTGATAGGGTGTTGAACGAATACTTCACATCTGTCTTCACCCTAGAGAAAGAGGATGTAGATATGGAACTTGGAGAGAGAGACTGTGAGGTTCTTGAGCAAATTGTCATAGGGAGTGACAAGGTATTGGAGGTTTTGGAAGGCTAAAAGTGGACAAATCTCCAGGTCCGGACGATTTGTTTCCCAGGATGCTGTGGGAGGCGAGGGTGGAGATTGCAGGGGCTCTGGCCATGGGGGAGGTGCCAGAGGACTGGAGAACAGCTAATGTGGTCCAACTATTTAAGAAAGGTTGTAGAGATAAGCCAGGGAACTACAGACCAGTGAGTCTCATGTCAGTGGTAGGGAAACTATTGGAGAAAATTCTGACGGAGAGAATCTATCACCACTTGGACAGGCAAAATTTGATTAGGAATAGTCAGCATGGCTTTGTCAGAGGGAGGTCATGCCTAACAAATTTGATTGAATTTTTTGAGCATGTGACCAGGTGTGTAGATGAGGGTAGTGCAGTTGATGTAGTTTACATGGATTTCAGCAAAGCCTTTGACAAAGTCCCACATGGGAGACTTATCAAGAAAGCAAATGCACATGGGATACAAGGTAACTTGATAAGGTGGATTCAAAATTGGCTTAGCTGTAGGAGAAAGAGAGTGATGACAGATGGCTGTTTTAGTGACTGGAAGCCAGTGGTGTACCACAGGGATCTGTGCTGGGTCCCCTATTGTTGTCATTGATATAAACGACATAGATGACTATGTGGGGGGTAGGATCAGTAAGTTCGCAGATGACACAAAGATTGGCCGAGTGGTTAACAGTGAGGTGGAGTGTCTTGGGTTACAGGAAGATATAGACGGGATGGTCAAATGGGCAGAAAAGTGGCAGATGGAATTTAACGCTGAAAAGTGTGAGGTGATACACTTTGGAAGGAGTAATGTGACACGGAAGTATTCAATGAATGGCCTGACACTGGGAAGTTCTGAGAAACAAAGGGACCTTGGCCTGTTTGTCCATAGATCTCTGAAGGCAGAAGGGCAGGTTAATAGGGTGGTGAAAAAGGCATATGGGACACTTGCCTTTATCAATCGAGGCATAGATTACAAAAGCAGGGAGGTCATGTTGGAGTTGTACAGAACTTTGGTAAGGCCACAGCTGGAGTACTGTGTGCAATTCTGGTCGCCACATTCTCGGAAGGATGTGATTGCATTGGAGGGGGTGCAGAGGCGATTCACCAGGATGTTGCCTGGGATGGAACATTTAAGCTCTGAAGAGAGGTTGGATAGGCTTGGGTTGTTTTCACTGGGGCAGAGAAGACTGAGGGGTGACCTGATCGAGGTGTACAAGATTATGAGGGGCATGGACAGGGTGGATAGGGAGAAGCTGTTCCCCTTAGTTGAAGGGTCAGTTACGAGGGGTCACAAGTTTAAGGTGAGGGGTGGGAGGGTTTAAGGGGGATTTGAGGAAGAACTTTTTTACCCAGAGGGTGGTGACGGACTGAAATGCCCTGCCTGGGAGGGTGGTAGAGGCAGGTTGCCTCACATCCTTTAAAAAGTACCTGGATGAGCACTTGGCACGTCATAACATTCAAGGCTATGGGCCAAGTGCTGGCAAATGGGATGAGGTAGGCAGGTCAGGTGTTTTAATGCATCAGTGCAGACTCGATGGGCCGAAGGGCCTCTTCTGCACTGTATTATTCTGTGAAAACTCCAACTCACTATCCTGCACTGTGGCTACAACAGCCCTTGATGTCCAAAGCTAATGATAAGGGAGTACTATGTAAAGTTATGGTCTCCTTACCTAATGAAGGATATACTTGTCTTAGAAGAAGTATAACGAAGGTTCACTAGACTGATTCCTAAGATGAGGGTATTGACCTAAGAGGAGAAATCAAGTCGACTTGGCATACATTCCCTGGAATTTAGAAGAATGAAGAGTGAATTCATTGAAACATATAAAATTCTTAAGGGACTTGACAGGGTAAATGCGGGGAGGATGGTTCCTCTGGCTGGGGAATCTAGAACACGGGGTCACAGTCTCAGAATAAGGGGTCGACCATTTAGGACAGAGATAAGGAGAAATTTCTTTATTCAGAGGGTCTTTGGAATTCTCTACCCAAGAAAGCTGTGGCTGCTCAGTTGTTGAGTATATTCAAAACAGAGATCAATAGATTTTTTGAATACTAAGGGAATCAAGGGATAAGGAATGGTGTAGGAAGATGGAGTTGAGGTAGAAGATCAGCTGTGATCTTCCTGAATGGTGTAGCAGGCTCAAGGAGGTGAAAGGCCGACTCGTGCTCCTTTTTCTTATGTTGTACAAAATGTTGGGACTTCCTGAGTGTTCCCACTTGTGTAAACTAAGTCCCTTTAACTAAGTAGAATTCCTTCATGCAGGAGAGCCACAAGCTGCCTTTCGGCATCAATGAATAGCTTGTCTATTTTACATGAGTATCAGAGAAATGCCAAATGTCTGCTATGCTTTTCAACAATTCACCTGCTGAAAAGGTGCCAAGAGATTGATGCATCCTTTCATGTCACAGTTATGAGGTCATGGTAATAAGAAATTGTATTTATATTGTGTCTTTAATACACTACATTTATATAGCATCCTTAGCCAAGCTGTTCCACTATAGCTACAACGTAGGCAATGTGGAAAATTGCCCAGATATGTCCAGTCCACAAAAGCAGGACAAATCCAATTAGGCAGTTACCGGCCCAGCAGTCTCAATCATCAGCAATGTGTTATCAAGTGGCCCTTACTCAGAAACAACCTGCTCACTGATGCTCAGTTTGGGTTCATAGAAACATAGAAAATAGGAGCAGGAATAGGCCATGCAGCCCTGCTCCACCATTCAAAAAAGATCATGGCTGATTGTCCCTGTTCCCGCTTTTTCCCCATATCCCTTGATCCCTTTGGCATTAAGAAATATATTTATCTCCTTCTTGAATATATTTAATGATTTGGCCTCCACTGCCTTCTGCGGTAGAAAATTCCACAGGTTCACCATCCTCTGAGTGAAGAAATTTCTCGTCATCTCGGTTCTAAATGGCATACCCCGTATTCTGAGACTGTGACCCCTGGTTCGGGACTCCCTGGCCATCGGGAACATCCTCCCTGCATCTAGCCTGTCTAGTCCTTTTAGAATTTGATAGGTTTCTCTCATTCTTCTAAACTCTAGTGAATATAGGCCTATTCGACCTAATCTCTCCTCATACATCAATCCTGCCATCCCAGGAATCAGCCTAGTAAATCTTCTTTGCACTCCCTCCATGGCAAGCACATCCGTCCTCAGATAAGGAGACCAAAACTGCACACAATACTCCAGATGTGGTATCACCAAGGCCCTGTATAACTGCAGTAAGACATCCTTGCTCCTGTACTCAAATCCTTTTTTTGCATTGAAGGCCAACATACCATTCGACTTCCTAATTGCTTGCTGCACCTGAATGTTTGCTTTCAGCGACTGGTGTACAAGGACGCCCAGGTCTCGTTGCACCTTCCCCTTTCCCATTCAGATAATAATCTGCCATGCATTTGCCCACTCACCCAACTTATCCAAATCACATTGGAGCCTCTATGTATCCTCCTCACAGCTCACTTTCCCCCCAATTTTGTGTCACCTGCAAACTTGGCAATGTTACATTTAGTTCCCTCACCCAAGTCATTAATATATATTGTGAATAGCTGGGGTCCAAGCACTGATCCCTGCGGTACCCCACTAGTCACTGCCTGCCACCTGGAAAAAGACCCGTTTATTCCTACTCTCTGTTTCCTGTCTGTCAACCAATTGTCAATCCATGCCAGTATATTACTCCCAATTCCATGTGCTTTAATTTTGCACACTAACCTCTTACGTGAGACCTTATCAAAAGCTTTCTGAAAATCCAAATACACCACATCCACTGGTTATCCCTTATCTGTTCTACTAGTTACATCCTCAAAAAACTCCAGTAAATTTGTTAAGCATGATTTCCCTTTCGTAAACCCATGCTGACTTTGCCCAATCCCTTTTATGCTTTTCAGGTGTTCTGCTATCACATCCTTTATAATAGACTCTAGCATTTTCCCCATGACTGATGTAAAGCTCACTGGTCTGTAGTTCCCCGTTTTTTCTCTCCTTTTTTAAATAGTGGGGTTACATTTGCCACCCACTACAATCTAAAGTCAATAAATTACACTAATTAAAAAAAACACACTTTAGTAGTACTATCACATATGGTAGGTTTTGAGGTTTTTTTTTATAAAAAGAACTTTCCCCTTTTTTAAAGCTATTTACAGGCACTAACAACTGTTACATACCCAACCAATCAGCATATAGCTTTCTTGTGATGTCACTGTTGACTTTTTTCCAAAACTCCAGCACGCCAGGACTGCTCTCTGCTCCTCTCCCGGAAGGATAGTGCCTGGGCCACAATCCTCGGGCTTTATTTATCGGGTCCTCGCTTGGTGTTCTCCCCCTCAGGTCCGCTCCTCTCCCAGAAGTTAAGTCCTTTCCAGGTTCTTTCCAGATCTCATTGCAACCTTGGTCCAAACATGGACACAAGAGCTGAATTCCAGAGGTGAGGTGAGAGTGACTGCCCTTGACATCAGGGCAGCATTTGATAGAGTGTGGCATCAAGGAGCCCTAGCAAAATTGAAGTCAATGGGAATCAGAGGGAAAACTCTCCACTGGTTGCAGTCATACCTAGCACAAAGGAAGATGGTTGTGGTTGTTGAAAGCCAATCAGCTCAGTCCTGGGCCATCATTGCAGGGTACTGTCCTCGACTCAATCATCTTCAGCTACTTTGCCAATGACTTTTCCTCCATCATAAGATCAGAAGTGGGGATGTTTGCTGACGATTGCACAGTTTTCAGTACCATTCACAACTCCTCAGATACTGAAGCAGTCAGTGCCCGCATGCAGCAAGACCTGGACAACATTCAGGCATGGGCTGATAAATGGCAAGTAACATTTGCACCACATAAGTGCCAGGCAATGACCATCTCCAACAAGAGAGAATCTAACCATCTCCCCATAACATTCAATAGTATTACCATCGCTGAATCCACCATAGACATCCTGGGGGTTACCATTGATCAGAAACTGGTCTGGACCAGCCAAGGTCTGAGGCTGGGAATTTTGCAATGTACTCTCTTCCTGACTCCCCAAAGCCTTTCCATCATCTACAAGGCACAAGTCAGGAATGTGATGGAATACTCTCTACTTGATTGGATGAGTGCAGCTCCAACAGCACTCAAGAAGCTCAACACCATCCAAGACAAATTAGCATGTTTGATCAGCAACCCATCCATCATTTTAAACATTCATTCCCTTCACTACCAGCACACAATGGGAGCAGTATGTACCATGTACAAGATGCACTGCAGCAACTCACCAAGGCTCCTTCGACAGCACCTTCCAAACCCATGAGCTTTACCACCTAGAAGAACAAGGGCAGCAGACATGTGTCAGTAGGGGAACAATTGGGGGACAGTGATCATAGATTGAAGAAGGTTTAGGTTAGCTACGGAAAAGGACAAGGAGCAATTCACAATAAAAAATAATTAATTGGGGGAAGAGCCAATTTCAATGGGATGAGAACAGATCTGGCCCAGGTATACGGGAATCAAAAATTGGCAGGTAAAGCTGTATTGGAACAATGATAGATGATGAAAGAGATAGTTGGGTACAATCAAGGTACATTCCTATGACGGGGAAAAGAACACAAAAAGCCAGAGCTCCCCAGATAACTAAAGAGATAAGAGGAAGATGAAGCAGAAAAAGGGTACATAGGACAGATGTCAGGTTGCTAATACAAGTGGGAATCAGGCTGAATAGAAAAAGTTCAGAGGGAAAGTGAAATAATAGAGAGTATGAGAAGAGGCTGGCAGCTAACATAAAAGGGAATCCAAAAGTGTTTTATAGGCCTATATATACTAAAAGGTGGTAAAAGGAGGAGTGGGGCCGATTAGGGACCAAAAAGGGGATTTACGCCTGGAGGCAGAGGGCAGGGCTGAGGTACCGAGTGAATACTTTGCATCTGTCTTTACCAAGGAAGATGCTGCCAAAGTCATACAGAAAGAGGAGGTAGTTAGTGAGACACTGGAAGGGCTAAAAATTGATAGAGGAGGCTTAGAAAGATTGGCTGTACTAAAAGTTGATGACCAGGACCAAATCAGATGCATCGTGGATACTGAGGAAAGTAAAGGTGGAAATTACAGAGGCACTGACCATATTCTTCCAATCCTCCTCAGGTGCCAGAGGATTAGAGAATTGCAAATGTTGCACCCTTGTTCAAAAATGGTGTTAGGATAAATCCAGCAACTACAGCCCTGTCAGTTTAACTTCGGTGGTGGGAAAGCATTTAGAAATGATAATCTGGGACAAAATTAACAAGTGATTTGGACAAATGTGGATTGATTAAGGAAAGCCAACACAGATTTGTTAAGGGCAAATTGTGTTTAACTAACTTGATTGAGTTTTTTTTGATGAGAGAACAGAGAGGGTTGCTAAGGGTAATGCAGTGATGCGGTGCACATGGACTTCCAAGAGGCATTTGATAAAGTTGAGCAAAGTTAAAGCCCAGGTAATAAAAGGGACAATGGCAGGATGGATATGAAGTTGGCTGAGTGACAGGAAACAAGGTAAATAGTGGTGAACAGTTGTTTTTCAGACTGGGGAAAGGTATACAGAGGGCTTCCCCAGGAGTCCGTATTAGGACTACTGTATGATCTATATTAATGACCTAGAGTTGGGGATACATGGCACAATTTCAAAATTTTCAGATGACACAAAACTTAGAAGTATTTTGAACTGTGAGGAGGATAGTGATAGACTTCAAGAAAACATAGCCAGGCTGGTGGAATGGGCGGACACTTTGCAGATGAAGTGATACATTTTGGGAGGAAGAACGAGGAGTGGTAATATAAAATAATTCTAAAGGGGGTTCAGGAGCAGAGGAACCTAGGGTATATGAGCACATGTTCTTGAAGGTAGCAGGGCAGTTTGAGTAAGCAGATAATAAGGCATATGGAATCTTGGGTTTTATAAATCAAGACATAGAGTTCAAATGCAAGAAAGTTATGATGAACCTTTATAAAACACTGGTTTGGCCTCAACCGGAATAGTGTGTCCAATTCTGGGCACCACACTTTAAGAACAATGTGTAGGCCTTACAGTGGGTGCAGAAATGCATTATGAGAACGGTTCTAGGGATGAAGGACATAGAGAAGCTGGGGCTGTTCTCCTTAGAGAAGATTGAGAGGAGACTTGATGGACATGTTCAAAATTAAGGAGGGTCCAGACAGAATAGATAGGGAGAAACTGTTCCCATTGGTGGAAGGATCAAAAATAAAAGGACATCGATTTAAGGTGAATAGCAAAAGAACTGGAGGTGATATGAAGAAAACATTTTTATCTAGCAAGTGGTTAGGATCTGGAATGCACTGCCTTAGACTGTGGTAGAGGCAGTTTCAATTGTGGATTTCAAAAGGGAATTGGTTAAGCATCTGAGAAACAAATTACGGGGAAAGGGCAGGGGAGTGAGACAAGCAGAATTACTCTTGCAGAGAGCCAGCATGGACATGATAGGCCAAATGGCCTCCTTCTGTGCTGTAACCATTCTATGATTCTATGACACATGCAAACAGCACCAGCTGCATCTTCCCCTCCAAGTCACACAACATCCTGACTTGGAACTATATCGCCATTACTTCATTGTCATTGGGTCAAAATCTTGAAACTCCGTAACAACACGGACTGCAAGACGGCCGCACACAAACACCTGCTCACGGACAATTAGGATGGGCAATAAATGCTGGCCTTCCCAGCGATGCCCACATCCCAAGGACAAATAAAAAGTAAAACATCTCAAGCCAGCATCATACGATAAAAGTTGACATCAAGCCAAAGGAGACATTAGAATTAGGAAGGGGCAGAGATGGGCAATGTTACACTGGTGGAACATAGGAAATAGGAGCAGGAGTAGGCCATTCAATTAGATCATGGCTGATCTTCTACCTCAATGTCATTTTCCTGCACTATCCTATCCCTTGAGACTTTTAATATCTAGAAATCTATCAATCTTTGTCTTGAACACACTCAATGACTGAGCCTCCACATCCCTCTGGGACAGAGAATGCCAAAGATTCACTACCCTACGAGTGAAGACATTCATCCTCATCTCAGTCCTAAATGGCCTATCTCTTATTCTGAGACTGTGTACCCTGATTCTAGATCCCCAGCCAGGGTAACCATCCTTCCTTTTTTTATTCATTCATGGGATGTGGGCGTCACTGGCTACGCCAACATTTATTGCCCACCCCAAATTGCCCTTCAGAAGGTGGTAGTGAGCTGCCTTTTTGAACCGCTGCAGTCCATGTGGGGTAGGTACACCCACAGCGCTGTTAGGAAGGGAGTTCCAGGATTTTGACCCAGCAACAGTGAAAGAACAGCAGTGATATAGTTCCAAGTCAGGATGGTGTGTGGTTTGGAGGGGAACTTGCAGGTGGTGGTGTTCCCATGCATCTGCTGCCCTTGTCCTTCTCGTTAGTAGAGGTCGAGGGTTTGGAAGGGGCCTTGGTGCAATGCTGCAGTGCATCTTGTAGATGGCACACAGCGACCACTGTGTGTCGGTGGTGGAAGGAGTGAATGTTTGTAAATGGGGTGCCAATCAAGCAGGCCGCTTTGCCCTAAATGGTATTGAGCTTCTTGAGTGTTGTTAGAGCTGCAACCATCGAGACAAGTGGAGACTATTCCATCACACTCCACACGTGTCTTGTCGACAGTGGACAGGCTTTGGGGAGTCAGGAGGTAAGTTACTCATCGCAGGATTCCTCGCCTCCGACCTGCTCTTGTAGCCACAGTATTTATATGGATATTCCAGTTCAGTTTCTGTTCAATGGTAACCCCCAGAATGTTGATTGTGGAGGATTCAGCGATCATAATGCCATTGAATGTCATGGGGAAATGGTTAGATTCTCTTTTGTTGGAGATGGTCATTGACTGTGGTGCGAATGTTACTTGCCACTTATCAGACCAAGTCTGGATATTTTCCAGGTCTTGCTGCATTTCTACATGGACTGCTTCAGTATCTGAAGAGTCACGAATGGTGCTGAACATTGTGCAATCATCAGTGAACATCCCCACTTCTGACCTTATGATTGAAGGAAGGTCATTGATAAAGCAGCTGTAGATGGTTGGGCCTAGGAGACTACCCTGAGGAACTCCTGCAGTGATGTCCTGGAGCTGAGATGATTGACCTCCAAGAACTACAACCATCTTCCTTTGCAGTAGGTATGATTCCAACCAGCAAAGAGTTTTCCCTTGATTCCCATTGACCCCAGTTTTGCTTGGGTTCCTTGATGCCATACTCGGTCAAATGCTGCCTTGATGTCAAGGGCAGTCACTCTCACCTCACCTGCATCTAACCTATCGTAATAATTGGATTTGGAGGCTCAGCTCAAGATCAAAGAAAGCAGCGAGGGTATTAGCAGTCTGGTTTCGGCTTGAGGCAGTAGCTCAGGAGGAGGATGGAATTGGTGGTAAATGAAGAGCTTGTGGTGGGGGCTGAAGATTGCTGTTTCGCTCCTCCCCATGTTTAATTTGAGGAAATGGCAGCTCATCTATGTACTGCTTCCCACAACATGGTCGTGATACCTTTTGCTCAGTTCAGATTTGACAAGAGCTTTCCCCTCCCTCCACTTTCTTGTCTTCCTGACAGATACGACATATGGTTGCAGGAACTTGGTTGCATCTCACTGTGGCAGTCTTCTGTCATGCGCGAGCCTAGACATTAGGTATTGGCAGGCTGTTTGATTATAAGGGTATTACTGGAAAACAGACAATGCAAGTTCTTCCTCCCCAGGCCAGAGAGCCGATGACTAATTGTAGAACCTTCCTATTGCTCCAGCTGAAATCAATTAACATAGCATGAATTAGGGACAGAATTTCCCTGCTCTGTTTAGTTCAGCTTACAACCACACCTTCTATTCACCTATTGCAATAATGCATTTTAAAATTATTCTCCGGTCACATTCCTGTTCAGTCACTTTTTTCACTGACTGAAAATGACATCCATATACACAAATCCTTAAAGGCAGCAGGGCATGTTGATCAGGTGTGACATGAGGTGCTCGTTAGTTGTAAATGCATGGCATCTGAGTCATGGGATTTGTTAGGTGAGTGTATGTCATTAGGGATGAGCTCAGCTCCAGAAGTTTCCCAACATGAGTTGGTTGGACAACTGTAATGGATAGAGGTCATAGCAGATGATTTTGCGGTGGTTGGTTTTGCAGAACTGCCTGAAGTAGCGATTTGACAGCATGATAAAAATCTAGAAGTTTTCCTAAAACAATGCAACAATTGCGGTGTGGTGTTAAACATTGACAAAATGAGACTTTGGAGACAAGTAGTTCCTTTTATAAGATATGTTGCTACTGGAAGTGGATCTTGTGTAGATCCAGCCAAAGTTAAAGTGGTTTTGGAGATGCCTACACCAACTGATGTAGCAGGGACCAGTAACTACTTGGACTTGCTCGATGCTTGAGTAAATTACTCCCGCATCTCTCAGACGTTACAAAACCACTCAGAGACTTAACACAGGATACAGAATTGTTCTGGGGAAAGCCCCAAGATTGATGTCGCAACAACCTAAAGTAGCGATCACCGGCACACCAGTTCTTAGGCATTATAATCTCAAGGAAGAAGTCACTCTGCAATGCGAAACATCTTAATTTGGGCTTGGAGCAGCATTGATGTAGAATTGGCAAACAGTTCACGTATGCAAGGGCATTAACAGCAGCAGAGACTAGATACACACAGATCGTGAAAGAACTTCTAGCGATAGTGCTCACCTGTGATAAATTTGAAGCTTACATTTATGGCCAGGAAGTGGTGATTATTGAAATGGATCATCATTTGTTAGAATCAATAGCTCTCAAGCCATTAAACAGTGCCCCTAAGTGGATTTTAAAAATGCTGTTAAGACACCAACAAAAGTTGTCTGAAAGTATCTTAAGGGGAAAAGATGGTCTGAGCAGGTACACTGAGCAAAGCATGCCTGCCAAATGTTAACGCCCGCGATTTTATGTGAGCTGAAAGAAATTGATCATCGTGAACCCCTTCCAGTTGGAGATCCATGCTGCCAACTGAATCATGCAGCAGCGAATGATCCAGTTCAGAAGCTGTTGAGATATTGCTTTAATACTGATTAACACACTACTGAATATGTAAATATAGAACATAGAACATTACAGCGCAGTACAGGCCCTTCGGCCCTCGATGTTGCACCGACCTGTGAAACCATCTGACCTACACTATTCCATTTTCATCCATATGTCTATCCAATGACCACTTAAATGCCCTTAAAGTTGGTGCGTCTACTACTGTTGCAGGCAGGGCGTTCCACGCCCCTATTACTCTCTGAGTAAAGAAACTACCTCTAACATCTGTCCTATATCTATCACCCCTCAACTTAAAGCTATGTCCCCTCGTGTTTGCCATCACCATCCGAGGAAAAAGACTCTCATTATCCACCCTATCTAACCCTCTGATTATCTTATATGTCTCTATTAAGTCACATCTCCTCCTCCCTCTCTCGAACGAAAACAACCTCAAGTCCCTCAGCCTTTCCTCGTAAGACCTTCGCTCCATACCAGGCAACATCCTAGTAAATCTCCTCTGCACCCTTTCCAAAGCTTCCACATCCTTCCTATAATGCGGTGACCAGAACTGCACGCAATACTCCAGGTGCGGCTGCACCAGAGTTTTGTACAGCTGCAGCATGACCTCGTGGCTCCGAAACTCGATCCCCCGACTAATAAAAGCACACCATATGCCTTCTTAACAGCCCTATTAACCTGGGTGGCAACTTTCAGGGATTTATGTACCTGGACACCAAGATCTCTCTGCTCATCTACACTACCAAGAATCTTCCCATTAGCCCAGTACTCTGCATTCCTGTTACTCCTTCCAAAGTGAATCACCTCACACTTTTCCGCATTGAACTCCATTTGCCATCTCTCAACCCAGCTCTGCAGCCTATCTATGTCCCTCTGTAACCTACAACATCCTTCGGCACTATCCACAACTCCACCAACCTTCGTGTCATCCGCAAATTTACTAACCCACCCTTCCACACCTTCATCCAGGTCATTTATAAAAATGACAAACAGCAGTGGCCCCAAAACAGATCCTTGCGGTACACCACTAATAACTAAACTCCAGGATGAACATTTGCCATCAACCACCACCCTCTGTCTTCTTTCAGCTAGCCAATTTCTGATCCAAAGCTCTAAATCACCTTCAATCCCATACTTCCGTATTTTCTGCAATAGCCTACCGTGGGGAACCTTATCAAACGCCTTACTGAAATCCATATACACCACATCCACGGCTTTACCCTCATCCACCTGTTTGGTCACCTTCTCGAAAAACTCAATAAGGTTTGTGAGGCACGACCTACCCTTCACAAAACCGTGCTGACTATCGCTAATGAACTTATTCTTTTCAAGATGATTATAAATCCTATCCCTTATAACCTTTTCCAACATTTTACCCACAACCGAAGTAAGGCTCACAGGTCTATAATTACCAGGGCTGTCTCTACTCCCCTTCTTGAACAAGGGGACAACATTTGCTATCCTCCAGTCTTCCGGCACTATTCCTGTCGACAATGACGACATAAAGATCAAGGACAAAGGCTCTGCAATCTCCTCCCTGGCTTCCCAGAGAATCCTAGGATAAATCCCATCTGGCCCAGGGGACTTATCTATTTTCACACTTTCCAAAATTGCTAACACCTCCTCCTTGTGAACCTCAATCCCATCTCGCCTAGTAGTCTGTATCTCAGTATTCTCCTCGACAACATTTTCTTTCTCTATTGTAAATACTGATGAAAAATATTCATTTAACGCTTCCCCTATCTCCTCTGATTCCACACACAACTTCCCACTACTATCCTTGATTGGCCCTAATCTAACTCTAGTCATTCTTTTATTCCTGATATACCTATAGAAAGCCTTAGGGTTTTCCTTGATCCTATCCGCCAATGACTTCTCGTGTCCTCTCCTCGCTCTTCTTAGCTCTCCCTTTAGATCCTTCCTGGCTAGCTTGCAACTCTCAAGCACCCTAACTGAGCCTTCACGTCTCATCCTAACATAAGCCTTCTTCTTCCTCTTGACAAGCGCTTCAACTTCTTTAGTAAACCACGGCTCCCTCGCTCGACAACTTCCTCCCTGCCTCACAGGTACATACTTATCAAGGACACGCAGTAGCTGCTCCTTGAATAAGCTCTACATTTCGATTGTGCCCATCCCCTGTAGTTTCCTTCCCCATCCTACGCATCCTAAATCTTGCCCAATCGCATCATAATTTCCTTTCCCCCAGCTATAACTCTTGCCCTGCGGTATATACCTGTCCCTGCCCATCGCTAAGGTAAACTTAACCGAATTGTGATCACTATCACCAAAGTGCTCACCTACATCTAAATCTAACACCTGGCCGGGTTCATTACCCAGTACCAAATCCAATGTGGCATCGCCCCTGGTTGGCCTGTCTACATACTGTGTCAGAAAACCCTCCTGCACACACTGGACAAAAACTGACCCATCTAAAGTACTCGAACTATAGTATTTCCAGTCAATATTTGGAAAGTTAAAGTCCCCCATAACAACTCCCCTGTTACTCTCGCTCCTGTCGAGAATCATCTTCGCTATCCTTTCCTCTACATCTCTGGAACTATTCGGAGGTCTATAGAAAACTCCCAACAGGGTGACCTCTCCTCTCCTGTTTCTAACCTCGGCCCATACTACCTCAGTAGACGAGTCTTCAAACGTCCTTTCTGCCGCCGTAATACTCTCCTTGATTAACAATGCCACACCCCCCCCCCTCTTTTACCATCTTCTCTGTTCTTACTGAAACATCTAAATCCCGGAACCTGCAACATCCATTCCTGTCCCTGCTCTACCCATGTCTCCGAAATAGCCACAACATCGAGATCCCAGGTACCAACCCATGCTGCAAGCTCACCCACCTTATTCCGGATGCTCCTGGCATTGAAGTAGACACACTTTAAACCAAGTTCTTGCTTGCCAGTGCCCTCTTACGTCCTTGTAACCTTATCCCTGACCTCACTACTCTCAACATCCTGTACACTGGAACTACAATTTAGGTTCCCATCCCCCTGAATTAGTTTATATTACTAAATACTAAATATTTAGTATACATCACAGGAAGTGATAGAAGTTAACATGTGATACAGCAGTTGAAGCAGCATTGGTCAGCAGGTAGCACATGCATTGAACAGCTCTCCCAGAATCCTGTTATTTTTCAATAAAGAACCCTTCATTTAGTTTGCCAATCATTGTTATAGTGTTTGGTACCTTTGTGTTGAGCCAATAATGCAACAGAAGCAACTGCGTATTATTGTTCAGTAAGGCCGGCCTGGGATCAAGTCAGAGGTAATAAAAGCAAAATACTGCGGATGCTGGAAATCTGAAATAAAAACAAATGCTGGAAATACTCAGCAGGTCTGGCAGCATCTGTGGAGTTCTGAAGAAGGGTCACTGACCTGAAACGTTAACTTTGCTTCTCTCTCCACAGATGCTGCCAGACCTGCCGAGTATTTCCAGCATTCCTTGTTTTTATATCAAGTCAGAGGTACCTGAATGCCTCCACCCTTACATTGACTTTTGAAATAAACTAACTGTACAAGGGGATTTGATATTCAGTGGAGAGCAACTCGAAGTACCAGCTACATTGCATAAGGAATATCAGTAGCTCATTAATACATATGAGCATAGACAGTTGTCTCCAGAGTCTGTGACAACCTCTATTGGCCCAGGATGTCAACAGAGCACAGTGTGATATCTGTTTGGCTCACTGGAGTTCTTCAAGTGAGGAACCATTACGACAGCAGATCATTATGCTTAGGTCTTGGTCAAGGGCTTTGAACTCTGAAAATTAGTTTCATTAATATATTCTTTCTTCTTCAAGGGAAACATGAAGCGAGAGGTCATATTGGCAGCAAGTGCAAGGCGTAAGCCACAAAATTCATCATGTGACTCATCAGATGATTCCTTTGTGCTCTCTCTCCTTTGGTGCGACTCAGTAAGCAGCAAACACTTGTAGCCCCTTAGAAATTACTGTAGGTTTACTTTGATATTTTATATATGTAAATCAAACTTTGATACTTTGAAACAAGTCACAGTTAAGCCTATTTAAAGAGGTATTGACACATTAGGTGGTTAAAATGGCATATGGGTTACTTGGATTTATAAATAGAGGAATAGAATATAAAAGCAAAGAAATCATGTTAGAACTTTATAAATCACTGGTTAGGCTTCAGGTGAAGTACTATGGATAATACTGTGCATCACACTTCAGGGAAGATGTAAAGGTCATAGAAAAGATACATAGGAGATTTACCAGGGATGCAAAAAAACTCCATTTCAAGGATGGTTGCAAGCGTGACATGAAGGCCCTAAATATCAACTATCACACCTGGGAGTCACTAGCTGGCGAAAGAGGGAAATGGCAACATATCCTGCGGACTGGTGTGCACTACCACGATGACCAGCTACAATAGTAGCTTGGCAATGGGCGCCAATGCCAAAAACCACTCACAGAGTCACTTGGCAGCTTCTCTTGCAGATGTGGCAGTACCTGCCTCTCAAGGATTGGCCTCACAGCCATCAGTAAAGGTGCACCAAGTGAAGGCACCACACCTAAATGGATTGTTTTCGGCGTGTCCATCATCTTTCATAGATGGAAGGATGCCAACCATTAACCAGGGAGAGGGAATTCAGTCAGGTGGAGATAAGTTACAATTGTTCTCCTTTGAAAGAGGTTAAGAGGTGACCTAATAGAGATTTTCAAGAGGTTTTGATATAGTAGATAAAAACTATTCCCTCTGGAGAATGGATTAATGACCAGAGGTCATAGGTTTAAAAATCACTGACAAAAGATGCAGCAGGGAGGGGAGAAATTTTTAATGCTGCAGATCTTAAATGTAGCAGATTATGCAGCCTTCCAAAACCCTTAATATCTTTTAAGCATCGAGTTAGCTGTGAACTTGTGTACCTTAGAATCATAGAAACTTGTAGCACAGGAGGAGGCCAAAATACCCATCTAACTTACTTTTTAAATGATTTATGGAATCAGCTTCCACCACCTTTTCAGGTAAAGCATTCCAGATCTTAAACTCTCTGATCTCTGTGCCCGAATTTCCTGTATGTTCTTCTGCCATGCGAGCCTCTGAAAGAAGAACATTTGCTTTGTAAATTGAAGTCTTAGTTTTGGTACGGACATACATTGACTACTCAGCTGTAGTACTACACCCTACAGTTTGACGAACCCAGTGCAATTGAAAACACATGCTCAAGTATACTTGTGGAAATGTCAATGGCGTATTTTACAAATTCAGGAACTTTTCTGATGGTGCTTTTTGCTGTAGTTATAGACATTTGTTATTTATCCAATCGAATCCTGAATTGTGCCTACACTATCATTCGCTACCACAGCGGTAAAAAGCTAAATAAGTGTTTTTTGACCCATTTGGTTTGCCCAAATTCAATCCCTGCATCATCCATTAAGTGACATCTGCCTCTGAGGCTAAATATTTGAAGGAGAGGAATGTAGGTGCTACAAATTTTGGGTCAGCCTTATATATTCCACACTCAAATTTCCATGGGGATTCTCTTGCCATAATTTGGACAGGGAATCCATCAGAGAAACAGTATAAACAGCTATTCTTCGCTATTTGTGCCATTTCTCAGAGGGCTCTTCCGAAGTTAACCCCGCCCCCGCCACCATGAAAACTCCAGGATTTCTTGGTTATTGTCACTACTCCTCATGATTAGGATTGCTTTTACTACTCAATATCTAGATATGCAATAGTACAACTTGGTGGAGTCTAACAATGAGACTTCCCGCCCCCCCACCCCACCTTGTTAGATAAACTGGATATCATAACCTTCACAAGTGCCCTTGAGAGAGTTTGGCCAGTCTCCCAAAAGGCAGACTGATTCATACTTGAATGAGACAAGGCTGGATACCAATCCACAAACTAGCTTGCTGTGAATTGTTACGGAAACAAATAGATAAAAAAAAATTGAAGCAGTTCCCACAATATGACTTGACCTTGTATCCCTTCTCATAGATTATGCCACAATTCCCTATTTCTGAAATCTGTCCAGCGGCACAGTGGTTAGCACCGCAGCCTCACAGCTCCAGCGACCTGGGTTCAATTCTGGGTACTGCCTGTGTGGAGTTTGCAAGTTCTCCCTGTGTCTGTGTGGGTTTTCTCCGGGTGCTCCGGTTTCCTCCCACAAGCCAAAAGACTTGCAGGTTGGTAGGTAAATTGGCCATTATAAATTGCCCCTAGTATAGGTAGGTGGTAGGGAAATATAGGAACAGGTGGGGATGTGGTAGGAATATGGGATTAGTGTAGGATTAGTATAAATGGGTGGTTGATGGTCGGCACAGACTCGGTGGGCCGAAGGGCCTGTTTCAGTGCTGTATCTCTAAACTAAAACTAAACTATCTCAGGCTAGGCTAGCTTCCTTTATAAAGAGACTTGTCGCTCTGAGTCACTTGACAATCTTTGAACTGACTTGTATCTCTCTGCACCTTTTGTGAGGCTTTCCAGGTCAAGTTTTATCATTTTGCTCCTGATTCTTTCCTTGACTGAGGGCTAGTCAGTAGAATTAGACATATTGCTGGTTCCCCACCCCTCTCAAAAGATGGATTAATTGATCAACTCCTGCTGTTTTCGGGATTGATTACTATCCTAACGACGAAATTAGATGGTAGGGACGGTTTAGCACCCTCCCTCCATTTGTTCCAGGTCATTAAGGAAAGGTTTCAAATGGCTGGTCAGTACCACACGGGTGAGCTCAATAACATACTAATCCCCTCACTCCAAGTAGCTCCAGCACACATTTTAGAGTGGATTTAAAATGTTTTTGACTCAATCTAGCATAAAAGCAACTTCAACGTAACTCATATCTAAATCTCTTTCGTCTAAACTGGCTAAAAATCCCAACACGCAACAGCAAGCAAATAACCCAATGCCAGATTTGAATCAATGAGTTTTGAAGAGCATTGCACTAGACTCTGTTAAACTGAAATATTTATTAAAATTACATTACTACATGCAAAAGCATCTTGCACTGTTTTGCACAACTCTACAGTTCTATAAAGCACTCTACAGTCTCCCACCAATTCCTCAACCATCCAGTCCTTTCTTTTATTACATTTTTTCATGGATGCGAGCATTCATTGGTAAGGCCAACATTTGTTGCCCATCCCTAAATGCCCAAGGTGGTGATGAGCTGCCTTCTTGAACCACTGCAGTCTATGTGGTATAGGTACACCCACAGTGCTGTTAGGAAGGGAGTTCCAGGTTTTTGAACCAGCAATAGTGAAGGAACGACGATGTAGTTCCAAGTCAGGTTGGTGGGTGGCTTGGAGGGGAACTTGCAAATGGCGCTGTTCCCAGGCGTCTGCTGCCCTTGTCCTTCTCGGTAGTACAGGTCGCAGGTTTGGAAGGTGCTGAAGAAGCCTTGCTGAGTTGCTGCAGTGCACCTTGTAGATAATACACACTGCTGCCACCGTGCACCAGTGGTGGAGGAAAGTAGTGGATAGGGGGCTGATCAAGCGGGCTGCTTTGTCCTGGATGATGTCAAGCTTCTTGAGTTTAGTTGGAGCTGCACTCATCCAGGCAAGTGGAGAGTATTCCATCACACTGCTGAATTGTGCCTTGTAGATGGTGGAAAGGCTTTGGGGAGTCAGAATTCCCAGCCTCTGACCTGCTCTTGTAGCTAGTATTTGTATGGCTGGCCCAGTTAAGTTTCTGGTCAATAGTAACCCCCGGGATGTTGATGTTGGGATATTCAGCGATGGCAAGGCCATTGATCATCAATGGGAGATGGTTAGATTCTCTCCTGTTGGAAATGGTCACTGCCTGGCACTTGTGTGGTGTGAATGTTACTTGCCACATATGTCCAATCCTGAATGTTGTCCTAGTCTTGCTGCATGTGGGCACAGACTGCTTTAGTAGCTGAGGAGTCACAAATGGTACTGAACACTGTGGAATCAGAGAACATCACTACTTCTGACCTTTATGATGGAGGGAAGGTCATTGATGAAGCAGCTAAAGATGGTTAGGCCTAGGACATTACCCTGAGGAACTCCTGCAGCGATGTCCTGGGGCCGAGATGATTGGCCTCCAACAACCACAACCATTACCTTTTGTGCTAGGTACGACTCTAACCAATAGAGAGTTTTCCCCAATTTCCAGTGACTACAATTTTGCAAGGGCTCCTTGATACTACATTCAATCAAATGGCAATTTGATGTCACCTCACCTTTTTGCTTACCTCTGAGAATGTTGGGGGTGTGTCAACTAGGATTAGTTGATAGCATTCAAATTCTGGCTGAGTTGAGTTTCATAGCAAAGTTTTTACTAGCAATTAGGATTAAACCTCCAGTGCAGAGTGGGTGCTGCATGTTGACAAGATGATGCACCAAGGACATATCTGACCATTGCACTGGATCACACGGACATTAAACTCCCACCAGAGTTCTTTCATCATTGTTGCTTCCAATATCACTAAAGAAACACATATCTGGTGGATGTCACTGGTGCAGAATGGCCGTCCTGATTCTACAAGAAAGCAGTAGACTTCAAAAATAATGTGCGAAGGGCATAATATTTTGATGTAATAGATGAAAATATAAAAAATTTCATGACAATTGTATTTAGTTTAAAGAATGGTGCATAGTACATTTTAGAAGTGCAATGCTATGAATTCAGTTAAGTTCCTTAAGTATCACTCTTGTAGCTTAGAATGTGAAAATATTCTAAAAAGTAACATATGCAAAACTATTCTATTTCACAACTTTCTTTCAGTAGCTGCTATAGCCATTTTAGGAAGATATAAAATAAACAATCTGACGGATGTCATTCCCGCCCTCCTTCCAAATAATTTTCTCCTCTGTCCTTGCAGGCACTGACTCCTTCCTGGGGCATAACTTCACCAGTACCTTCCCAAATCCTCGCCTGTGACTGTTGTCAATGTATAATCTATGACAGTGAATGTCTACAAAGCATTTGACTGTAGGGGCATCACAACCAAACAGAATCACAGAATCGTTCCAGCGCAGAAGGAGGCCATTCAGCCCTTCGTGTCCGCATTGTCTCTCTGAAAGAGCAATTCCCTCAGTTCCATTCCCCTGCCTTCTCCCCATAACCCTGTGCATTCTTCCTTTTCATATAACTAATTCTCTTTTGAATGCTTCAACTGAATCTTCCTCCACCACTTTCTCAGGCAGCGCATTCCTGACCTCAACCACTCGCTGCGTGAAAAAGTTTTTCCTCATGTCACTTTTGCTTCTCTTACCAAATACTTTAAATCTCTGCCCTCTCGTTTTTGATCCTTTCACGAGTGGGAACAGTTTCTCTCCATCTACTCTGTCCAGACCCTTCATGATTTTGAATACCTCTATCAAATCACCTCTCAGCCTTCTCTTCTCCAAGGAAGACAATCCTAACTTCTCTAATCTATCTTCATAACTGAAATTCCTCATCCCTAGAACCATTCTCATGAATCACTTCTGTACTCCAATGCCCTCACATCTTTCCTCAAATGCAATTCCCAGAATTGGACGCAATACTCCAGCTGAGGCTGAACTAGTGTCTTATACAAATTCAACATAATTTCCTTGCTCTTGTACTCTATGCCCCTATTAATAAAGCCCAGGATATTGTATGCTTTATTAATTGCTCTCTCAACCTGTCCTGCCACCTTCAATGACTTATGCATACATACACCTAGGTCCCTCTGCTCCTGCACCCCCTTTAGAGTTGTGCTCTTTATTCTATATTGTCTCTCCATGTTCATCCCACCAAAATGAATCACCACACATTTCTCTGCATTGAACTTTATCTGCCACCTGTCTGTCCATTCCACCAACTTGTCTATGTCCTTTTGAAGTTCTACACTATCTTCCTCACAGTTCACAATGCTTCCAAGTTTTGTATCATCTGCAAACTTTGAAATTGTGTCCAGTAAACCAAGGTCTAGGTCATTAATATATATCAGGAAAGACAAGATTCCCAACACTGATCCCTGAGGAACTTCACTACGAATCTTCCTCCAGCCTGAAAAACAATTTTGTATCCATGTTGCTACCATCCCTTTTATTCCATGAGCTACAAGTTTGCTCACAAGTCTGTTGTGTGGCACTGTATCAAGTGCCTTTTGGAAGTCCACGTACACCACATCAACAGCATTGCCCTCATCAACCCTCTCTGTTACCTCCTCAAAAACCTCCAGCAAGTTAGTTAAACATGATTTTCCCTTAAGAAATCCATGCTGGCTTTCCTTAATTAACTCGCATTTGTCCATGTGGCTATTGATTTTGACCCAAGTTATTTTTTCTAGAAGTTTTCCCACCACTGAAGTTAAACTGACTGGCCTGTAGTTGCTGGGCTTATCTTTACACCCTTTTTTGAACAAGGGTGCAATGTTTGCAATCTTCCAGTTCTCTGGCACCACCCGAGTCTAAGGAAGACTGAAAAATTATGGCCAGTGCCTCTGCGATTTCCACCCTCACTTCCCTCAGTATCCTTGGATGCATCTCACCCAGCCCTGGTGCTTTATCCACTAAGTACAGACAGCCTATCTAATACTTCCTCTATCAATTTTAAATCCCTCTAGTGTCTGACTTACCTCCTCTTTCAACACTTCCTGGGTTGCATCTTCTTCCTTGGTAAAGACAGATGCAAAGTATTTATTTAATACTTCAGCTATGCCCTCTGCCTCCATGTGTAAATCCCCTTTCTGGTCTCTAATCGGCCCCACTCCTCCTTTTACCACCCTTTTACTATTTATATGCCTTATTATAGACTTCAGCAAATGTCCACACATGCACTTCCAGCAAGGGTTATTGGATGCAAGCAGGAGAGGGAACTGTTTCCACTAGTCTGGCAGAGAGATTAGCTAACTCAGCATATACTGGAACTGAACTCCAGTCTGGAGGAATCAGCTACTCATTGGATACAGATGCAACCATTAGTGAAATGCAAGTCAGTGTGATCTTGTGTTATATACACAGGGAAGCAAATTATACAAGGTGCAATTTAGTTAAGTTCAAATAAAATAGCTAACTGGGGAAGCAATTCACAATCTCGATTTTAATACTTGAATCTGACCTAAAGTAAATCTAATAGGAAAATCTGTATCTGACTACGAAAATATGCTGCAGAATAATTCACAGTAAAAGGAAAAAACTGGGAGAAATGACATTTAAAAAATACCAGGAGATTTACAGAAGGATATAAAGTCTTCAAAAATAATTGCTCAATAGAGAATACAACACACAAAGTTCATTATACTCCAGCTTACAATACTACAGTTAATTAAACTGTCAACAGGATAGCTTTATTAGATCTGGTCCAATACGAAACATCTCGACGTACTAATACCATAATCCTATGTATCCATTTTGGTGGTAAATGGTCCCAAATACGAGAGACACAAACGGATTCAAACATCAGGGTGAAGATCGAAAGATTCAATAAAACGACTGGCTGATCTATGGTACAGGGGCACATCTATTCAGCTAATTGCCTTTCCTCTGTTTGTAAAATTTACAATGTAAAGATAATAAATTCTGCAGTAGTGGTAATACTTCCTTGAATTGGGGTAAATTAATCAAATCATAATCAATCATCAGTCGCATCAATAATCCAATGCAGAACATATCTGGACACCAATTCACCACTGACCTGACAAAACATGGTGCTACTGCAACTAAACCATTAACCATGGATTTTATTTTCCACTCTTACGTGTGACAAATCAAAGGAACAGTGGCGTGCCAGAAGATATGGATATGTTGGTATCATGGGTCCCTAGTGTCTCATTTATGGGTACTACAGAGATTATGCCCATGAAGTAATAGCATGCTGGTTCTTCCCATCCAGAGTTCCCTATCTCAGCTAAGGAACTTGGAGATGGCCAGCACCTCAGGGAAAAAGCAACACAGTCACTTCCACGCAAACACTTAAAGATCAAAATACATCTGAGGCTCCCACCAAAAGGGGACTTATGTGCAGCAATATTAAGAGTGAGTGGAAGAAAACATGAAAGGAAAATGAAAACAAATAACACAGTATAGACGTAATAAAAACAAGAAATGCTGGAAATACTCAGCAGGTCTGGCAGCATCTGTGGCGAGAGAAGCAGAGTTAACATTTCAGGTCAGTGACCCTTCTTCAGTATAGACGCAGCTCCTTTCACCACTGCCAATTCTATAATTCAAGTTATCAGGTACCTTCATATGACTATTGGTAAATCTTGTAACTGAGAAAACCAGGCGTCAGGGTTTAAGATTTGTGTATTGCATATCACGGCTAACAGTACATTATCAAGATATAATTTCTTCATACCAGAGTCTCGAGCAACATAGCCTTACAAGGGCTAGCTATACAAATTAAGAAGCCTTGTACTGAGGTTAGCGTTGTTGACACATCAATATTAAGGCTGCAATATATTACAGTTAAAAAAGTCTTCGATGAATCGCTTATAACTGAGGCATACTAATGAAACACTTGGCCTATAAGCCTGTATGTATGTGTCACTTTTGTTGAATAGGTCCTGCTAATGATTTGAATGCAATGACTCCATTTTTACAAAGATATAATAATTAGTCCTGAAGGGTTCCAATTAGCTTGTACTTCAAACTTTTATTTCAAGATGATCGTTTAGTTTGTGACGTAAACATATCCTGGGTAGCTGAATAAAATGAAAAGCTATTGTATCCTGCAGGCAATAGTTAAGAAATCTAGTCACAATAGTGCATGTAAGCACTGCTTAAAACTGGACAATTTAGAAGTCAGTAGTCAAGGGAGAACAAGACCAAGATAGGGGACAAAGTATAACTCTTCTGAGGGAATGCCACTCAAGTTGTTCACCAATTCACTGGCATGCCAAGCTCATCCTCTGTCTGCACAATGGACTGATCATGTACCTGAAACCCAAAGCTCTGCACAGCTCCTTCTGCTGGACTAGAACATTTAGACTACCAACACTTCAGGATGGTGGAGCTAAGTGTCAGAATTTGGAGCTTTTGTCCTGTGACTTAATTTCACACAGGGATGAGCTTTTTGTTTTTTTAAAACAAGGTCTATTTTCTCCCCTTTTCAAGGCATTGACTCTTGCTGTGGTGCAGTGTCAAGGCAATAACTAAAGTGACCATTCTTTATTAATGAGTGAAGGTTGGCAATGCCATTCAAGTAAGAGAAGGCAGCTCAGTTAAGCTCGATTCCATCCCACACAACCACATTTTCCAGCAGAGATCATTGCACAGCAATGTGGAACATGAACCCCAGTCCAGGCTCTCAAGAAACCAAAAGTACCACCCCACTGCTGCCAATCACACAGAGATCAGCTAACTCTATGGAAATCAGGAATCAAATCCTCCACATTCAGCTTCACATGACTCAGCTACCTGCTGCCTTTGCCAATTAAGCCAGAAGAATGTACAACCAGACAGGTTTCATCAAACTCCAGAGATGGAACTTTGTCTGCTCTCTCTCAACTAGGATCAAAGCCAGGTCTTCCAAAAAAATGAGTGTTCAACAAGTTATATTCCAACATACCTGTTTCAAAATTTAGTTAAGTAACAAGTGGAACAATATTAACTACTGCAAATGTAATGGAACACTTCACTCACCATGTACTTTCCACTTGAGCCATGCATTCCAACAGAGAGAAAAAAATAAGCTAAATCTGATAAGCCAATGCCTACAACAGCTCTGTAACCAGCTTCCTAGGAAGTGAACAGAAGTTGGCCAGCTCTTCAATTTTTTCCATCAACACACATTCACCTCTTTTCGTTGGTAATATGGCTGAGATTGGAAACACATCATGTGGGAACTCAGCTGTACAAATTCACATTGTATCACTTTGTGACAGTAGATTTTCAAAGGGTTATATCCCTAGGCTTTTTAAAAATTTGGTGACAGCAAAATGGATATTCTGCAATATATTGCAGCTTTATGTTTGGTGCTAATCATTCACAAATTGGCAGTCAAAAAGTTAGTGTTCAACCCTTAACTGAATATGTATTCTATCCAGCTTTCAGTCTTTGATGACACATTTTAAACTAAAAATAAAAGGCAATGACAAAGCAAAGTACTGTGCCCCACCCCCAATATGTAATTGGGGTTTTGTAAAGTGGCTAAAAGTGTCCTTCCTTCTCAAGGAAAAAGTTGCAGTTCAAACTTTGGTGCCCACTCCAGTGCGGTGTTGACCACTGCATAGGCTGCTGCCCCCAATGCCACAGTCAGCCCCATCACTGCCAGTTTTATCAACCTCCTGGTCCCCGTTATTGCCACAATTGCACTCGTTCTGGGTTCTTGTTGGAGCTGTCCTCTGAATCGCCTCCTGAGCACTGCATCAGGACGCTGCTGTGCCGATACCAGTTCAAAATCCTTGAAGGTCGAGACAGCGGTGCTGTGGGGATGGATAGACAAAATGCCTCAATTAGACAATTCACATGCAGTGCAAAAAAAACCTCAAACCAACACTTAACCAATCCAGCAAGACGACAAAATCAACACACCAAAACATTTTTTAAAAATCGTGATTCAAAATTTTCACCTTGTTAAAAAAGTGTTAATGATCCCTCATTGGCTTAGTGAGCTTATCCAGACTGCAGAGCTACAACAGACCAGGAAGGTCAGAGGTTGGATTCTTGGTTTGTGCTGCGTTAGCTGATCAGGTTAGCGGGTGGAGAACAAACAAATTAGGAGCAGGAGCAGGCCACTCAATCCCTCGAGCCTGCTCCGCCATTCAATAAGTTCATGGTTGAACCGATTACTCCACATTTCCACCTACCCCCCGATAACCTTAACACCCCCTTATCAAGAATCTATCTATCGCTGCCTTAAAAATATTCAAAGACTCGGCTTCCACTGCCTTTTGAGGAAGAGAATTCCAAAGACTCACGACCTTCCTAAGAGGAAAAATTTCTCCTCATCTCTGTCTTATTTTTAAACAGTGACCCCTAGTTCGAGATTCTCCCACAAGGGGCAACATCCTTTCCACATCCACCCTGTCAAGAAGTAAGACTCCTCAGGATCTTATATGTTTCAATCAAGTTGCCTCTTAATCTTCTAAATTCCATCGGATACAAGCCTAGCCTGTCCAATCATTCCTCGTAAAACAGGCCACCCATTTCAGGGATTAGTCTAGTAAACCTTCTCTGTACTGCCTCCAATGCATTTACATCCTTCCTTAAATTAGGAGACCAGTACTGTACACAGTACTCCAGATGTGGTCTCACCAATGCCCTGTACAGCTGAAACATAACCTCCCTACTTTTGTATTCAATTCCCCTCGCGATAAACGACACCATTTTATTAGCTTTCCTAATTACTTGCTGTACCTGTATACTAACCTTTTGCGATTCATGCACTAGGACACCCAGGTCCCTTTGCATCTCAGAGCTCTGCAAGCTCTCACCATTTAGATAATATGCTTCTTTTTTATTCTTCCTGCTCAAGTGGACAAGTGGACAATTTCACACTTTCCCACATTTTACTCCATTTGCCAGGTCTTTGCCCACTCACTTAACCTATCTATATCCCTTTGTAGCCTCCTTATGTCCTCTTCACAAGTTACTTTCCTACCTATCTTTGTGTCATCAGCAAATTTAGCAACCATACCTTCAGTCCCTTCATCTAAGTCATTTACATAAATTGTAAAAAGTTGAAGCACCAGCACAGATCCCTGTGGCACACCACTCGTTACATCTTGCCAACCAGAAAATGACCCATTTATGCCTGCTCTCTGTTTCCTGTTAGCTAACAAATCTTCTATCTATGCCAATGTTACCCCCTACACCATGAGCTTTTATTTTCTCCAATAACCTTTGATGTGGCACCTTATCAAATGCCTTCTGGAAATCTAAGTACAATACATCCACCGGTTCCCCGTTATCCACAGCACATGCAACACCTCAAAGAGCTCCAATAAATTGGTTAAACATGATTTCCCTTTCACAAAACCATGTTGACTCTGCCTGATTACCTTGAATTTTTCTAAATGCCCTGCTATACTATCTTTAGTAATAACTTCTAACATTTTCTCTAAGACAGATGTCAACAGTTTCCTGTTTTCTGTCTCCCTCCCTTTTTGATTAAAGGATTTACATTCACTATTTTCCAATCTAAAGGAACCTTCCCCGAATCTAAGAAATTTTGGAAAATTAAAACTAACGCATCAACTATCTCACTGGCCACTTCTTTTAACACCTTAGGATGAAGTCCATCAGAACCTGGGGACTAGTCAACCTGCAGCTCCAACAGTTTGTTCAGTACCACTTCTCTGGTGATTGTAATTTTCTTGAGTTCCTCCCTCCCTTCCTTGCCTGACTTACACCTAATACTGGGATGTTACTTGTATCCTCAATAGTGAAGACCAATGCAAAATACCTGTTCAATTCATCTGCCATCTCCTTACTTTCCATTATTAATTCCCCGGACTGACTTTTTATAGGACCAAAGCACACTTTGTTAACTCTTTTCTTTTTAAAATATCTATAAACTCTTACTATCTGTCTTTATATTTCTAGCTAGCTTTCTCTTGTACTCTAATTTTATCTTCCTTATCAATCTTTTAGTCATTCTTTGCTGTTTTTTATATCCTGTCCAATCTTCTGACCCGCCTCCATCTTTGCGCAATTATAAGCTTTTTCTTTAAGTTTGATACTATCTTTAACTGCTTTAGTTAACCACGGATGGCGGGTCCCTCCCGTGGAAATTTCTTTCTTGTTGAAATGTATCTATTCTGTGTATTCTGAAATATCCCCTTAAATGTCTGCCACTGCATCTCTATTGACCTATCCCTTAACTTGATTTGCCAGTTCACTTTAGCTCGCTCTGCTTTCATGCCCTCACAATTGCCCTTATTTAAGCTTAAAATACTAGTCTTGGACCCACTCTTCTCTCCCTCAAACTGAATGTAAAATTCAATCATATTATGATCGCTGCTACCTGGGGGTGCCTTAACTATGAGGTCATTAATTAATTCCATCTCATTGCACAATACCAGGTCTAGTGGGTGGGAGGGGGAGTTGTGAGGAGGATGCAGAGAGGCTTCAGGGTGATTTGGACAAGTTGAGTGAGTGGGATAATGCATGGCAGATGCTGTATAATGTGGATAAATGTGAGGTTATCCACTTTGGTAGCAAAAGCAGGAAGGCAGATTATCTGAATGGCTGTAAACTGAGAGGGGAATATGCAACGAGACCTGCGTGTTCTCGTACACCAGTCGCTGAAGGTATGTATGCAGGTCCAACAGGCGGTAAAAAAGACAAATGGTATGTTGGCCTTCATAGCGAGAGGATTCTAGTACAGGATCAATGATATCTTGCTGCAATTATACAGGGCCTTGGTGAGGCCACACCTGGAATATTGTGTGCAGTTTTGGTCTCCTTATCTGAGGAAGGATGTTTTTGCTATAGAGGAAGTGCAGCGAAGGTTTACCAGACTGATTCCTGGGATGGCGGGACTGACATATGAGGAGAGATTGAGTCGGTTAGGATTATATTCGCTGGAGTTCAGAAGAGTGATGGGGGATCTCATAGAAACCTATAAAATTCTAACAGGACTTGACAGGGTAGATGCAGGAAGAATGTTCCTGATGGTGGGGGAGTCCAGAACCAGGGGTCATTGTCTAAGGATACGGGGTAAACCATTCAGGACTGCGATGAGGAGATATTTCTTCACCCAGAGAATGTTTAGCTTAGAGGTACAGCACTGAAACAGGCCCTTCGGCCCACCGAGTCTGGAATGGTGAACCTGTGGGATTCGCTACCACAGCAAGCAGTTGAGGCCAAAACATTGTACGTTTTCCAGAAGGAGTTAGATATAGCTCTTGGGTTTAAAGGGATCAAAAGGATATGGGGCAAAAGTGGGAACAGGTTACTGAGTTGGATGATCAGCCATCAACATAATGAATGGCGGAGCAGGCTTGAAGGGCCGAATGGCCTACTCCTGCTCCTATTTTCCATGTTTCTATGCATAGCCTGCTCTCTGGTTGGCTCCAGAATGTACTGTTCCAAGAAATTATCCCGAAAACATTCTATGTACTCCTCATCTAGGCTACTTCTGCCCATCTGATTTTTCCAGTCTATATGTTAAAATCCCCCAGAATTATCGCTGTACCTTTCTGGCAACCTGCCATTATTTCATCCTTTATATCCCGTCCCACAGTGTGATTAAGGTCAGGTGGCCTGTACACCACTCCCACAAGTGACTTCCTACCTTTATGATTTCTCATCTCTACCCAAACTGCTTCTACATCCTGGTCTCCTGAACTTAAGTCATCCCTCCCTATTGCACTAATACCATCATTAATTAACAGAGCTACCCCTCCTCCTTTTCCTATCTTCCTGTCCTTCCAAAATTCCATGTATCCTTCAATATTCAGATTCCAATCTATGTCGTCCTGCAGCCATGTCTCAGTAATGTCTATCAGATCATACTTATTTATTTCTATTTGCACTCTCAATTCATCTGTTTTGTTTCAAATGCTACATGCATTCAGATACAGTGCCTTCAGTTGTGTCCTTTTATTATTTTTGTAACCTCTAGCCTTATCTGTCATAGTCTGTTTATCATTTCCCAAATTAATACCTTTCTCTCTGGCCTTGTCTCTACTCCTTGATTTACCATATCTTCGCAACTTTGATCCCTTGCCCCCACTATTCAGTTTAAAGCCTTCTCTACTTCCCTAGTTATGTGGCTCGCTAAAATACCGGCCCCAGCATGGTTCAGGTGTAGACCGTCCCAACGGTACAGCCACCACTTGCCCAATGCCAATTTGCACGTGGCTCAGATTATTCCCTTTGAGGTTCTGCTTCTTAATTTGGCGCCTAGTTCCTTATACTGACTATGCAGAACCTCTTTCCTTGTCTTGCCTATGTCATGGTTTGTGCTGCCTTAGCTGATCTCAGCTGGACCAGGTTAGGGGGTGGAGAAGTAGTTAAAAAAAAAAACAGGCATTCAGTAACTTGTGCTGGAAATACATGTATGTACTTCAGGTGAACACAGATGAGGCCAAGCAAATAGCTCACCAATCACCGTCAAAAGAACATACATAAACAAAAGCCATGGTTGAAGTTCTGGAGGACAAACAACACTTGTGGAACCAAGTATTAGCAAGAAAATACTTTCAGGCGAGAAGAGAAAATTAATGAGGAGACAAACACGCAAATTCTCAGTCTACACATTTTTCGTAAAATGGTTATGTTGATTCTTTCATTGCACATGTGGCTGCTACACTGAATAATGCCACAAGCTGAGTACATAATGGGAGCAAGGCCATGATTCAAAGTGACATCAAGGGAATTCTATTAAATTATAGCAATAGCCTGAAGATAATGAAATTCAGATTTTTAAACCTTTGCACATTATACATTTTTAACTGGGGATCTATTAGTTTTCAGAAATTATAAAGACTGTAGTTAGTAATTTAACTTTCGGATTTATCTCTGCAGCCTACAGTCACATTTCTGTATCATTATAAAGAATAACCCTTTGATTTATATAGCACTTGCCATGTCAAATTGCACAACAAATTACCTTCTGCAGTACAGTGGTCATTCTGTGGACAAATGCAGCTGCCATGCTGCGCCATTTATAGTGACCAGTAGAACCAGAAAGATCCACTCCCCCATTCATGTCTACATGTCTATTCGATACCCCAGTATGGTGCAAGGACATGAATCAAGATTTTATCACTGTTCCCTAACCTTTGGACATTCATTACCTAAACCATAGCGGGTGATCTGTTTCAGTACTGCTAGGATACATCTCACAGCAGCCCAGCAATAATGGTTTCTCAAAATTTCCTTTACTCCCTCCATCTCCTCTCCACAGCAGAATTTGCTTAATTGCTCTTAGTTGCACTGACTCCACTCCTATTCCCATTGTTACTGTCATATCATTAACCAAAGTACTGTGCCACATTTGATACTCACCTCACCACATTACACAGTATTCCCTGCCCAAGAAGGACAGACCTGTGCTGCAAGAGCAACATTACATTACATAAACAAGACTGCTCAGAGCGGTGGTTTGGTTTTGGCCTGTGGCACTCTGAAATAGAACCATTTATATATAAATATGAAATACTTAAAACAATGATCAATAAAGTACAGGAGAAATATATTTGCTAATAAACTAGAACAAATTAACCAATAATGAGCAGTAGGGATGAAGACAGATCAGGGCAAAATTGAAACTAAATGAAAAAAAACATACACTAAACACATAGAAGACAAAGGAAGTGACAAAGGGGAATTCAAAGAGGTTAAAGAAGGAAGCTGCATAGATTTACCTATTGCTGGAAACCTTCTTTAGAATAGCACAAATCACCTAAACATCTGTTTCAGTTTCCTGATGGCATTCTTTATAGTAACTCTGATTGGGGCATAGGGCTCATTTTACCAGTTCACTGCAGCATTGGGAGCAGCATTTAGTGATCAGCCACAGCAACAGTACATAGCCAAAGTCCGCCAGCAGTGTGCCCCTCGATCCTTGCACTTCTTCAAACAATGAAGTAATACCCATTTCAATCAAATCCCACCACTCTAAGTTGTATTATAAAATTCTGGTTATTTGTGCCCAGCAGTAGAAAAATGACCACAAAGATAATGAGATGTTTGTTGCTTCACTAGTATATTCTAAGGAGACAAGTGCCACCCCAATCTAATCTGGCCTATATGCAATGTCAATCACATGCTATATGGTTGGCTGTTAATGCTCTCAAGGCAATTAGGGATGGGTAATTATTACTGCCTTGCTGGCATCATCCACATTCCAAGAACAAACGTACGAGAAAATGGGATGCTGCTCTGAAGGAACAGGAAGCACCATAAGGCTCCCATCTATGATGGCTTGAACACCATGGATGCCTGCAAGCCTGGAAAAGCCAAGGGCTGAGGCTTAACACACCCTGGCATTTATATTAACCCTGGCAAACAACACAACTGTAACCTCCTGATTACAGTGATGTACAGCAGATTGGTCGATACAGGCTATGTATACTGTGACCTCTTTAAAAACTTGAGTGACAAAAAGATTTTAGGTTGTTGCTATTTTCAGAGCAACACCTAAAACAAACGAACTGGCCATTTATTTCTTTGCTGTTTGCAGGACCTTGCTATGCAAATTGGCTGCCGCATTTCTCTACAACAATAACTGGAATTCAAAGGTATACCATTGGCTGTAAAACTTGTTGGGTTAGGCTGAGTTTGTGAAAGATACTATAGAAATGATAGTTCTTTCTTTCACTGGCACGGAGAATGCAGTGCAGGTTCCCAAATGAGATTGCACATCCGCTTCTAGCAGATGGTAATTCGCTGACCTTACTGAAACACAGCCTTTGCAAGCGCTGCTCTTAATGAAGTACAAAAAATGTTCTTCTGGGATGGTGCACTCACAGAGCTTGGTACCTCATATGTGGCATCTATTCAATGCATTCTCCGAAAGGCACATGGCCAATACTACAAATAATAGTCATTTAAACCCCTAAATGAGACTGTAGCCTTTAATAAGGTTGATGATTGCAATCAGTTAGTTACTGTGGAATGTGAGAGCATATTATTCAGTTTCAGCTTTCTTTTTACCATTGCTGCATTAAGTTACAGCTGACTACCAAGGAAATAGGGACCAGCACATGGAGGGTAGTCCATACAGACAAATAAGACGTCCAAGCAAACCTTAAAGAATATTATTTTTCCATTCTACAATGCTCCATTACTAATTCTATTAGATAGGGAAGGTTAAAAAACCCTTTAATCCATTTTATTACATCCATCCAAAATACCAATCATATTATCTTCCCGTAACAGTATCCAACTGTTTCTTAAAACAGACTAATGTCCTGGTCTTAAACACCTTTCCTGGCAACCCATTCCAGTTGTTCACTTCTGTGAAGAAATGCTTCCTAATATTTGGCTTAATATGTCCTTCAAACCTTGAAACTGTATCTTCATATCTATCAGCAGCTTTTGAATTTTTTTTTCTATCTTTTCCTCTTTAAATATCCTCTTCGAGATGGTTCTTTGAAGCTGGGAGAGCCTTGAATTGGTCAGATGTTCCTGACAGCTATGCCCTTTATTTAGTCAAATATATTAACCTAGTACTTTACCCATATACTGCTAATTATAGAAAAGAGCAGGTGGCCAGTTACTAGAAGCTGAAAGAGCAGAATATGGGAACCAGAGAGTATCGTTGTTGGGGCAGTCTGTGAACATACAGCTTATAATGAAATCTTCCAATGAAGATACCATAGTTACAGAATACAGTCCAAAAGGCAAAAGTTACCAATTATAAACTAAATTTGGCTAAATGCTCGGCAAGAGGTTTTTTGGGATAGCGGAGGATCACTCAAAGCATAAAAACATCTGACTGGCTCCCAGCACAAACTGGTGGTCATATCCAGGAAATCTTGGAACCCAAATGCGCCATCCTTCACTCAAATCCCAGTAGGAGGATGCATTCATCCTCCTTTTTCAGATTCTATTGAATAGATCTTCCCTAGACATATGTGCAACTCTTAATTTACTACTACAAGGTTACAAATCCAGCTGCACATCTGCCATCAAATTTACTTAAATGAGTTGTTTATTTCCAGGCACTGCGGGAAGTTCATAGAACAGTACCTGGAGTTCCAAGGTCTCTTTGGACCTCCAATGTGTCTACCTTTTCACTATTTAGAAACTACACTGTTCTATTCTAAGTCCAAAGTGGATGATCTCATATCTGCCTACACTGAAATCTACTTGCAACATTTTTGCCCATTTACTTAATCTATTAATATCTCTTTGTAATTTTATGCTTCCATCTACAGTGCTTACAATGTGTCACTGGCAAATTTGGATATAGTCATCTCAGTTGTTGCTAAATATGGTGAATAATTGAGGCCCAACACAGATCCTTGCAAAACACCAGGAGTCATATCCTGCCAATTAGAGTATATGACCATTATCCTTATTCTGTCTACTGCCACTTAGCCAATTTCCTAACCAGGTCAATAATTTGCCTTTAATCTCATCTTCTCTAATCTCTCCACATAACTTAAGTCCCTCATTCCTGGTACCGTTTTAGTAAATCTCCTATGCACCCTCTATCAATCTTCTTTATCAATAGGCATTGAGAAGGCCACACCCTGCCCAGCTTGCTTTTTTCTCCACTTGATCGGAGGTGGTTACTTAGCTGTGACTAAGCTTGCAAGTGAGAACAAAGGTGGGTGGTCAGGAAGAAAAACTAAGAAGTTTATTTCTAGGGTTACAAATGATCAGGTTACCCTTTAATCTGTTCCGGACCCCTCTCCACAGCTTTGTAATACAACTTCAAATAGTACCTGAACTGAAAAATGGTTGATTAATTAAAAAGAAAACACTTACCTTTAGCCTTCCCTTTCTCAGTTTACAGTTACAATGTAAACACAGTTGCATTTTCTGCCTGCCACTTAATTCGGTCATATAAAGCACCAGGTAAATGGAAAAGCACTTCTTGTTCAGAAGATAGCCCACAGCTCCTCACTCTACCTTTGCTGGAGATTGGATCTTGACAGCAAAGCCAGAGTTCAGAATCTAAATTGTGTCATCTAAATATGACAGAATGGTGAATGCATGTGCTATTATTGTATCCAGCCCATTAGCAGCCCTATTACACTACAATAGTCAGAAAGATATACCCCTCCCATCACATACATTATTTCCAAAAGAAAATCTATCTCCACTAGCTTATCTGATGTAAGTGCAATTATACTTATTGGGGAATTTAGGACCTTGCTATACCGGGGTGCTTTCTACCTGTGAACACAACCTGTAAGGAAAAGAAGACATAAAAAGAAGTTCTTAGAGTTTAATCATAGTGCCATTACGATATATTAAATACTAATTGGCTCTATAGTCATAGAAATGTTGCAGAGACTGGTGTACAAGCCTGAACTATTCCATCAGACACCCAGTGGAATTTATAGGTTATGCTGTCTCTATTGCCCACAAGACAAATTATATATTCATTGAATAATCAGAGTTTACACTAAATTAAGCCAGCGACATAATCGTCCACCTTTAAGATGGGATTATAGGTAGTTACAGCTAGCTTCTTGGGTAGATGTAGATGTCAATACCACACCAGAAGTCAAAACTGCCGTCAGCGCAATACATTTCAAGCAAGCAAGAAAAACAAAATCAAGAAAAATGCAGTTGAGGGTATTGGAATGCTGCTATCATATTGTCATGCTAGGCCCCCACCTGCCAAGAATGAGACACATTAATTTTGTCATGAACACTGATTTTTAAACTGTTACTGGAGTGAAGAAAGGACTTGCTTTAAAACAAAAGTTGCCAGATCTTGGCTGGAAAGACATTTGCATATTAATAGACAGTGTTTGGAAGGACAAAGCAGCCATTCCCTGACACATTCAACCCGCAATGGACTGTTGATCACCAGACATGAATCCCAAGAGAGAAAAGTCTCCGAGAGCGAACAAGGTTTAAGAATACTGGGCCCCAACGAAAAGCAAGATCTACCTTCAATCAAGAAATCAATAGTGAGCTCGAAGAACCATAACAACTACTCTTCAGATATTGCCTCAAACTTTTCCACTTGATTTTCCTTCTGCTCTTTTCTGTCTCTATTTGCATGTGCGTATCACATATGCATGCTAGCGTGGGCACGTCGTGTATCCGTAGGCATTAACCGAATTAGAGGTTAAGTTTAATAAATTTCAACTTTTCTTCTTTAAACCTATGAAAGCCTGTTTGTGCTGGTTTCTTTGCCTTATAATTGGAAAGTGGAGGTAAAAACAGTGTTTAAAATTAAACCCTGTTACAGTAAGACCAGGTGAAGGCTGAGAGGGACCCCTAGACATCTTTCTCACAGGGTTGTAACAATATACAGATTATAAAGGGTGGAATTTTCACCTATGCACAAGAAGAAATTTGCACTCTCATTTTCCCAACATGGCTCAGTTCCTGCTCTCAAATGGAATGGAAGTAGCAAAAAAAATTAATTAACTTTGTATCTGAACAGCAACACAAAAGAATATGGACCATGCAAACCTCCCTTGACCAGGCAGTGTTGTGTGGGGTGCAGGGTTAAACTTAAACAATGAGAAGAGGTGTGCGACGGAAATAATTTAAACCAGAAAGAGAGAACAATTAGATTGCTGGATGAGCCTCTAAGATTAAGTACCGAATTGCACTGTGTTTCTGTCACTGTGAAGCATCATATGTAAACTGAAGATTGCAACACTCTCGGAGAAGGCACACAGAAAGTCTGAAGTCCATACATGGAGACCAGAGACAGAGCAAGAGAGAGAGGAACAAGGCGGGAGCGGTGGTTTACAAAGTGCACCAAAAGCACAGAGTTGGAGACCGGAGACAGAGCAACAAAGGGTGCGCGCGGAGAGAGAGAGAGAGCGCGCGGGAGAGAGAGAGAGAGAGAGCGAGCGCGGGAGAGAGAGAGAGAGAGAGCGAGCGCGGGAGAGAGAGAGAGAGAGAGCGAGCGCGGGAGAGAGAGAGAGAGAGAGCGAGCGCGGGAGAGTGAGAGAGAGAGAGCGAGAGCGAGCGCGGGAGAGAGAGAGAGAGAGAGCGAGAGCGGGAGAGAGAGAGAGAGAGAGCGAGCGCGGGAGAGAGAGAGAGAGAGAGCGAGCGCGGGAGAGAGAGAGAGAGAGAGCGAGCGCGGGAGAGAGAGAGAGAGAGAGCGAGCGCGGGAGAGAGAGAGAGAGAGAGCGAGCGCGGGAGAGAGAGAGAGAGAGAGCGAGCGCGGGAGAGAGAGAGAGAGAGAGCGAGCGCGGGAGAGAGAGAGAGAGCGAGCGAGCGCGGGAGAGAGAGAGAGAGCGAGCGCGGGAGAGAGAGAGAGAGCGAGCGCGGGAGAGAGAGAGAGAGCGAGCGCGGGAGAGAGAAAGAGAGCGAGCGCGGGAGAGAGAGAGAGCGAGCGCGGGAGAGAGAGCGAGCGAGCGCGGGAGAGAGAGCGAGCGAGCGCGGGAGAGAGAGCGAGCGAGCGCGGGAGAGAGAGCGAGCGAGCGCGGGAGAGAGAGCGAGCGAGCGCGGGAGAGAGAGCGAGCGAGCGCGGGAGAGAGAGCGAGCGAGCGCGGGAGAGAGAGCGAGCGAGCGCGGGAGAGAGAGCGAGCGAGCGCGGGAGAGAGAGAGAGCGAGCGCGGGAGAGAGAGCGAGCGAGCGCGGGAGAGCGAGAGCGCGCGGGAGCGGAGAGAGAGAGAGAGAGATGAGCACGTGGGAGCAGCAGGAGCGGAGCAGGGAGAAAAAAAAAAAATCGAAAAGTGACATCCGAGTGAAGCCTCAATCAACAGTGACAGCAGGGAAACAGAGAGCCGCGTGGTTGAGTATACAGGTAAGCTTTTAATTTAATTTTATTTAAATCAAACATAGCATCAAACATCACAGGCAAGCGGGTAGGCGATTGATTTGGGAAGAAGCTACCTGTTTTTTGAGTATCTGGTAAGTGATTAAATTTAACATTTAAAATAGTAAAGGAATAGTGGTAAGCTTAATAAAATATATTTAAAAAGGAAAATAAAAAAAATTGTATAAAATAATTAAGTAATTAATTAAAACACGTTACGAATGGGAGGACAGCTGGTGTGTCACTGCTGCAGCATGTGGGAGCTCCTGGATGCCAGTGTGATCCAGGGCAAACACGTCTGCAGTAAGTGTCTGCGGCTCGAAGAGCTTTGGCTCAGTCATTGAACTGGAGTCCGAGCTGCAGACACTGCGACACATCAGGGAGGGGGAAAGTTAGCTGGGCATTTTGTATCAGAAGGCGGTCACACCCCTTAGGATATTAGAGTATTCTGATTTGATCAGTGGTTCGGGACTGGAGAGTGGGGCTGCAGCTGCAGCAGGTAAGGAGACCCAGAGGGCAGGAGCGCAGGAGCCTCAGCCTTTGCGATTATGCAACAGGTCTGAGGTTCTTTCAGCTTGTTCAGATGAGAGTGGGGGCTGCAGGGTGGATAAGCAACCTGACCATGGCACCATGGTACAGGAAGCCATTCAAGTGGAGGGATAAAAAAGAATGTAGTGGTACTAGGGGACAGTATATTTAGGGGGATTGACACTGTTCTCTGCAGCAAAGAGCGAGAGTCCAGATGGCTGTGTTGCCTGCCCCTTGCCAGGGTTCGGGACATCTGCTCACGGCTGGAGAGGAACTTACAGTGGGAGGGGGAAGATCCAGTCGTCGTCGTCTATGTAGGTACTAACGACATAGGCAGGACAAGGAAAGAGGTTCTGCACAGTCACTATGAGGAACTAGGCACCAAATTAAGAAGCAGAACCTCAAAAGGTAATAATCTCTGGATTACCTGAGCCACGTGCAAATTAGCATAGGGCAAATAAGATTAGAGAAATTAATGCCTGGCTCAAAGACTGGTGTGGTAGAAGTGGGTTCCAGTTCGTGGGGCACTGGCACCAGTACTGGGGAAAGTGGTGGCTGTACCGTTGGGACGGTCCACACCTGAACCGTGCTGGGGCCAGTGTTCCAACTAGTGGAGTAGAGAGGGTTCTAAACTGAATAGTGGGGGTAAGGGATCAAATTTGGGAAGATATGGTAAATCAAGGAGTAGAGACAAGGCAAGAGAGAAAGGTATTAATATGGGAAATGATAAACAGACTGACAGGAAGGGACAGAGAGTACAAGTCCAAGAGTAAATCAACAAATATGGCTAGAGGTTACAAAAATAATAAGGACAAAACTAAAGGCTCTGTATCTGAATGCACATAGCATTCGAAACAAAACAGATGAACTGAGAGCACAAATAGAAATAAATAAGAACGATCTGATAGCCAATACAGACAAGGCTGCAGGACAGCATAGATTGGAACCTGAATATTGAAGGGTACATGGCATTTAGGAAGGACAGGAAGCTAGGAAAAGGTGGAGAAGGTGGAGGGGTAGCTCTGTTAATTAATGATTGTATTAGCGCAATAGAGAGGGATGACCCAAGTTCAGGAGACCAGGATGTAGAAGCAGTTTGGGTAGAGATGAGAAATCATAAAGGCAAGAAATCACTTGTGGGAGTGGCGTACAGGCCACCTAACATTAACCACAGTGTAGGACGGGGTATAACGGAAGAAATAATGGCAGTTTGTCAGAAGGTACTATAGTGGGGTATTTTAACCTACATATAGACTGGTGCTTTTCAGTTCTGCCTGTCCCCTCCTGATTTGTGACACCCAGTGCCTCTGTCGCTTGTGACACCCAATGCAGTGGCCACTTTTTCTCTAATTACAGATTCAAGTAGTTTCTTAAAACATGTCTCCTTTTATAAAGGTACAGTACTTAGAATATTAGACTCAAGATTTTTAAAAATAAAATTGTGGCACTTGTCTGAAAACTAAATGCAACTAATTGTGTATTTGTCAGAAGGCACTATAGTGTGGATTGACTAGGATTAAGTGTCCTTCTTCAAATTTAAAATTAGCACTGATGTTTGTTCTGATGAATGCTACAGTTGTCTACATCAGTGCATGCAGCACATCCACTACCAAAATTGTTCTCTGTATTTTACCATTTAGCTAGTGTAGGAGGCAACTTGAATAATGTAAACTCAGTAAAATGAAATATTGTAAAACTATTACAATGGACAATCATTCAACTTTGTTGAAACCTATTGCAGATCAACAAAGAGAAAAGGAATCTCTGATTTCTCGGTTTAGACCATGCAGTGTTCAGATGCCAGCTCAGTGTCCAGGTTCCCCTCCTTCAAGTTTGCTACATACGAATTAGGAGCAGAAGTAGGCCACTTGGCCCTTCGAGCCTGCTCCACCATTCAATAAGTTCATGGCTGAACTGATTACTCCACATCTCCACCTACCTCCGATAACCTATCACCCCCTTGCTCATCAAGAATCTATCTACCTCTGCCTTAAAAATATTCAGACTCTGCTTCCACCGCTTTTTGCAGAAGAGAATTCCAAAGACTCACTACCCTCCTGAGAGAAAAAAACTTCTCCTCATCTCTGTCTTAAACCCCTCATTTTTAAACAGTGACCCCTAGTTCCAGATTCTCCCACAAGGGGAACATCCTTTCCATATCCACCCTGTCAAGACCCCTCAGGATCATATATGTTTCAATCAAGTTGCCTCTTACTCTTCTAAATTCCAGCAGATACAAGCCTAGCCTGTCCAATCTTTCCTCGTAAGACAGCCTGCCCATTCCAGGTATTAGTCGAGTAAACCTTCTCTGTACTGCCTCCAACGCATTTACATCCTCCTTAAATAAAGGAGGCCAGTACTGTACAAAGTACTCCAGATACGGTCTCACCAATGCCCTGTATAAGCATAACCTCCCTACTTTTGTATTCAATTCCCCTCGCAATAAACAATAACATTCTATTATTATTATTTGACCAGATGGAGCTGGCTATCCTGCACTAGACAAATTAGAAGATTGTTCAATTTAGACCAGTCTGTTTGTCATTTTCATTTATGAATATTTTTCTATTCCAACTATAGAATTTCACCATTTTAGACTGTTTCTTTATTGTCATGTTTTAAAATACTAAATGAAATTTACAAACAGTAGAACAAGTGTGCTGTTTGCGCAGCACTCATTAAGCATTTGCCCCCTGATCATTAAATCAATTATACGTGTGCTTCCCCCACCCTCACACAACTCAATGGGTAACTGCATAAGGTGTAGGCATTGAGCTGTATTATCAAACCTCAGCCAGATTGGCCTGGTCATCCTTTGAAGGGGGAATGAAAGGAAATAAAATGGTCAAAATATTACTTCAGTGACCCTTACTGGATGATAAATTTCCCATGGAACTGTGTACAAGTGAGAAAGAAATCCAGAAGACAAATGAAAAATTAAAATATCTCTATACATAAGCAACACCACAGCAAGACCATGAAGATACATCCTCAAATTTTAAGTCAGAGTCACACATAAAAAAAGTTTACAATGCTACAGATGATCATGAAGAATCCTTTATATAGTGTTGAGAATCTACTCAAAATGCCCTGATTTTGATATAAGCTGATAAATAAAACACATTCACATGCAATACCTCATAAATGAAGGGGTTTTTTTTTGGGGGGGGGGTGGTGGAGGGGGTGGGTGACACAGAAACTAACCCTGGTGCCATAAAAACAGGTGTAGGCCATTTAGCCCTCGAGCCTGTTAAGCCATTCATTGAGATCATGGCTGGTCTGCGACCTAACTCCATATACCCAACTTTGCCCCATCCCTAAATACTTTCAGCTAACAAAAATCTACCAATCTCACTTTTAAAATTAACAATTCATCTGGCACCAATTGGCAGTTGCGGAGGAGAGTTCCAAATTTCTACTACCCTTTGCGTGAAGAAGAGTTTCCGAATTTTACTCCTGAGAGGCCTGGCTCTAATTTTTAGAATAGGCCCCCTATTCCTAGACTCCCAAACTAGTAGGAATAATTTCTCCAATCTACCCTATCCGTTCCACTTAATATCTTGAATACTTCGATCAAATCAACCCTTAACTTTCTAAACTCCAGGGAATACAAGCTGAGTTTATGTAATCTCTCTTCTTAGCTTAACCCCTAGAGTCCAGGTATAGAACATAGAACAGTACAGCACAGTACAGGCCCTTCGGCCCACGATGTTGTGCCGACCCTTTAACCTACTCTAAGATCAAACTACCTACATGCCCTTCATTCTACTATCATCCATGTACCTATCCAAGAGTCGCATAAATGCCCCTAATGAATCTGCTTCTACTACCACCGCTGGCAGTGCATTCCACGCACCCACTACTCTCTGTGTAAAGAACCTACCTCTGACATCTCCCCGAAACCTTCCTCCAATCACCTTAAAATTATGCCCCCTGGTGATAGCCCTTTCCGCCCTGGGAAAAAGTCTCTGGCTATCTACTCTATCTATGCCTCTCATCAACTTGTACACCTCTATCAAGTCACCTCTCATCCTTCTTCGCTCCAATGAGAAAAGCCCTAGCTCCCTCAACCTTTCTTCATAAGACATGCCCTCCAGTCCAGGCAGCATCCTGGTAAATCACCTCTGCACCCTCTCTAAAGCTTCCACATCCTTCCTATAATGAGGCGACCAGAACTGAACACAATATTCCAAGTGTGGTCTAACCAGGGCTTTATAGAGCTGCAGCATAACCTCGCAGCTCTTAAACGCAATCCCCCTGTTAATGAAAGCCAACACCCCATACGCCTTCTTAACAACCCTATCAACTTGGGTGGCAACTTTGAGGGATCTATGGATGTGGATCCCAAGATCCCTCTGTTCCTCTACACTACCAAGAATCATGTCTTTAAGCCTGTATTCTGCATTCAAATTCGACCTTCCAAAATGAATCACTTCACACTTTTCCAGGTTGAACTGCATCTGCCACTTCTTAGCCCAGCTCTGCATCCTGTCAATGTCCCGTTGCAACCTACAACAGCCATCCACACTATCCACAACTCCAGCAACATTTGTGTCATCAGCAAACTTACTTCCTCATCCAAGTAATTTATAAAAATCACAAAGAGCAGAGGTCCCAGAACAGATCCCTGCGGAACACCAGTGGTCACCGAGCTCCAGGCTGAATACTTTCCATCTACTACCACCCTCTGACTTCTATGGGCCAGCCAATTCTGTATCCAGACAGCCAAATTTCCCTGTATCCCATGCCTCCTTACTTTCTGAATGAGCCTACCATGGGGAACCTTATCAAACGCCTTGCTAAAATCCATATATACCACATCCATTGCTCTTCCTTCATCAATGTGTTTTGTGACATCCTCAAAGAATTCAATAAGGCTTGTGAGGCATGACCTGCCCCTCACAAAGCCATGCTGACTATCTCTGATCAAACTATGCTTTTCCAAATAATCATAAATCCTGTCTCTCAGAATCCTCTCCAATAATTTGCCCAGACCGACGTAAGACTGACTGGTCTGTAATTTCCAGGGTTATCCCTATTCTCTTTCTTGAACAAGGGAATAACATTTGCCACCCTCCAATCATCTGGTACTACTCCAGTGGACAGTGAGGACGCAAAGATCATCGCCAAAGGTACAGCAATCTCTTCCCTCGCTTCCCGTAATAACTTTTGGTATATCCCGTCTGGCCCCGGAGACTTATCTATCCTCATGTCTTTCAAAATTTCCAGCACATCCTCCTTCTTAACATCAACCTGTTCGAGCATATCAGCCTGTTTCACGCTGTCCTCACAAACGACCAGGTCCCTCTCACTAGTGAATACTGAAGCAAAGTATTCATTAAAGACCCCCCCCACTACCTCCTCTGACTCCAGGCACAAGTTCCCTCCACTATCCCTGATCGGCACTACCCTCACTCTGGCCATCTTCTTGTTCCTCACATAAGTGTAGAACGCCTTGGGATTTTCCTTAATCCTACCCGCCAAGGCTTATTCATGTCCCCTTCTAGCTCTCCTAGGTCCATTCTTCAGTTCCTTCCTGGCTACCTTGTAACCCTCTAGAGCCCTGTCTGATCCTTGCTTCCGCAACCTTAAGGAAGCTTCCTTCTTCCTCTTGACTAGCTGTTCCACATCTCTTGTCATCCAAGGTTCCTTCACCCTACCATCCCTTCCTTGCCTCATCGGGACAAACCTATCCAGCAGTCGCAGCAAGTGCTCCCTAAACAACCTCCACATTTCTGTCGTGCATTTCCCTGAGAACATCTGTTCCCAATTTAAGCTCCCCAGTTCCTGCCTCTCTTCTTTGGCCTCCTTATCTCGAGAGACAATGGGTAAGCGTCTGGAGGTGGTCAGTGGTGTGTGGAGCAGCGCCTGGAGTGGCTATAAAGGCCAATTCTAGAGTGACAGGCTCTTCCACAGGTGCTGCAGAAAAATTTGTTTGTCGGGGCTGTTACACAGTTGGCTCTCCCCTTGCGCTTTTGTCTTTTTTCCTGCCAACTGCCAAGTCTCTTCGACTCACCACACTTTAGCCCCGCCTTTATGGCTGCCCGCCAACTCTGGCGAACGCCGGCAACTGACTCCCACGTCTTGTGCTCAATGTCACAGAACTTCATGTCGCGTTTGCCGACGTCTTTAAAGCGGAGACATGAACGGCCGGTGGGTCTGATACCAGTGGCGAGCTCGCTGTACAATGTGTCTTTGGGGATCCTGCCAGCTTCCATGCGGCTCACATGGCCAAGCCATCTCAAGCGCCGCTGACTCAGTAGTGTGTATAAGCTGGGGATGTTGGCCGCCTCGAGGACCGGTGTTGGAGATACGGTCCTGCCACCTGATGCCAAGTATTCTCCGGAGGCAGCGAAGATGGAATGAATTGAGACGTCGCTCTTGGCTGACATACATTGTCCAGGCGTCACTGCCATAGAGCAAGGTACTAAGGACACAGGCTTGATACACTCGGACTTTTGTGTTCCGTGTCAGTGTGCCCTTTTCCCACACTCTCTTGGCCAGTCTGGACATAGCAGTGGAAGCCTTTCCCATGCACTTTCTAGATTTCTGCATCTAGGGACAGGTTACTGGCGATAGTTGAGCCTAGGTAGGTGAACTCTTGAACCACTTCCAGAGCGTGGTCGCCAATATTGATGGATGGAGCATTTCTTACGTCCTGCCCCATGATGTTCGTTTTCTTGAGGCTGATGGTTCGGCCAAATTCATTGCAGGCAGCCGCAAACCTGTCGATGAGACTCTGCAGGCACTCTTCAGTGTGAGATGTTAAAGCAGCATCGTCAGCAAACAGGAGTTCCCCGATGAGGACTTTCTGTACTTTGGACTTCGCCCTTAGACGGGCAAGGTTGAACAACCTGCCCCCTGATCTTGTGTGGAGGAAAATTCCTTCTTCAGAAGACTTGAACGCATGTGAAAGCAGCAGGGAGAACACAGCCCTGTTTCACGCCACTCAGGATAGGAAAGGGGTCTGATGAGGAGCCGCCATGTTGAATTGTGCCTTTCATATTGTCATGGAATGAGGTGATGATACTTAGTAGCTTTGGTGGACATCCAATCTTTTCTTGTAGTCTGAAGAGACCACGTCTGCTGACGAGGTCAAAGGCTTTGGTGAGATCAATGAAAGCAATGTAGAGGGGCATCTGTTGTTCGCGGCATTTCTCCTGTATCTGACGAAGGGAGAACAGCATGTCAACGGTCGATCTCTCTGCACGAAAGCCACACTGTGCCTCAGGGTAGACGCGCTCGGCCAGCTTCTGGAGCCTGTTTAGAGCAACTCGAGCAAAGACTTTCCCCACTATGCTGAGCAGGGAGATTCCACGGTAGTTGTTGCAGTCACCGCGGTCACCTTTGTTTTTATGTTTTTAGTTTTAGTTTTAGAGATACAGCACTGAAACAGGCCCTTCGGCCCACCGAGTCTGTGCCAACCATCAACCACCCATTTATACTAACCCTACACTAATTCCATATTCCTACCACATTCCCACCTGTCCCGATATTTCCCTACCACCTACCTATACTAGGGGCAATTTATAATGGCCAATTTACCTATCAACCTGCAAGTCTTTGGCATGTGGGAGCAAACCGGAGCACCCGGAGGAAACCCACGCAGACAGAGGGAGAACTTGCAAACTCCACACAGGCAGTACCCAGAATTGAACCTGGGTTGCTGGAGCTGTGAGACTGCGGTGCTAACCACTGCGCCACTGTGCCGCCATAGAGGGTGATGATATTGGCATCGCGCATGTCCTGAGGTACTGCTCCCTCGTCCCAGCACAGGCATAGCAGTTCATGTAGTGCTGAGAGTATAGCAGGCTTGGCACTCTTGACTATTTCAGGGGTAATGCTGTCCTTCCCAGGGGCTTTTCCGCTGGCTAGAGAATCATCGGGACAAACCTATCCAGCCGTCGCAGCCAGTGCTCCCTAAACAACCTCCACATTTCTGTCGTGCATTTCCCTGAGAACATCTGTTCCCAATTTAAGCTCCCCAGTTCCTGCATTGTAATTCCCCCTCCCCCAATTAAATATTTTCCCATCCCGTCTGCTCCTATCCCTCTCCATGACTATAGTAAAGGTCAGGGAGTTGTGATCACTATCACCGAAATGCTCTCCCACCGAGAGATCTGCCACCTGGCCTGGTTCGTTGCCAAGCACCAAATCCAACATAGCCTCCCCTCTAGTCGGCCTATCTACATATTGAGTCAGGAAACCTTCCTGGACACACCTGCCAAAATGTGCTCCATCCAAACTATTTGCACTAAGGAGGTTCCAATCAATATTAGGGAAGTTGAAGTCACCCATGACAACAACCCTGTTACTTCTGCACCTTTCCAAAATCTGCCTCCCAATCTGTCCCTCCGTGTCTCTGTTGCTATTGGGGGGTCTCTAGAAAACTCCCAAGAAAGTGACTGCTCCTTTCCTGTTTCTGACTTCCACCCATACGGACTCAGTAGACAAACCCTCCTCGACGACCTCCCTTTCTGCAGCTGTGATACTATCCCTGATTAGCAATGCCACTCCCCCACCTCTTTCACCTCCCTCCCTATTCCTTTTGAAACATCTAAACCCCGGAACATCCAACATCCATTCCTGTCCCTGTGATATCCAAGTCTCCGTAATGGCCACAACATCGTAGCCCCAAGTACTGATCCATGCTCTAAGTTCATCACCCTTATTCCTGACACTTCTTGCGTTAAAATAGACACACTTCAACCCATCATACTGGCTGCAACTTTGCCCTGTCAACTGTCTAACCTTCCTCACAGAATCTCTGCACTCTGTATCTGACTGTTCAACAGCTACCCCATGCACTGATCCGTAGCTCCCATCCCCCTGCCAAACTAGTTTAAACCCTCCCGAAGAGCTCTAGCAAACCTCCCGCCCAGGATATTGGTGCCCCTCCAGTTCAGATGTAACCCGTCCTTCTTCTACAGGTCCCACCTTCCCCAGAAGGTATCCCAATGATCCACATATCTGAAGCCCTCCCTCCTACACCAGCTCTGTAGCCACGTGTTCAGCTGCACTCGCTCTCGGTTTCTAGCCTCATTAGCACGTGGCACCAGTATCAATCCTGAGATTACTACTCTGCTCGTCCTGCCTTTTAGCTTCCAACCTAACTCCCTATATTCGCTTTTCAGGTCCTCATCCCTTTTCCTAGCTATGTCATCGGTACCGATGTGTACCACGACTTCTGGCTGCTCTCCCTCCCCCTTCAGAATCCTGTAGACTCGATCCGAGACATCCCTGACCCTGGCACCCGGGAGGCAACATACCATCCGGGAGTCTCGTTCGCGACCACAGAATCTCCTGTCTGTTCCTCTAACCATTGAATCTCCTATCACTATCGCTCTCCTATTCTCCCCCCTTCCCTTCTGAGCCACTGAGCCAGGCTCAGTGACAGAGACCTTCTGATAAATCTACACCGCACTCCCTCCAAGGCCAATATATCCTTCCTAAGGTGTGATACCCAGAACTCCTCACAGTACTCCAGGTGTGGTCGAACCAGGGCTTTTTATAGCTGCAGCATGACTTCTGGTGAAATAATTCCTCAATTAGCTTACTCACCTGACTTTTCTTTGCACTTAAGCCATCATTTTTGATTTTTTCGCTTTTAAAAATACATTAAGACATGAATGCTGATTTAATGAAGTATAAGGACCCATGAATTACCCACTCCAAAATGTTCTCCCCATTCCTATAAAAAGCATCAACAGTAGCTTACAATTTTCAACAATTGGTTTGACTGGGCCACACATCTCCTTTGGTAAAGATGATGAATCACAAAGAGCCCTCAATTGCATAAGTTCTCTCAGCCATCCAGGTTTCCATTACCACTTTATTCAGCTAGGTAAACAAAGCTTAGGAATACCATCATAGAAATAACACTGTACAAAACCTTACAGTGCCATAAGAAATACCACATAACCCACAAATGGAACAACAAAGTCACACCAGCATCTTTTATGCAGAGCAGCAAAACATCACAGAGATTAATATAGAAGTGGTAGGTTTGCAGTTCATTAAAAATACACCTTCAACAGAGACTTATACATGGAACCTTAGTACAGTGCAGAAAAGAAAGTGGAAATTAAAGCAATTACAACCACCCTAGGGTTTAGCGCCCCTTTGGAGCCAGTTAGAAGCGTGAACTCCAAGTTTTATTGGCACTTACCTCTCTTTCTGGGCAACCTCCCTGGAAAGTTCGGACGGAGGAAATTGGACAAAGAGGTCACCAGCACGGCTGATCAGGGTCTCGTATGGCAGATCCTGTGGGATCTGAGAAAGCAGATGGTGGACAGCGGCCATGTCACATTCACTCTCCAGAACCTCGTCACCCCGGTGCAACACAATCTACAAAAATAAGGAAACAACCCCTAATGAAGATGGTAGCATTTTGACATGCAGCTCACTCTTAATATATGAGTATCTGACAAAAAAAACAGATTAGAAATCATCTACTTAAGAAAAAGATGACATCTTTTCATTATATATGAAGTGTCAATATTTTAGCATTCCTGATTTTTAATTGCAAGTATGACAGCTAGCCCTTTAAGTAATGATTTATCAAATTAATGGTGAAAAACATGATGCTTTCTGGGCCACTGGGTGAATGGTATGGAAGGCAGAAATGTGGGCTAGGATGAACATTTGAAAAGATACATACACACAAAATATAAAAAATTCACCTACCACTGCAGCAAAATAGATGGGCATTAGTGGATGACATGCCAGGAAGAAGTCATATAACCGAACCACATGCCGGAAATCTGAAAGCACGTGGCCAAACCAAGTTATGAGCCAGCTCAAAGCGAAGATAGTACCAACATCAGCTCTACCAATATAAGAGAAAAAATACTTTAATGCAAGTAAACAATATTTAGGAATACTCATCGCCAATTTATAACTGTTAACGACTAACTGGCCAATTCAATCATGTTGCATCTCATTGGTTATGGTGGCATCTTGCTGTGGACAGAATTGGCTGCCATGTCTCCCTACCCAAGTCATTATAAAGTAAAATCATTTCATATGAAACTTGTGACATATGGAAGACTATCTTAGAAGTCCCAACACACATTAGTCTAAACATTTCATATTTTTGTTATGGAGGATTCCTTGTAGTTAAGAGTAGCTGATTAGAGAGATGCTTTATATATATTTTACATATAATACATATGTGTGTGTGTGATTGTGTGTGTGTGTGTGTGTGTGTGTGTGTGTGTGTGTGTGTGTGTGTTTATAAGAGAAGATATAGCATTGTCAGAAGATACCAAGGCACAACAGTAAAAAGCATCTATATTACAGAAGGGGTTTTCTAGCATCATCTAGAAGACCAAGTCATTCGTTCATTAAACATTGCTTTTTTATTATTTAACAATGTTCCGTTAGTTGGAGTTGGGTAGCCCAGTAAGCTGGATGTTGGATATTAGATCTACTGGCAAGATGTTTTCCAACCAGTAGATTCCCAATTCAAATCCTCTAACAACCAAAAGCTTAATGTCTTGAACAACAGGTTTATCACAAGTGGGTGAGAGGACCATTAGGAAACTTTGTTCAATTGAATGGCCTTGGTCACATATTCCTGGTTTAGGAATTCAGTGATGACCATCTCCCATACTCAAAACTGGGTCTTCAAATAAGGGCCAAAAAAGGAAGGGATTGCCAAACTAAAACTTCAGATTTCTGCAGTTGTTTACTTGCTAACATCAACATGTCGGAAACAAAGTCCAGGAGTCCTAGGGAGCTTGCTGATATTTGCAAGGGTTCCTCTACACAGAAAAGTTTGAAAACTTGAAACAAGTGTGAAGAATCAAAACAAATTTGCACTCTCACCTTTGCATGAAGTCATGTACTTCTGGGTTAACTCTCTCTATTATTGGCATAAGGTAATTTAAAATGTGTTTTGTATTGTCCATGGTTGGGTCCATAAAATCCCTACAAGTAGTTATAAATAAAAGCAATATTTAACTCACACATGGGTAACCAAAGAAATAGCCAGAACATTTTAATCGATCTGATTGTTAGTCTAAGATAGCATTTTTTTTTTTTTTTAAAAGTGTTCAGTTGAACTATTGGCTTGAATACAAAATTACGATACAAGATTTCAAGGAAGACATGAATGAAGATTGGCTGTGCAATCCAAAAATCAATGGATTTAGGTTATTTATACATACGGTAGCAAATAAACTGGAGAGCTTTGAATGGCTATAAACACATCAGTAGTGACAAAAATAAACTCATGAATACTCTCCAACCCATCCCAAGAGAAACAATGTCCTTGAAACACACTTCTCTCGACAATTTATTTATTCGGTATGGATATAGTTCAAGCTGGTATGACCAGTTTCATTTAGTTTTCAGAAAATTTTCTTTAGTGGCTAGTAAATTTGACAGATCTGCAATCTGAGCTGAAACACTACTGTACTTCAGGATATCTTTACTTCACTGTGTAACATACTCTGCTTGTGTTACATAAATACAGAGTACACTGGAACTATGCTTACTTGTACTCTAATTATCTGCCTGCAAATGTATGTTTGTATTTACATTTTGGTGACTATAAAATAGGACTATTTCCTTTATTCCCATTAAGATTTATAACTATACCATATGTGCAGGACCAGAATGTAGAAACTCTAAATTACCAGCCAATTTCTATATATCAAACTGCAATGGATAGCCATTGAATGTACTCTGAGGGTTCAGATTACACCATTAAAAAAAAAACTTGAAAAACATGTTTATAACAGTTAGCTGAATCCTGAAATTGGATGACATATGGTGAAAATTATTAGACTGTGATGCAGATTTGAAAAATAATTTGCATGTAATTAAGTTTTTTTTTTAAACTTGCTGTTACATCAGTGGGCCAAGCTGGCTGGTCAATTATCAACAGTGCTGGGAACAGCGCAGACATGCCTGGCCTAGGTAAACTACGGTCCGCTAGAGGGATAATATGGTTTCACAAAGGGGAGATAACGAAACCTTTTTTTCATCCAGAAGGTGGTAAGAACCTGGAACTCTGCTTGAAATAGAGGTAGAGGCAGAAACTCTCACTAGATTTTAAAAGTACTGGGGTATCTACTTGAAGAGCCATGACCTGCAGGACCTAGTGCAGGAAGGTGGAATTAGGCTGGGTAGCTCTTTGTCAACCAGCAGAGACACAATGGGCCAAATGGCCTCCTTCTAACTTTTCTATGATTTCAAACTTTGAAACAGTTTACCACCCTCTCACCCTACCTCCTCTTCAAGAAGGGCAATCCCTAAATTGTCATCAGATAACTGAAGCAGCACAGACAAGAGATAGCAGGAGCTCATGAACAGTATGGTGAGCAGCACAATTCACCATAAAATACGTGAGGGCATCATCGCTATCCTAACTAAAGCATGGATACACTCTATACCCAGCCAAACAGTATCACCAATTGAGGTATGGAGCTTCAGCAACATGTGCTTCTCTCTCCACAACGCAATCATGGTTGGCACTGAGTCTTAGTTACATCAGCACGTGTTCTCATACCCAACCTCCAGGCAACATTTTTCAAGAGCTGTTTAACCAAGTCGAAAGGTTTTCCCAGCTGAATGATGGGACACCTGCATTCAGCAAAATGAAAGAACCTACACAAGGAGACTAGCTATGTGGCAGCCACCTTCATGTTCCAAGTTTGATGTTTAACCATCAAGTGTCATCATGTGAAAGGCATTGCATGAGGCCGATTACTCTCCATGGTACTCAGTGACAAAGCAGTACATGGAGATCCCCCACCTCTCCCCTCAACCCTTCAATCATTTCCCATTATTGCCATACGTCCATCTCACAAGTTGGTTGTGGATCTTGTACATGGGGTACAGGAAGTCCTTGAGTGCACTTCTGGACTAAGAACTATTTGGAGACATGCCATCCTCCTGGCTGAAGGACTCTTGCGAAAGAATATTACAGAGACAGCACCAACAGCATTAGCAGTAGGGAACAGAAATTTTAAGTAGAGGTTCAATAGTTAGTAATGAGGGTGGGGGTGTAGGTTTACGATAGAAGCACGAGATCTAAAATCCAAATGATGGGCAAATTCACATTCCAAACTTTGTGTTCCATTTCCATTCAGGAACGTAGTTCAAATCTATACAGATCTAGTAGAAGACTTGATATTCAGAGGGTCAAGCTTAAACCCAGATTAAGCTAATAAAGAATCAAATTTCCATTTAGACAGCTTGAGTTTCAAATTCAAAAAGGGAGGAGGGGAAGGCAAATTCACAATTGCATAATATATGCAAAGTAAGTTACATGCGAATTGCTAAAGCAAGTATAGAATGGCTCAAATTGTCCAATTTCCATAGCCCCTGATATAGTTGGAGCTGCCCTAATGGAGGATGAATTAGTAAATTAGATATTGATCAAGACTATGGAAGCCTTTCTTGTCCTTTCAAGATAAATGCAAGATAACAGAATTAAAAGCAAGGAGGCTGACTTTCTTGGGGTGAGGGTGGAGCAAGCTACAACTCCCATGAACACTGGCTACTTGTCAAGGTACTGAAGAGCTACTGGCATCACAAAATCCCTCACATGCATGAGTCAGCATCTTAAGATCAGATGAAGAGAAAATTGAGAAAGCAGGAAAGAAAAGGGAAAAGAAATGTACTAAAGGGAAGGCTGGGGTTGGTAGAAGAGGCTCGGGGAAAGTATGTTCCCTGCTAGTTGAACACTGTCTTCTCAGTTGAGTGGGGTAATATGGAAACAGGGTTAACTTATTACTACTTAAAATTGTGCACCAAATACCTGAGATGATGTGTGGAAAGTTTTTCCACCAGGGCTGTTGCCATTCTCTCACCGACAACCAGAAGGAAGGTGACCACTATGTCATGGTAACCTTGGTAATAATGAAGCTGCGGGTTTTTCTTCAGTACCTCCAGGATGCTGTCGATCAGTTCTTCTTGCAGTGCCGCTCTCTCTGCATCTGGCATTCCTGTAGACATTATCAACCCATAACAAACAGAAATATTTACCAAAGAGCGCACAAATCGCAGAGATATGTCAGCTTAACCAGCAACATTAGCAGCTACCACTGAAGCTCATTATATAATAGGGCAAAATAACTTCAAAATTCAATAAGATTCAGAATGCTCATTTTCTTGCCTCACCCTTTGTAAGCAAGCTAGCCAATCCACATAGGCCCTCCTCTTCAATGGACAAAATTAACAAATGGTTGTAGAACTGAATAACCTCTTGAACCCAGTTACATTATCTATTTCAATCCTTCTCCCTAGTAACTGAAGTACAGTGAACAGTTTAAGTCTCTGTACCAAAGGAAGGATACACATGCCTATGGGGGTGGCAGGGTGCAATGAAGGTATACTAGTTTTTAAAAATTTGTTCGGGGGATGTGGGCGTCGCTGGCTAGGCCAGCACTTATTGCCCATCCCTAATTGCCCTTGAGAAGGTGGTGGTGAGCTGCCTTCTTCAGCTGCTGCAGTCCTTGAAGTGTAGGTACAATCACAATGCTGTTAGGAAGGGAGTTCCAGGATTTTGACCCAGCGACAGTGAAGGAACGTCGATATAGTTCCCAATCAGGATGGTGTGCACCCTGGAGGGAACTTGCAGGTGGTGGTGTTCCCAAGCATCTGCTGCCCTTGTCCTACTAGATGGTAGAGGTCACAGGTTTGGAAGTAGAGGCCTGCTACCTGACCCGAACCCGAAGGGACCTGACGACATGTGTTGGGTTCGGGTCGGGCCCATCATCCAGGGCTGGGTCGGACACACATGGTAAGTGCTCTGTGGGTAAGTATTAAAAATTTTTTTTAAAAACTTACCTGAGCTGGGTGTCTGGGATGAAACTGAGTCTGCGCAGAGCGACTGGCATCTCTATGATGTCATCGTGCATGCGCTGCAGCTTCTTGCAAGCTCGGTGTCAGGAAGGTAAGTGAACGATGCTTGGGTCGGGTCGCGTAGCGGCGGGTTCGGCTCAGGTCGGGCTCGGGGCAAAATTGGAGGGACTCGGGCCAGGTCGGGCTCGGGTCCGCTGTAGTTCGGTCGGGTTTATTTTTCCCGACCTAAAGCAGGCCTCTATTTGGAAGGTGCTGTTGAAGGATCCTTGGTGAGTTGCTGCAGTGCATCTTGTAAATGGTATACACAGCTGCCACTGTACATCAGTGGCGAAAGGGGGGGGGAGGGGACGTCGAAGGGAGTGGATGGGGTGTCAATCAAGTGGGCTGCTTTGGCCTGGATGGTGTTGAGCTTCTTGAGTGTTGTTGGAGATGCACCCATCCAGGCAAATGGAGAGTATTCCATCACACTCCTGACTTGTGCCTTGTAGATGATGGACAGACATGGGGAGACAGGAGGTGAGTTACTCGCCACAGAATTCCCAGCCTCTGACCTGCTCTTGCAGCCACAGTCTTTATGTGGCTGGTCCAGTTCAGTTTCTGGTCAATGGTAGCCCCCAGGATATGGATAGTGTAGGATTCAGCAATCGTAATGCCATTGAACATCAATGGGAGTTGGTTCGATTCTAACTTGTTTGGGATGGTCATTGCCTGGCACTTAAGTGGCAATAACATTCGCACCACACATCAGTCCAAGTCTGGATGTTATCCAGGTCTGCTGCATCTGGACACGGGCTGCTTCATTTTCTGAGGAGTCACGAATGGTGCTGAACATTTTGCAATCGTTAGTGAACATCTCCACTTCGGATCTTATGATGGAAGGAAGGTCATTGATGAAGCAGCTGAAGATAGATGGGCCTAGGACCCTGAGGACCTCCTGCAGTGATGTCCTGCGACTGAGATGATTGACTTCCAACAACCACAGCCATCTTTCTTTGTGTTAGGTATGACTCCAACCAGCAGAGAGTTTCCCCTCCGATTCCCATCGACTCCAGTTTTTCTAGGGCTCCTAGAAACCATGCTCGGTCAAATGCTGTCTTGATGTCAAGAGCAGCCACTCTCACTTCTCCTTTGGAGCTCAGCTCTTTTGTCCATGTTTGGGCAAAGGCTGGAATGAGATAAAGGAGCTGAGTGACCTGGCAGAAGCCAAACTGACATCAGTGAGCAGGTTATTGCTGAGCAAGTGCCTCTTGATAGTACTGTTGTCGACCCCTTCCATCACTATACTGATGATCAAGAGTAGACTGATATGGCAATAATTGGCTGGGTTGGATTTGTCCTACTTTTTTTTGCACAGGACATACTTGGGCAATTTTCCACATTGCCGGATAGATGCCAGTGTTGTAACTGCACTGGTACAGCTTGGCTAGGGGCGCAGCGACTTCCAGAGAACAGGCCTTCAGTACTATTGCCGGATCATAGTCAGGGCCCATAGCCTTTGCAGTATCCTTCAGCCATTCTTTGATATCACGTGGAGTGAATCGGATTGGCTGAAGACTGGCATCTATGATGCAGGAAACTTCAGGAGGAAGCAGAGATGGATCATCCACTCGGCACTTCTAGCTGAGGATAGATCTGTTTGAAATCTATCCCATTTAGCATGGTGGTAACACCACACATGATGGTGTGTATCCTCAATGTGTAGACGAGACTTTGTCTCTACAAGGACTGTGCAGTTGTCACTCCTACCATTACCGTCATGGACAGATGCATCTGCGACAGGTAGATTGGTGAGGAGAAGGTCAAGCAGGTTGTTCCCTCTTGTTACATACGAAAATATGGAATTAGGAGCGAATGTCCTTTAGGGAAGGCAATCTGCCGTCCTTGCCTGGTCTGGCCTACATGTGACTCCAGACCCACAGCAACGTGGTTGACTCATAAATGCCCTCTGAAATGGCCTAGCATGCCACTCAGTTGTATCTAACTGCTACGAAGTCAATAAAACAGAATGAAACCGGACGGATCACCCAGCATCGACCTAGGTACCGGAAACGACATTGGCAAACCCAGCCCTGTCGACCCTGCAAAGTCCTCCTTACTAACATCTGCGGGCTTGTACCAAAGTTGGGAGAGCTGTCCCACAGACTAGTCAAGCAACAGCCTGACATAGTCATACTCACGGAATCATACCTTACAATGTACCAAACACTGTCATCAACATCCCCGGATATGTCCTGTCCCACTGGCAGGACAGACCCAGCAGAGGTGGCGGCACAGTGGTATAGTCAGGAGGGAGGTGCCCTGGGAGTCCTCAACATCAACTCCAGACCTCATTAAGTCTCATGGCATCAGGCCAAACATGGGCAAGTAAACCTCAAGCTGATTACCACCTACCACCCTCCCTCAGCTGATGAATCAGTACTCCTCCATGTTGATCACCATGGAGGAAGCACGGAGGGTGGCAAGGGCACAAAATGTACTCTGAGTGAGGGATTTCAATGTCCATCACCAAGAGTGACTCGGTAGCACCACTAATGACTGAGCCCTAAAGGACATAGCTGCTAGACTGGATATGCGGCAGGTGGTGGAACCAACAAGAGGGAAAAACATACTTGACCTCATCCTCACCAATCTGCCTGCCACAGATGCATCTGTCCATGACAACATTGGTAGGAGTGACCAGCACACAGTCCTTCTGGAGACAAAGTCCCGTCGTCACATTGAGGATACCATCCATCGTGTTGTGTGGCACTATCATCGTGCTAAATGGGATAGATTTCGAACAGATCTAGCAATGTAAAATTGGGCATCCATGAGGTGCTGTGGACCATCAGCAGCAGCAGAATTGTACTCAACCACAATCTGTAATCTCATGACCCAGCATATACCCTACTCTACCATTACCATCAAGCCAGGAGACCAACCCTGGTTCAATGAAGAATGCAGGAGGGCATGCCAGGAGCAGCAGCAAGCATACCTCAAAATGAGGTGTCAACCTGGTGCAGCTACAACACAGGACTACTTGCATGCCAAACTGCGTAAGCAGCATGCGGTAGACAGAGTTAAGCGATCCCATAACCAACGGATCAGATCTAAGCTCTGCAGTCCTGCCACATCCAGCCATGAATGGTGGTGGACAATTAAACAACTAACTAGAGGTGGCTCCACAAATATCCCCATCCTCAATGATGGGGGAGCCCAGCACATCAGTGCCAAAGATAAGGCTGAAGCATTTGTAACAATCTTCAGCCAGAAGTGCTGAGTCGATGATCCATCTCGGCTTCCTCCCGAGGTCCCCAGGATTACAGATGCCAGACTTCAGCCGATTTGATTCACTCCGCGTGATATCAAGAAACGACTGAATGCATTGGATACTACAAAGGCTATGGGCCCTGACAATACTCCAGGGTCACTGTTTAAAAATAAGGGGTCGCCCATTTCAAACAGAGATGAGAAGTTTTTTCTCTCAGGAGGGTGGTGAGTCTTTGGAATTCTCTTCCTCAAAAGGTGGTGGAAGCAGAGTCTGAATATTTTAAAGGCAGAGGTAGATTCTTGATAAGCAAGGGGGTGAAATGTTATCAGGGGTAGGTAGACATGTGGAATAATCAGTTCAGCCATGAACCTATTGAATAGTGGAGAAGGCTCGAAGGGCTGAGTGGCCTACTCCTGCTCCTAATTCGTATGTTCATATGGTTCCCTCACCACCTGACTCAACCAGCTCAGTCAGTAGTGGTGCTACCAAGGCACTCTTGGTGATGGACATTGAAGTCCCCCACCAAGAGTACATTCTGTGCACTTGCTACCCTTAGTGCTTCTTCCAGTTGATCTTCAACATGGTAGGTGGTAATGAGCAGGCCATTTCCTTGCCCATGTTTAACCTGATGCCATGAGACTTCATGGGGTCCAGAGTCAATGTTGAGGACTCCCAAGGCAACTCCCTCCCAACTGTATGCCAGCATGCCCCCACCTCTAGTGGGTCTGTCCTACCGGTGGGACGGTGATGATGGTGTCAGGGACATTGTGTTAAGACATGATTCCGTGAGTATGACTATGTCAGGCTGAGGACTTTGCATGTCAACAGGGCTGGATTTGCCATTGTCGTTTCCCGTGCCTAGTTCGTGCTTGGTGGTACCTCTGGTTTCATTCCTTTTCTTACACTTTGGAGCAGTTTTAGTACAATTGAGTGGCTTGCTAGGCCATTTCAGGGGGTAGTTAAGAGTCAACCACATTGCTGTGGGTCTGGAGTCACATGCAGGCCAGACCAGGCAAGGACGGCAGATTGCCTTCCCTGAAGGATATTAGTGAACAATTGACAATGGTTTCATGCTCACCATTTGACTAGCTTTTAATTCCAGTTTTAATAATTGAATTCAATTTCACCATCTGCGCGGTGGGATTTGAACCCAGTCCCCAGAGCATTAGCTTCGGCATCTGGATTACTAGTCGTGACATTATCACTACGCCACTGCCTCCCCCTAAAATCATGTTACCTTTGTTTTTATCAGATCTCCAATCTTGTTGCTCCTAAGTCGGATGCTGCAATGTTTTATAAGTGTCATTGCATATAATACACTATGTATTATTAGAAACAGTATCACTAGCACATTAACTCAATGACCTGGTCTGACTCCAAACAGCACTAGAAGTCGCCAACAGCATGCTTTTGTGTATGTCCTATGGGCTGACTTCAACAACTCTGTTCCCACTTGGTTCTGCTAATTACTATGAATGTGAACATTTGGTAGGTTGGTGTATTACAGAAGTCTCTGATTAGCTTAACGCAGCATGAGCATATCGTGGGAATCTTATAGGTAATGCAAAAACAACAAATGGGTATACTGTTAGCCCAGAGTAAGCTTTCCCAGAATACCTGATGCAGATTAACAGGCATTTTTCATGGCCAAAAACAAAATCGAATTGAAGGTTTTAGTCTCCTATGAACATAAGAACATAGGAGCAGGAGTAGGCCGTTCAGCCCTTCGAGCGTGCTCCGCCATTCTGGATCATGGCTGATCATCTACCTCAACGCCATATTCCCGCACTATCCCCATATCCCTTGACAGGTATGCAAGATTTTTGGCCATGGAGAAAAATTTCAGTTTCACAGGATCATAATCACTCTCTCCAAAACATCTGATGACAAGAGGAACAGAGGCTGGTAAACAAAGTACTGGTGGTTATTTGATGTGACCATTCATGCTCAGGCTCTATGATTAGACCGTCCTGAAACATGCAGCTGTCTTTGCTTGCTATGACTGTCGGTTCTTTACATCTGAAGCCAGAACTGTACTTCTGGTAGAGCGGGGAGGGATGAGGAGACAGAAAACACACATTCTGGTACTAATGCCATACCGGAGTAGTGCTAGAATATGCTGCATCTCCAAAATCACGCTTGATTAATCACTCTTAAGGAGTCAAAGGAAATCATGATATCCTTGTAAGCAGTGGTGAAAAACAAAATTAAAAAGGATAATCTCCCTCTACTCTGAGATGTCACTATAACCATTGCTGCTTTCACTGTAAAAATTTTTTACATTAGTTAACACTTTACCAATCTTAGTTAGTAAGCAAAATCAGAGCACATGGGATTAGGGGCAATATACTGGCATGGATTGAGAACTGGTTAGCGGACAGAAAACAGAGAATAGGAATAAATGGGTTATTCTCAGGTTGGCAGACTGTGACTAGTGGTGTACCGCAAGGATCAGTGCTTGGGCCCCAGCTATTCACAATCTATAATCAATGATTTGGATGTGAGGACCAAATGCAATATTTCCAAGTTTGCTGATGATGCAAAACTAGGTGGGAATGTGAGTTGTGAGGAGGATGCAAAAATGCTTCAAGGGGACTTAAACAGGCTAAGTGACTGAGCAAGAACATGGCAGATGGAATATAATGTAGGAAAAACAGAAATACAGAGTATTTCTTAAATGGTGAGAGATTGGGAAGTGTTGTCGTCCAAAGGGTCCTGGATATCCTTACTCACAAGTCACTGAAAGCTAACATGCAGGTGCAGCAAGCAATTAGGAAGGCAAATGTTATATTGGCCTTTATTGTAAGAGGATTTGAGTACAGGAGTAAAGAAGTCTTGCATCAATTGTATAGAGCCTTGGTGAGACTGCATCTGGAGTATAGTGTACAGTTATGGTCTCCTTACCCAAGGAAGGATATACTTTCCACAGAGAAAGTGCAACAAAGGTTCACTGGATTGATCCCTGGGATAGGCGATTTTCCTATGAGGAGCGATTGAGGAGATTGGGCCTGCATTCTCTAGAGTTCAGAAGAATGAGGGGTGATTTCATTGAGGCATACAAAATTCTTACAGGACTCGACAGGGTAGATGCGGGAAGGATGTTTCCCTTGGCTGAAATGTATAGAACCAGGGGACACAGTCTCAGAATAAGAGGCCGGCCACTTAGGACTGAGATGAGGAGGAATTTCTTTATTCAGAGGGTGGTGAGTCTTTGGAATTCTCTAACCCAAAGGCCTATGGAGGCTCAACCATTGAGTATATTCAAGACAGAGATCAATAGATCTAGATGTTAATGATATCAAGGGATAGTGCAGGAAAATGGCCTTGAGACAGAACGTGATTGTCCAACATAATAATAAAAGCAAAATGCTGCAGATGCTGGAAATCTAAAATAAAAACAAGAAATGTTGGAAATACTCAGCGGGTCTGGCAGCATCTGTGCAGAGAGAAGCAGAGTTAACTTTTCAGGTCAGTGACCTTCATCAAACTGGCTAAGGTTAGAAATGTAATAGGTTTTAAGCGGGCGTGGGGCAAGAAATAACAAATGGCAAGGTGTTGATAGGACAGGGTCACAGAGAATAACTGACCAGAAGGTCATGGGGCAAAGGTAAATAGTATGTTAATGGTAATGATTGTCCAACATATAGACCACACTCCAGCCCTCCAAAGGTTTCCATCCAACCTGCAGATGTAAACTGCCAGAATGTCAGGCACCTTGATGGACAGCTATAGGTGAGGACCCCGCTCCTACACAACATGGCTGAGCCTAGCGGAGTAGCCGCATTCACAGCTTGCCTCGATTATGTGCATTTATGGTGAGTGCGGAGAGCAGGGTGTTAGGGAAGAGAGGATAGCCCGCTGTGTTGCGGGGCTGGGGGGGGGGAAAGCTGACAGCAGAGGAGGGAGAGTGGAGATCCGGGCGGGTTGCTGAGCAGAGAGTGGGGGGAGGAGCTGGGAGCGAGCGGGGAGAGGAGGGGGAGCGGAAGAGAGAGAGAGAGAGAGAGAGCGGGGGAAAGATAGAAATAGATGGGGGTGGTGGGTGAGGGGGAGACAGACAAAAAAGGGAAGGGGGGACAGAAATAGGTCAAGATCACTCACAACAGATGGATATCTATCTGGAATACTCCACATCTCTGCATCAAGTGCGCGGTCAGAGATTGCAAGCAAAAACAATGCCAGGTATGTCATTAAACCAGTGTTCAACATTGTGATGAGAAAGTAAGTCAATAAATTAGTCTCCTCATTTAAAGATTCCTCACAAAAATGCACATTGTTGTTTAGTTTAATAGCAAGATAAATTTTTAATACATTCGTCTTTCCGAAATTTTCTCACCAGCTCCCTTTGTGGGACAAAAATTGTAATGTGGCCCCCCACGCAAAAAGGTTGGACACCTCTGAAGTGCAAGATCAGCATGATCTAGTTGAATGGCAGAACAGGCTCGAGAGGCCAAATGGCCTACTCCTGCTTCTATTTCTTATGTTCTCAGAATCCCATCAAAACAATTCCAAATACAATGAGTTACTCTGAAATGTAATAACCATTACATAGGCAACATAAAGTTTCTATGCACACAGTCTGTGTCTGTGAGATTAATGACCAGTTAATCTGTATAACACATCTTTCTCCCTTCCATAAGGCATGGCCCCAACTTCCATGGAGACATAAAAACAAGAAATGCTGGAACCACTCAGCAGGTCTGGCAGCATCTGTGGAAAGAGAAGCAGAGTTAACGTTTCGGGTCAGTGACCCTTCTTCAGAACTGGCAAGTATTAGAAATGTCAAAGGTTATAAACAAGTGAGCCGGGGGTGGGGCAAGAGATAACAAAGGAGAAGGTGTAGATTGGACAAGGCCACATAGCTGACCAAGAGGTCATGGAGCAAAGGCAAACAATATGTTAATGGTGTGTTGAAAGACAAAGCATTAGTACAGATATGGTGTTAACGAACTGAAGATTGAACAGCAGCAAAAAAACAGTGGGTAAGCAAACTGAACAAACTACAATAAAATGAACAAAAGGAAAAAAAGTTGTAAAAAATGTAAAAAAGAAAAAAAATAACTAAAAATAAAAGTAAAATGGGGGGCCCCGTCATGCTCTGAAATTATTGAACTCAAATGTTCAGTCCGGCAGGCTGTAGTGTGCCTAATCGGAAAATGAGATGCTGTTCCTTGAGCTTGCGTTGATGTTCAGTGGAACACTGCAGCAAGCCCAGGACAGAGATGTGAGCATGAGAGCAGGGTGGGGGGGGGGAGGGGAAGAGTGTTGAAATGGCAACTGCTGAGTGGTTCCAGCATTTCTTGTTTTTATTTCAGATTTCCAGCATCCGCAGTATTTTGCTTTTATTTCCATGGAGACATGCTTGAAAACTGCTGTCCATTATTGTATTAATGGAAAAAAGATATGTATAAACCAGTTGTTAAGAAGTAAATAATATATTTTGCATCAGCAGTCATTTGAACTAGGGTGACTTACCAGGTGGAAAGCGTCGCAACGATCGCTGGACATCCAGTAACACCTGTTGATAGTCTTTATTGTTCTGTCGGAGTTCTGGCCCTGTTACGAAGGTGAAGTAAATACTGTTTAATTTACATGTTGCACAATTAATACACCAGCCAGCCAGGCGCTCTAGGGATACACAAAAGTAATTAAATTATATTGCAAAGCACAATCCAAAATCCACAGAACAGATGCATTAGATCCTTTCCAACATCTTGTGTTAAAATCACCCATATTTCTCACGTTCCATCACTCAGGCATTAAATGCCTTAACAAAAGATATAGCAATAATTAACTTAAGGTGTACAAGACAACATCAATTCAGATGGTAAATGCAATGTCCTGTATGGATTTGCATATTAAAAAAACGCATCACTGCTCAATAAAGTGCCAGGTTTAGGTGCAGTAATACTGCTGTCATCTCAGAAGGTCATGGTTTCAAGCACACAGGCTAAGCTGACACCAGTGCAGTATTGAGATTGCTGCATTGGTGGAGGTACTGCCTTTTGGATGAGATGTGAAACTGAGACCCTAACTGCACTTGCAGGTGGACTGAAAAGATCCTATGACATTATTCAATGTGCAGTTGGGGAGATTTTCCAGTGATCTGGCCAATACTTATCCTTCAATCAGCACCACTAAAAACAGATCAACTGATAATTCGTCTCATTACTGTTGATGGGAACTTGCTATGTGAAAATTCATTATATTTGTTTACAAAGCGAGTGACTATACTTCAGAAGTAATTCATTGACTGTAAGCATTTAGGGTGTCCCGAGGATGTGAAAGGCACCATGTAGTAATGCAAGTTAATTTTTTTCTTAACACATACTAGAAAGTGTGGATGTTGGTCGAAAATAGGATCCAGCTTCCTTAACTTTGCACAAAAATAGCCATAGGTGAACAGCACCCATGAAACCATATCCCACCAGGAGTCAGCGACTTCAGAAGATGGTGGAATGAAGAAAAATGTGAGCTGCTCTTAGCAGACAACAATGTGAAAATGCTGTCTGCTCCATCAAGAAATAGCACAAAGTAAGTTAGAATAAGGCATATTTCTGAAGTTCAAACTAGACATTTGGCAATTGTGTATTCATTGTACATTCTGCAGAAGACAACTGAACACAGGAAGCGTTATGATCCAATGGACTACGGAATACATTCTAACTGCTGCAGTTCCCACCTAGGCAGCAAGCGTATAACGCAAGATTTTTAAACTATAACTTGCATTTATATAGTAGTTATAATGTAGTATAATGCCCCAAGGCACTTCACAGGAACGTCATCAGACAAACCTTGACACCTAGCCACATAAGGAGATATTAGGATACTTAACAAAACGTTTGGCATGGGTTTTGAAGACTGTCTAAAAAGAGAGGTAGAAGGAGAGAATTCAAGAGCTTAGGGCCTAACCAGCTGAGGGCACAGCCGCCAATCGTGGACAAAGGAAATTGGGCCAAGAGGTCAGAATTGGAGGAATGCAGAGTTTTCAGAGGGTTGTAGGGCTGGAGTAGGTTACAGAGATGTGTGCGTAGAGAAGGGGGCTGTGAGAGAGAGGTTATGGAGGTATTTTCACACAAGGATAAGAAATGGGAGGGGAAGTAGGGCAGTGATGGTGATATCACAGAAGTGGAAACAGGTGGTAGTTGCGATGGAGGGGATATGGGGTCAAAAGCTCAGCTCAGGGTCAAACAGGACACAGGCTGCACAGAGTCGAGTTCAACCAGAGGCAGTAGCCATGGAGAAGGATGGAGTCAGTGTTTAGGGACAGAGTTTGTGGTATAGGCTATGAATAATGGCATTGATCTTCTCATGATATAATTGGAATAAATTTCTGCTCATTGAATACTGGATGTCAGAGGCAGTTGGTCAAAAGAGGTAGTGGGGAGATAGAGCAGAGTGTTGTCAGCTTACGTGAAAAGTGACGTATTTTCAGGTAATGTGAGGGGTAAAGCAACAGTGCAGAAGATTCTCTGGGTGTGGCTGCATAGGTAAGAATGGAAGCAGACAAGAGAGCAATCTCCATTCAACTGGAGAAATGAGGAAATGCATAGGGAGAGGCTGGTGTAGTCAACTGTATCAAAGACTCCAGAAAGGTTAAGAACAATGAAGAGGGATAGTTTATCACATTCACAGAGGATGCCATTTGTGTTTCTGTGCTGGGGCAGGGTTGAACACCTGATTAGAATGGTTCAAACATGGAGTTGTGGGAAAGATGGGCATAGATTTGGGAGGCGGCAGCATATTCAAGGACTTTAGAGAGGAAAGTGTGGTTGGAGATGGAGCGGGGTGGTTTTCAAGGACAAAGTGCCTCAATAAATGTTTCATAAAAGATGTAAGTTTCATTTGAAACCAATTCTCAATTAGTGGTTTTCTCTAAGCTTGTGACCACCACAACTAATTGTCCTGTGGCCTTAATTTCAAGCCCGCGTGAGCTTTAATCTTTAGGATCTTTACTGTTACAACAACAGCCCAAGACAACACAGTACTGGATTCTGACCAAATACACTGAATGCAAGTAGTACCTGGTTTGGGTGTTAGATCATGTGTGTTTATATTAAGTAGCTTTGGCCACACTTTGCAGCGGATTTCATTGGTGAGAAGACCACCTTCACTGATTGCCATTCTCCTCAGTGCAGCCACATCCACTGGAGAGCTACTTAAGGCCTGGAAGATTTCTGCTATCTTTCTTTTTCTTTTTGATTCATTATCTGCTGGGAAATACAAATTATGTTACATCATGATTAATTAAAATGTATTTTTTCTTTTCAGCATTCTGTGCATCTTGTTCAAATTCTGATTTCCTCTTCAATTTCCCTTGCAGAGAAATAATTGGATCTTTACAGCATGTTTGAAGTCAGAATTTCACCATGTTGTATGATACAGCATCAATAGGTTCGACTACCCCCAGATCAATCATTTCAATATGTATAACAAAAATACCTACAACCACACATGCTAAACCCCATTGAAATGAACAGATCCACTCGAGGATGGAGACAACCACTACCCACAACTAACATCACTGGAATAGCAGAGAAAATACCACCAACCTGGCAGCTTTCACAGAGTTAGTGTTTTTTATTTGTAAACAGCAAGCTCAATTCCCTTCTTCCTCCCCCACAAATAAGAATGATTACTTTGAACAAAAAGTAGCTTCTCTAGACTTTCCTTACTCCTCTGGTAAATAAAACAGAATTCTATTTAATACATTAAAACATCTGCCTGCCACTAGCTCTAAGTATGAGCTTTTCAGGGTCGTAAAATATAACTAGCAGTGTGTCGGCTGGAAAATTCACCACAAATCAGTGTCAGATTACTTTTCTGCTTTACTGCCAGGTAAGATACCACTGCACAAAATTTAATATAAAACTGCCTCTACAGTGTGCCCTAATTCCCAATTTAAGGAGAACCAATTTTAGCTTTTCCATCTCCCACACCAGCAGTTTCTGGGCGACTCGGTCAGTGCAAATGACAGACTATTTAATGTCATTGCAGGTTAGAAGTTCAGGTTAAAATCAAAGGGGTAGTTTTACAAATTTGCTTCCTTGGTCCTAATGAAGCCAGCACATCTCTTGCATTGGCTTCTCTTCACCTTGGAGTAGCTCAAGATACTATCTATGGCCTCCTCCTATTCATCTACATGATTACCCTCCACAATATCAACTGAGGGCACGGATTCAATTTCGACATGTATTCTCGTAACACCCACCTGTACTTCTCTGCCTCACCCTCAACTCCACAACTATATTATGCTGTGTGACTGCTTGACTGACATGAAATTTTGTCGAAGCCAGAACTTTCTAGAAGACCAAAACATTGTTTGGCTTCTGATAAGACTGAATTTCCACCTCTCAACATCACCTGATCCATCTTTACATCACCCTTATTCACACCTCCATGATTAGACTTCTGCAAAGCTTTCCTTCCCAGACACCCAAGTTTCATGTTGCATAAACTCCAACCTCTGCTGTCTTCAGCCTGTCCTGCAGTAAGATCTGCTCCCCTATTACCCATGCCCCTCACAATCTCCATTGTTACCCCAAACCCTCAAATTCAAAATCCTCGCTTATAAATCTCTTCATGATCTTGTCCCTCCCTACCTCTCTAATTTGCTCCAGCCCTATGCATCAACACACACAAACTACTCTTCCAACAATGACCTCCTTAACAGACTCCCCTCCTTTTCTGTGCTGCATTCAATGGTAGAGTCTTCAATCAACTTGGCTTCACGCTCAGGACCTCTCTCTGTAAACCTATCCCATTGACTGTACTTCCAGCCACTTCCCCACCCTGTTCAGCATCTGGTTTTGCCTGTGAAAATCTGTGGGACATTTGATTACATTAAAGATAGTCGTTGTTAATGCACTATATCACTCTGGTCATGGTGATTTAAATTTAAAAGGCATTCTAGTATGTACTGAGTAACCACAAGGAAACGTTCATACCTTCTAAAAGAAATTGTGCTGACAGACACAAACGTTAGAATGTTATCAGGGATGAAGGATTATAAAAAGACACAAAGTTAGGACTTTTTGCACTCAAGGAGGAAGAGAATTAGGGGGGCATGATCGGTAAATAAAGAGCAATACTGTACCAAAAGGCAAAAAAATTTAAAACGAGAACCACAAAGAGACTGTTATTGAAACAGAGTTCAAAAATTCAACTAAAATGGAACTAGATAGCTATTTGAAAATGAATAGTAAAGGATAGAGGAAAAGTGCAGTATATAGTGATTGGACAAGGTGGCTCAGAGAAAACACCTGAACAGATGCAAAGCATCTATGTTAACATTCTATGATTCTATGTAAACTACATGCCAAGACAAAATCAAGTAAAACAAAAATCAGGTTGATATTGTTGCAGCAACACTTCAGAAATACAAAATCTTTCTGGTTCAGTCTTTTCTTTGATTTTCAAACACAAGGGCTTTGAGTTTTCACTAGGTTGTGCTGGAATTCACCCAAAATTGGGCAAACCAGCACACAAGATTGAAGAATTTCAAACGCAAATTATGTCCGACGCAAATCACGTTTCCACAATCAGAATCAGAGGAGATAGGGGAAGCGTTAAATGAATATTTTTCGTCAGTATTTACAATAGAGAAAGAAAATGTTGTCGAGGAGAATACTGAGATTCAGACTACGAGGCTAGATGGGATTGAGGTTCACAAGGAGGAGGTGTTAGCAATTTTGGAAAGTGTGAAAATAGATAAGTCCCCTGGGCCAGATGGGATTTATCCTAGGATTCTCTGGGAAGCCAGGGAGGAGATTGCAGAGCCTTTGTCCTTGATCTTTATGTCGTCATTGTCGACAGGAATAGTGCCGGAAGACTGGAGGATAGCAAATGTCGTCCCCTTGTTCAAGAAGGGGAGTAGAGACAGCCCTGGTAATTATATACCTGTGAGCCTTACTTCGGTTGTGGGTAAAATGTTGGAAAAGGTTATAAGAGATAGGATTTATAATCATCTTGAAAAGAATAAGTTCATTAGCGATAGTCAGCACGGTTTTGTGAAGGGTAGGTCGTGCCTCACATACCTTATTGAGTTTTTCGAGAAGGTGACCAAATAGGTGGATGAGGGGAAAGCAGTGGATGTGGTGTATATGGATTTCAGTAAGGCGTTTGATAAGGTTCCCCACGGTAGGCTATTGCAGAAAATACGGAAGTATGGGGTTGAAGGTGATTTAGAGCTTTGGATCAGAAATTGGCTAGCTGAAAGAAGACAGAGGGTGGTGGTTGATGGCAAATGTTCATCCTGGAGTTTAGTTACTAGTGTTGTACCGCAAGGATCTGTTTTGGGGCCACTGCTGTTTGTCATTTTTATAAATGACCTGGATGAGGGTGTAGAAGGGTGGGTTAGTAAATTTGCGGATGACACGAAGGTTGGTGGAGTTGTGGATAGTGCCGAAGGATGTTGTAGGGTACAGAGGGACATAGATAGGCTGAAGAGCTGGGCTGAGAGATGGCAAATGGAGTTTAATGCGGAAAAGTGTGAGGTGATTCACTTTGGAAGGAGTAACAGGAATGCAGAGTACTGGGCTAATGGGAAGATTCTTGGTAGTGTAGATGAGCAGAGAGATCTTGGTATCCAGGTACATAAATCCCTGAAAGTTGCTACCCAGGTTAATAGGGCTGTTAAGAAGGAATATGGTGTGTTAGCTTTTATTAGTAGGGGGATCGAGTTTCGGAGCCACGAGGTCATGCTGCAGCTGTACAAAACTCTGGTGAGGCCGCACCTGGAGTACTGCGTGCAGTTCTGGTCACCGCATTATAGGAAGGATGTGGAAGCTTTGGAAAGGGTGCAGAGGAGATTTACTAGGATGTTGCCTGGTATGGAGGGAAGGTCTTACGAGGAAAGGCTGAGGGACTTGAGGTTGTTTTCGTTGGAGAGGAGGAGAGGTGACTTAATAGAGACATATAAGATAATCAGAGGGTTAGATAGGGTGGATAGTGAGAGTCTTTTTCCTCGGATGGTGATGGCAAACACGAGGGGACATAGCTTTAAGTTGAGGGGTGATAGATATAGGACAGATGTTAGAGGTAGTTTCTTTACTCAGAGAGTAGTAGGGGCGTGGAACGCCCTGCCTGCAACAGTAGTAGACTCGCCAACTTTAAGGGCATTTAAGTGGTCATTGGATAGACATATGGATGAAAATGGAATAGTGTAGGTCAGATGGTTTCACAGGTCGGCGCAACATCGAGGGCCGAAGGGCCTGTACTGCGCTGTAATGTTCTAATTCTAATCTTTTGCACATGGTTAAAACATCAGGCTGGAAACCAGCCCCACCTGTAAAACTGGCCGTGCCCTTGGATCAAATTAGTCACAGATTCGTTTATGGCACAGGACGAGACCATTCGGCCCATCGAGTCCATGCCAATTCTCCGTGGAGCAATCTGATCAGTCACATTACCCTGCTCTACCCCCATAGCCCTGCAAGTTTATTTCACTCAAGTGCCTAACCAATTTTCTTTTGAAATCATTGAACACCGCTGCTTCCATCACCTTTGTAGGCAGCGAGTTCGTCATTACCATTTGCTGTGTAAAAAAGTTCTTCCTCACATCCCTGTATCTCTTGTCCAGAACCTTAAATCTGTGTCCCTTAGTCCTTGCACCATCAGCTAACAGGAACAGCTTTTGTCTACCTTATCTAAACCTGTCATAATCTTGTACATCTCTAACAGATCTCCCCTCAACCTCCTTTGCTCTAAGGAGAACGATCCCAGCTTCTCTGACCTAACCTTGTCGCTAAACGTCCTCATCCCTGGAACTATTCTGGAAAATCTCCTCTGCACCCACTCACATCCTTTCTAAAGTGTGGTGACCAGAACTGGATTCAATACTCTAATTGGGGCCTAATGGAGCTTTCTAAAAGGTGCAGCATAACTTCCCTGCTTTTGTACTCAATACCTCTATTTATGAAGCCCAAGATCCCATTTACTCTACTAACCACTCTCTCAATGTGTTCTGCCACCTTCAAAGATCTATGCACAAGGCTCCTCTGTTCCTGCACACTCTTTAGAACTGTGCCAATAAGTCTATATTGCCTCTCCATAGCCCTTCTGCCAAAATACACCACCTCACCCTTCACTGCATTAAAATCCATCTGCCACTTGTCTGCCCATTCTGCTAGCTTGTCTTTGTCCTGTTGCAGTCAATTGGTATTATCCTCACTGTTTGCCACACCTCCAAGTTTGGTATCATTGGCAAATTTTGAAATTTTACTCTGTATCCCAATATCCAAGTAATTTATATATATCAAAAAGCAGTGGTCCTGGCACTGACCCTTGGGAACACCACTGTCTATCATCCTCCAGTCTGAAAAACAACCATTTACCACGACACACCGTTTTCTGTCCTTAAGCCCGTATTCTATCCAAGCTGACACTAACCCTCCCATTCCATGAGCTTCAATTTTGTTAACCAGCCTTTTATGCAGTACTTTGTCAAATACTTCTTAAAATCCATATAGACAACATCCACTGCATTCCCTTCATCAACCTTCTCTGTTACTTCATCAAAATATTCAATTAGATTAGTCAAACATGAGCTGCCTTTTACAAATCTGTGCTGGCTCTCCTTAATTAACTCAAACCTCACCAAGTGTCTTAATTGTTTCCTATTTTTGTCATTTCTAAAACCTTACCCACCACTGACATTAAACTGACTAGCCTGTAGTTACTAGGAATGTCCTACACCCTGTTTTGAAAAAGGTCAGATTTACCACTTTTCGATCCTCTGGCACTTTCTTTAGGGAAAATTGGAAGATCATGGCAAGCCCTTCCACTATCTCCACCCTTACTTGACTTAGAATTAATCATCATGGTGAGTTTCCGCTAATTGTGCCATTTGCTGACTTCAAAGAAGCTCTTAAAATTAAGCTTTTTTTTAAATAAAAAAAAGACACAAGGACATGAATAGGCACCTTTTAAATATTTTTCTGATTGAATAAGAAAAAGACTACTGTACACCAATGTAATTAGTTTTTAAAAAAATAAGTCAGTTTCTTCTTTTAAAAAAAAATTGGGTTACTCACAGATGTTGGACTGGACAGTGTAATTAAAATAATCATTATCTTTTGTGATAAACCCATTTTCGGCTGTATTAAGAAAACTGCACTAGATTTGTAACAAGGATTTTTTTTAATGCAAAACTTTTGAAAATTACTTTCTAAAAAGCTGCTTGACTGTTCAGCTCTCCAAAGACACCAAGTTCGCAATCCTAGTCACACTGCACTATGGGTAGACACCTCACATGGGAAGTGACTACCCAGCTGTTCTCCTCGCAGTTTAAGGCGGCAGCCAGGCAAGTTAGGCACCCACCTACCCATCATCTTGGCTGAGGTGCAGAAACAATGACAAACTTCAGACAGCAAAAGGCTAAGAAAGATCAACCAGAAAATCGAGTTTTCATACACCAGAGAGAATTTTGACAACATGCAATGACTGAGAAGCAGAACTAAATATTCTATTTTTAAGTATGTAGAAAAATTAAAAATAATACTGAACAGATTCTAAATTTTCTGCGATGTCCCTTGAGGCATTGTATTGCACTGTGTCTAACAAATGCAGACAGAGTATACCAAAGAACTTCACAAATCGTTTGCAATTTAGAATGGAATCTTTTGAGGAACATCATGCACAGTTTGGAAAAATTACCATGTTGTTGTTCAGAAAGAATAACTTTGCACATCCAAGCTCTCTAGTTAGTAAGATGCTGCCATAAAACATCCAACTGTGGATTGCTATTTCTGCTCTTCTCTACTAGCCCATCCATCCATGCATAAACCACTATGTAAAGAAACTTAATACTGCTGGAAACCTGAAAAAGCACAGTAAATGCTGGAAATATTCCGGTCAGTCAGCATCTCTGGAAACAGTTAACATTGCAGGCTGACGACCTTTCTTCAAGAACAGGTCAAAGCAGAAAGGTCATTAACCTGAAACATTAACTCCATTTCTCTCTCCACAGATGAGGCACAGCCTGACCTCCTGAGTATTTCCGTCATTTTCTGCTTTTATTTATGCTAAAGAACTAAATGATTTTTGCCAACCCAAAATATATATTGCTCTAGTTACCCATAGTAATTTCATCTCCCACGCTTTAATTTCTATGAACTTATGGCAAACTCACAGACATTGAGAGAGCTGAAATGGTTCAAAGTGAATTCGTGATGTTTTGGGGCACAATGAACCAACCTTATCCCGAATCTGAAAGAAAATAAGCAAAATATACACGCACTGTGTGATCCTGAGTCACATAAACCACCAAATTCTATAAATATCATATTAGCGAATCTCAGACACAGCTCTTCCTCCTGATCCACTATACAACTTTATGCTGGAAAATGCATCAGTTATGGCAGGTAGAAACAAGATCTATCTCAGTTATGATCCATTCTGTAAGGGTGGCATGTTGCAAGTGACATAGTTAGTTAGAGATGCTGGAGGACATACACCAACCAGATGCTAGTGGCAGCAGCACTGGAGGGGTACAATTCCAGTGGGGTGGTGCAACAGTTTGCCAAACTGGATGCTAAGGAGCCTACAGGGTAAGACAAGGCAGAAAAGGAAAGCTTATGTCTGACACCAAGAACTCAATACTACAGAAAGCCGGGAGGAGTGAAATCTAAAAGGAAATTAGGGAAGCAAAGAGAGGGCATGAAAAAATATTGGCAAGCAAAATCAAGGTGAACCCAAAGATGTTTTATCAATACATTAAGAGGATAACTAAGAAGACAGTAGGGCCAATAGAAGGCCAAAAACGTAACCCATGTGTAGGAGCAGAAGACATTGGTATGGTTCTGAACGAATAATTTGCGTCTGTCTCCACAAAAGAGGGGGACGACGCAGATATTGTAGTTAAGGAGGAAGAGTGTGAAGTATTGGATGTGATAAACAAAGGGAGGGCAGCACAGTGGCTAGCACCGCAGCCTCACAGCTCCAGCGACCTGGGTTCAGTTCTGGGTACTGCCTGTGTGGAGTTTGCAAGTTCTCCCTGTGACCGTGGGGGTTTCCACCGGGTGCTCCAGTTTCCTCCCACAGCCAAAGACTTGCAGGTTGATAGGTAAATTGGCCATTGTAAATCGCCCCTAGTATAGGTAGGTGGTAGGAGAATTGAGGGAAGGTGGGGATGTGGTAGGGGATATGGGATTAATGTAGGATTAGTATAAATGGGCGGTTGACAGTCGGCACAGACTCGGTGGGCCGAAGGGCCTGTTTCAGTGCTGTATCTCTATGACTCTAAGTATTAATGGAATTAGCATCCTTGAAAGCTGATAAATCACCAGGGCCAGATGAAATGTATCCTAGGCTGTTAAAAGAAGCAAGAGAGGAAATAACAGAGGGTCTGACCATCATTTTCCAGTCCTCACTGGATACAGGTGTGGTGCCAGAGGACTAGAGAATTGCTAACATTATACCTCTGTTCAAAAAGGGAGTGAAGGATAGACCGAATAATTACAGGCCAGTCAGTCTAACCTCAGTGATGGGCAAATTATTGGAATCTATTCTGAAAGACAGGATAAACTGTCACTTAGAAAGGCACAGGTTAATCAAGGATAGTCAGCATGGATTTGTTAAGGGAAGATCTTGTTTGACCAACTTGATCACATTTTTTGAAGTAACAAGGAAGATAGATGAGGGTAGTGCAGTTGATGTGGTCTACATGGATTTTAGTAAGGCTTTTGTCAAGGTCCCACATGGCAGACTGGTTAAAAAAATAAAATCCCATGGGATCCAGGGAAATGCAACAAGGTGGATACAAAATTGGCTCAGTGGCAAGAAACAAAGGGCAATTGTTGACGGTTGCTTTAGTGACTGGAGGGCTGTTTCCAGTGGCGTTCCACAGGGTTCAGTACTGGGTCCCCTGCTTTTTGTGATGTATATTAACGATTTGGACGTAAATGTAGGGGGCATGAAGAAATTTGCGGACCACACAAAGACTGGCCATGTGGTAGATAGCGAGGAGGATAGCTGTAGGCTGTAGGAAGATATTGATGGTCTGGTCAGATGGGTAGAAAAGTGGCAAATGAAATTCAACTTGGAGAAGTGTGAGGTGATGCATTTGGCGAGGTTAAACAAGGCAAAGGAATCCACGATTAATGGGAAAATACTGAGAAGTGTAGAGGAAGTAAGGGACCTTGGAGTGAATATGCACAGATCCCTGAAGGTAGGCCAGGTCGATAAGGTGGTTAAGAAGGCATATGGAATCCTTTCCTTTATTAGCCGAGGTTTAGAATACAAGAGCAGGGAGGTTATGCTGGAATTGTATAACTCATTGGTTAGGCCACAACTTGAGTACGGTGTGCAGTTCTGGACACCTCACCACAGAAAGGATGTAATTGCACTAGAGAGGGTACAGAGGAGATTTACAAGGATGTTGCCAGGACTGGAAAAATGCAGGTATGAGGAAACATTGGATAGGCTGGGGTTGTCCTCCTTGGAACAGAGAAGGCTGAGGGGAGATCTGATTGAAATGTACAAAATTTTGAGGGGCCTGGATAGAGTGGAGATGAAGGGTCTATTTATCTTAGCAGAGGTCAGTGACGAGGGGGCACAGATTTAAAGTGATTGGTGGAAAAAGTAGAGGGGAGATGAGGCAAAACTTTTTCACCCAGAAGTTGGTGATGGTCTCAAACTCACTGCCTGGAAGGGTAGTTGAGGCAGAGACACTCAACTTATTTAAAAAGAGTCTGGATATGCACCTCATGTGCCGTAAGCTGCAAGGCTAAGGGCCAAATGCTGGAAGGTGGGATTAGAATAGGTGGATCGCTTTTCGACTGGCAAAGACACGATGGGCCAAGTGGCTTCTTTCTGTGCCTTAAACTTTCTATGATTCTATGAAACTGAGAGAGTTTTGTTTGCAATTCCACTCAGCCAAAGCAAAACTGTAAGCAGGCAGCTTCAAATTTGGGGGAGACAAAAAATAAACGTTTTGAAACATTTTTTACAAAATCAGGAAGGAGCCTAAGGAAAAACAGCCATCACCTGATAGAGAAGTTGGATAAATAGGCTCGACCAAACCTAACCTGATAGTTCTCAAGCCCTGCCCCCTCAACAGAGCCCGCCCACGTCGCACGATGATTGGCTATCTGGACGCCCGCCTTCCTCAATGAGGCTTCCTCATTGGCATACAGAACCATCAATCAATCACACACACACACAGTCTCATCCCTCGATCAACCTTGGTTTACACGGCAACAAGAGCGGCCTCTCCCCTCTCACTTAGTCAACAAAAAAAATGCCGACCAAAAAGAAACGAATTCTCTAGTGAGAGAAATACGCAGTTAAAAATTTAAGACCTTTATTATAGCTAGAGTTTCACCTTCGCACAGTGCTCCTTAAAGAGAAAACCATTGATTTTTTTTATTTACCTTGTTTTCCGATTCCGTTTATCGAGCTGCTTCGACTTTTCTTCAGATACATTGGCGCAGGTGACTGACAAGCAGGAGACACATTTTAAACCCGGGCCTCGCTGTTTATGGCTTGTAATGTGATAGTCCGCCTCATGTCAGGGCCGCCGGGTCCGGGCCGCCGATATGAGGTAAAATACAGCTTTCCGTTGCAATTTTTTTTTTTCAAAGCATAAGGCGCGCGCAGGTTCGTGCGTATGACGTCATTCCCCTTCCCCATAGCAACCGCTACGTCGCGGGAGGTCCGCTCGCGCCTGTTTGTTGTGCCGTCACGTTAAAGAATGACCTCATGGCCCGGCAACCTCGCTGCTTACGTCTGCGACCTGTGGCTCAATTGGTTGCACTCTGGCATCTAGGATAGAAAGTAGTATGTTCAAATCCCGCTGCAGGCTTTGTTTGCAAGACCTTGACTGATATTTTTTTTAATTCATTCATGGGATGTGGGCGTCGCTGGCCAGGCCAGCATTTATTACCCATCCCTAATTGCCCTTGAGAAGGTGGTGGTGAGCTGCCTTCTTGAACTGCTGCAGTCCATGTAGTGTAGGTACACCTACAGTGCTGTTAGGAAGGGAGTTCCAGGATTTTGGCCCAGCGACAGTGAAGGAACGGCGATATAGTTCCAAGTCAGGATGGTGTGTGACTTGGAGGGGAACTTGCAGGTGGTGGTGTTCCCATGTATTTGCTGCCCTTGTCCTTCTAGTTGGTAGAGGTCGCGGGTTTGGAAGGTGCTGTCGAAGGAGCCTTGGTGTGTTGCTGCAGTGCATCTTGTAGATGGTACACACTGCTGCCACTGGGCGTCGGTAGTGGAGTGAGTGAATGTTTGTAGATGGGGTGCCAATCAAGCGGGCTGCTTTGTTCTGGATGGTGCCGAACTTCTTGAGTGTTGTTGGAGCTGCACCCATCCAGGCAAGTGGAGAGTATTCCATCACACTCCTCACCTGTGCCTTGTAGATGGTGGACAGGCTTTTGGGGAGTCAGGAGGTGAGTTACTCGCCTTAGGATTCCTAGCCTCTGACCTGCTCTTGTAGCCACGGTATTTATATGGCTACTCCAGTTCAGTTTCTGGTCAGTGGTAGCCCCTAGCATGTTGATAGTGGGGGATTCAGCAATGGTAATGCTGTTGAATGTCAAGGGGAGATGGTTAGGTTCTCTCTTGTTGGAGATGGTCATTGCCTGGCACTTGTGTGGCGTGAATGTTACTTGCCACTTATCAGCCCAAGCCTGGATATTGTCCAGGTCTTGCTGCATTTCGACACAGACTGCTTCAGTATCTGAGGAGTCACGATTGGTGCTGAACATTGTGCAGTCATCAGCGAACATCCCCACTTCTGACCTTATGATTGAAGGAAGGTCATTGGTGAAGCAGCTGAAGATGGTTGGGCCCAGGACACTACCCTGAGGAACTCCTGCAGTGATGTCCTGGAGCTGAGATGATTGACCTCCAACAACCACAACCATCTTCCTTTGCGCTAGGTATGACTCCAGCCAGCGGAGGGTTTTCCCCCTGATTCCCATTGACCTCAGTTTTGCTCGGGCTCCTTGATGCCATACTCGAGTGAGGGAGTGGATGAGTCATAGAGAGATACAGCACTGAAACAGGCCCTTCGGCCCACCGAGTCTGTGCCGACCATCAACCACCCATTTATACTAATCCTACATTAATCCCATATTCCCTACCATTCTCCTACCTACACTAGGGGCAATTTACAATGGCCAATTTACTTATCAACCTGCAAGTCTTTGGCGGTGGGAGGAAACCGGAGCACTCGGCGGAAACCCACGCAGTCACAGGGAGAATTTGCAAACTCCACACAGACAGTACCCAGAACTGAACCCGGGTCACTGGAGCTGTGAGGCTGCGGTGCTAACCACTGCGCCGCCCCAAGATGTTAAATAGAACCACGGGAACTGGACTCTTATAAATAGTAGGAGAATTTTCAGTAATTAAAAACAAGAGATGCTTGAAATAGTCAGTAGGTCTGGCAGCATCTGTGGAGAGAGGTCAGTGACCCTTCATCAAAACTGGCAAAGGTTTTAAACCAAGCTCATGGAGCAAAAGCAATGGTGTGTTGAAAGACAAAGCAGAGAGTGTGTTAATGGACAGAAAAATTAACAGCCCTGACTGAAAAAAAAGACAGTGGGCAGGCATATGGTATGAATGATGAAACAAACTAAAATAAAAAGGGGAAAAATAAACTGCTCTGAAATTTTTGAACTCAATGCTCAGTCCGGCAGGCTGTGGCATGCCTAGAATTTCCAGAGCTTCCTTGAAGTACTGACGAGCATGCCTCATCTGTAGTTATCTTGCAATGGTTACTATGCAGCTAAAGTGAGAGGCATGTCCCTTTAAGTAATACCTTTTGCAACCACTGGACATCCCATAGCACTTCATAGCCAACTAAGTACTTTTTGGAAATGTAGGAAATCCAACAACCATTTTGTGCACAGCAAGCTCCCACCAACAGCAATATTATTATGACCTGATAAGCTGTTTTTGTGATGTTGGTTGAGAGATAAATATTGGCCAGCTCTCCACAGAGCTATCCAATCAGTCTCAATCCCCATAGCCCTGCATGTCAATTTCCCTCAGGTGGTCAGGCTTCCTCTCAAAGTCATTGATTGTCTCCGCTTCCACCATCCTTGTGGAGAGCGAGTTCCAGGTCATTACCACCCGCTGTGTAAAAAAAAGTTCTTCCTCATCTTCTCCCATACATCTCTTGCCCAAAACCTCCAGTTTGTGTCCCCTAGACCTTGTACCACTAGTTAATAGGAACAGTTTTTCCTTGTCCAACTTATCTAAGCCTGTCATAATTATAGAAAGTTTACAGCACAGAAAGAGGCCACTTGGCCCTAAACTTGGACACTTCAATTAAATATCCCCTCAAACTGCTTTTTCTAAGGAGAACAACCCAACGTAACCCTGCCACTAAAATCCTCCTTCCCTGGAACCAGTCTATTAAATCTCCTCTGCACCCTCTCAAGGACCCTCACATCCTTCCTGAAGTGTGTTGACCAGAACTGGACGCAATACTCCAGATGTGGCCTAACCAGAGCTTTATATAGGTGCAGTATAACATCCCTGCTTTTGTACTCAATACCTCTATTTATGAAGCCCAAAATCCCATATGCATTACTAACCATTCTCCCAATATGTCCTGCCACCTTCAAAGATTGATGCATATGCACCCCCAGGTCCCTCTTTCTTCACACTCTTTAGAACTGTGCTATTAAGTATATATTGCCTCTCTCCATTCCTTCTGCCAAAATGCATCAACTCACACTTGTCTGTATAAATTCCATCTGCTACTTGTCTGCCCATTCTGCTAGCCTATCTGTCTTGACGCAGGCGGTTCCTATCATCCTCACTGTTTGCCACACCTCCAGGTTTGGTGTCATCAACAAGTTTTGAGATTCTACTCTTTATTCCAAGATCCAAGTCATTTATATATAACAAAAAAAGCAGTGGTCCCAGCACTGACCCTTCGGAAACACTACTGTCTACCATTCTCCAGTCTGGAAAGCAACTAATTACTATAACTTGCTGTTTTCTGTCCTTAAGCCAATTTTTACCCAATTGGACAGAGACCCTCCAATTCCATGAGCCTCAATTGTCTTAACCAGCCTTTTGTTATGAAAGTGCCCCTGTTTTGTTAAGTGTCTGTTTCGAGGGTTCATTTTTGAAAGATTGAAGAAATGTTAAACTTTGGGGTTTTCAAAGGGGGTCATGTAAAGGCCACTTGACTTTGAAAAACAGTCCCTGGAAATGTTTTTAAGAGACACAGAGGTCTTGAGGAAAACAAGCCTTTCAGGGAAGCCACCTGACTTCCAGCTCAATAAAGAACAGAGAACATTGGACACCTGGAGAAACCTAGGGGTGGCACAGTGGCTCAGTGGTTAGCACCACAGCCTCACAGCTCCAGCGACCCAGGTTTGGTTCTGGGTACTGCCTGTGTGGAGTTTGCAAGTTTTCCCTGTGACCATGTGGGTTTCCACTGGGTGCTCCGGTTTCCTCCCACAGCCAAAGACTTGCAGGTTGATAGGTAAATTGGCCATTGTAAATTACCCCTAGTGTAGGTAGGAGAATGGTGGGAATATGGGAGTAATGTCGGTTTAGTATAAATGGGTGGTTGTTGTTCGGCACAGACTTGGTGGGCTGAAGGACCTGTTTCAGTGTTGTATCTCTCTATGACTCTGAATTGTTAACAAAGTGGTGACAGGTCAAGATTGATGGAGGTCAAAAGGTTGACCGCCTGTTGTCAGTTTCACTTTTGAATTGTTTTGATTTAGGGTTGAACTATATAAAAAAGAGAATTCCCGAGGAACGAGAAAGACCACAACCCAGCTCAGCTTTCCAGCACCTCTCAAAGACCCTGAGAAGTTCACTGTGTCAACTCATCTCTTCTCCTGTCATTGAAGAAAAGCCTGCCAAAATAATTCTCAACGCCGCCTGAAAAGAACTGGTGTAAAAGATCCCAGGGACTCATTTACATGTACTCGGAGGCCAGACCGTATGCCAGTTTTGGAACACAACATAGCTCATCTGCAATGAGCACATATTCGGCCCAAGTGGTTTTCTGATCTGTAATAGAGCTCTGAAAACAAAAATCCCTTTATTTTTCTGGTTAACCAGTGTAAATATGTGTGTGTGTGTGAGTGGCTAAGGTAAAAAGGGAACTTTAATATTTCACTCTGTGTTAATGCTTTACTCCAGTACTGGTTAAGACTTGTTCTATAATAAACTGACAAACAACAAAATTATTAAAGAAACCTGGTTGGTGTGTTTTATTCTAGGATAAAAAGAATTGACCGCATTGGTAAGTGGGAAATAATTTAATTATATGTTGTGACCCGTGGAGAGTGGAACTAGAATAAACAGTGCATTCCTCCCGCCTCGGTCATGACACTTTTATGTGCTCCTTTATGTGGATTTTAAGAAAGCATTTGGGCAGCGCAGTGGTTAGCACCGCAGCCTCACAGCTCCAGCGACCCGGGTTCAATTCTGGGTACTGCCTGTGCGGAGTTTGCAAGTTCTCCCTGTGACTGTGTGGGTTTTCATCCGGGTGCTCTGGTTTCCTCCCACAGCCAAAGACTCGGAGGTTGATAGGTAAGTTGGCCATTATAAATTGCCCTAGTATAGGTAGGTGGTAGGGGAAGGTGGGGATGTGGTAGGAATATGGGATTAATGTAGGATTGGTATAAATGGGTGGTTGATGGTCGGCACAGACTCGGTGGGCCGAAGGGCCTGTTTCAGTGCTGTATCTCTAAATAAATAAATAAACAACATCCACCACATTCCCTTCATTAACCCTCTGTTGCTTCATCAAAAGATTCTGCTTGTAGGGCAGACTAAAACTAAAGGTAAATTGACAATCTCTGTTCCTATCTGCTGCTGAATCCCTCATCCATGCCATTGGCACTCCAAAGTCAACTGTTCCAGTGCTCTCCCATCACTTCTTGCTGTTCTATATTTGTGCTCAACCCCAATACCTCCAATTTCACATTCACAGTGTTTACATCATTATCTCCTCCTCCTCCCAAACTCTTGTTCCATTAGTTATGCATTCCTTCTTCTTTTGCCCCATCAAAGACAGCTGTTTAGGCCCTCTGGTATTCCTTTGCTAAACCCCTCTTCCTCTTAACCTCCTTCTCGTTTGAGATGCTCTTTAAAACTCACCTTTCCCGAAGTTTTTACTCAACATCCTTTTTTTTCTGATTATGCCTCTATTAAGTGTCCTGGAATATTTTCTGTGTTAAAGGGGCTCTATAAATGGTATTCACAATTTTTATCTTTAAGGTTAATTTATTTGTAATACATCATTTATCTATGTAGATTATACCTACATAGTTTCATGTTTTCACTTTCTGATCCTCATTGCCATGGAAACTCAAAGGCTGTAATTTTACACCCCCCAAAAGAGCCAGCGGGGGGCGATGTGGGGAGAGAGCAGGCATAAAATGGAGTGAGAGGCTGGGGGAGCCCTTCCCCGCCCACTCCCGCCTTTACTGCCAATTTATGTGGGCCGGCTAGAAACAGCCCACCTGCCCCAGGTCCTTAAGTGGCCAATTAAGGGCCTCCGTGTGCCACCATGGGGATTTTATGGTTGGCTGGCGGGCTGCTAAGGCCTCCGAAAAGCCGCCCGATAAAACTGGGCGTCCTTCTGGCGGCCTGGGGTGGGCCCTCCTGATTGAGCACCTTGTGCCCCAAGGAGGGCCACCTCAGAAGCCTCAACTGCCCCACATGATCCGTCCCCCTAACCGATTCCCCCACCACCCCCCCCCCCCCTCCTCGCCAGGGCCTGACCGATTGCCCCCGGCAAGGCCCCAAAGACTTACCGCTTTTCCGTGCTCTCAGTCATCTTCATTATGAAGCTGGGTTGCAGTCCTAGCAGTAGCCACCGCTCTTGGTGGCGCTTCTGGAACTAATTGGCTGGCAGCTCCAATAGGTGGGACTTACTGCCTCAATGAGGTGGAAGTCCCACCCAACACCAATTAAGGGCCTGGGGACCGTAAAGTCTGGTCGGGATTCCCAGACCCGGCAGAGGTAGGATCGCCACCGATTTTTCGGCCGGAGGACAGCTCCCATCTGCCCGCTGTAACATCTAGTCCAAAGTCAGTTGAATTCAAAATCTTAACTGAAAACTAGACAACCTTCTAAACTATTCCTCGCTGCAAGAATGTTGAAAAAATACTGTTGGCAATGAGTTAGCTCTGCAATAATTTATTTGGCAATACTTTCTCACTGCATCTGTATTACGTTGGCAACATTACTGATGGCAGCTTAGCTGCCCAAATATGTATTTCCATGGGATATTACTACTTGCCAATGTTTGTGATATTTTCTCAGCGCCAGGTGCAAAATTAACTAGGAAATATATATTTGTCTCCCCAGTGTTGTTTTAAAGTGCAGTTCACCGTGTAATGAAAGCATAGATCTGCCTACATCTGACTCATAAAATCTTGATTCCTCCACAACTTCAGGAGAAGTCAAAAATCAGAAGCCCTTTGATTAGATTGTGTCCCCCAAAGGTTTAAAAATATGTTCGATCATTTAGTTTTGGTTTGGCAGGTGTCCATTGTGCAGAGAAATCCACTATTGAAGTTAAATGTGTCCAAGCCAAAATACAGAAAAATCCATGTCTGAAGTTTTTGTCTAATACAGACTGCATATTCACTCTTTAGGGATATGTCCTAAGTGAGAGAAGTTAGGTGCAGGTTGGTCCTGGCAAGGTTTAGGAATCATCAAGCATGCATAAGGAAGCTGCTAAAGTTTAACTGGTTAAAACCAAGTAGCTTACCTGTGTACTTCCACTAGTTGGGATCATCCCATTAATTAATTCATATGGTTAAACCCAGCTCCTGATGTGGCATACTGCCTCTGGTAGCACTTAGGTCATCTCAGTGCTGCACTGTTGCAGATGTCATTTTTCAAATGCAACATGAAACAAAGCCTTCAAGTGGATATAAAAGATTCCACGGCACTATTTGGAAGAGGAGCAGGGCTCGTTTATCATCTGGCTAATATTTACCACTCAACCAATACCTAAAAACAGGGTATCTGGGCATCATCACTTCCTGTTTGTGGGAGCTTGCTGTGCATACATTGGCTGCTGTGTTTTCTACATTACAACAGGGACTGCACTTCTAACAAGTACTTCTTTGGTTGTTAAATACTTTGGGACATCTACATTTGTCCAAGTCTTTTTCTTGTAGCTGATCCAAAAAAAAAAAATGCAAGATGGACAATGGAGACACGCAGTCCTTATTTTGAACCCTGCCTCTACTCTTCTGTTGAGGACAAAGATCGCCGTTCCTTCACTGCTGCTGGGTCAAAATCCTGAAACTCCATTCTGAACAGCACTGTGGGTATACTTACCCCACATGGACTATAGCGGTTCAAGAAGGCAGCTTAGCACCACCTGCTCAAGGGCAATTAGGGATGGGCAATAAATGCTGGCCTAGCCAGTGATGCCCACATCCCATAAATAAATAAAAAAAAGCACACGAGCAAGACAATCTTTTCCAAAGGAACAATGGAGGGGTACGAGACCTAATTATTCATACTTAAAACCACAGATGGCTCTGCTGCACAGCAGGGGAAGAAAAGGAGTGGAAGAACTATAGGATAGGGGATTCTATCGTAAGGGACACAGATAGGCATTTCTGTGGCCACAAACGTGACTCCATGATGGTATGTTGCCTGCCTGGTGCTAGGGTCAAGGATGTCATGGAGCAGCTGCAGGACATTGTGAAGGAGAAGGGTGAACAGTCAGAGGTCGTGGTACACATTGGTACCAACGCCATAGATAAAAAGAGGGATGAAGTCCTGAAACAAGAATTTAGGGAGCTAAGTAGCAGATTAAAGAGCAGGACCTCAAAAGTTGTAATCTCTGGATTACTCCCGGTGCCACGTGCTAGTGAGTATGGGAATAGGAGGATAGAGCAGATGAAGAGATGGTGCAGGAGGGAGGGCTTTAGTTTCCTGGATCACTGGATCTGTTTCCGGCAAAGGTGGGACCTGTACAAGTCGGACAGATTGCACCTGAACCCGGAATGGGACCAACATCCTTGCTGGGAGGTTTGCTAGTGCTGTTGTTGGGGGATGGGGGTGGGGGGGGGGAAGAGGGGAGAGCAGTTAAACTAATTTGGCAGGGGGATGGGATACAGAGTGGAGGTACAGTAGGGGGTGATGCTCAGTCAAATATAGAATAAAAACTGAGTCGGTCTGGAAGGCAGAGCAAATATGGACCTGTTAAGGCACAAGTGAAAAATGCAAGGCTGGATTGCATCTATTTAATGCAAGGAGTCTTACCAGTAAGACTGATGAATTGAGGGCATTGATTAGCACATGGGATTATGATGTTGTTGCTATCAGATACATGGTTGAGGGAGGGGCAGAACTGGCAGCTCAACGTTCCAGGGTATAGAATCTTCAGGCATGACAGGGGAGGGGATAAAAGAGGATGTGGCATTGCACTGTTGATTAAGGAGTCAATTACTGCAGTAAGGAGGGATGATATCTTAGAAGGTTCCTCTAATGAGGCCAATTGGGTAGAACTTAAGAACAAAAAGGGGGCAATCACTTGGCTGGGAGTGTACTATAGGTCTCCAAACAGTCAGGGAGAGATACGGGAGTAGATATGTAAGCAAATCTCAGAAGTGTAAAAATAATAGGGTAATAATAGTAGGGGATTTCAACTTCCCCAATATCAACTGGGATAGTCTTAGTGTAAAAGGCTTAAAGGGGGCAGAATTCTTAAAATGCATAAAGAGCTTTTTGAGCCAGTACATAGAAAGTCCTACAACAGAAGGGGCAGTACTGGACCTAATCCTAGGGAATGAAGCTGGACAAGTGGTAGAAGTGTCAGTGAGGGAAAATTTCGGGGATAGTGACCATAACTCTAAGATTTAAGGTAGTTATGGAAAAGGACAAAGACGGGCCGGAACTAAAGACACTGAATTGGCGGAAGGCCGATTTCAATATGATAAAACAGGATCTGGCCAAAGTGGACTGGGAGCAGCTACTTGTAGGAAAGTCTACATCAGACCAGTGGGAGTCAAAGAGGAAATAGTGAGGGTTCAGAGCCAACATGTACCCGTTAAGGTGAAGGGTAGGACCAACAAGTCCAGAGAACCCTGGATATCAAGGGATATAAAGGATTGGATCAGGAAAAAAGGAGGCTTATGGCAGATTCGGAGCGCTGAAAACAGCAGAGGCACTAGAGGAGTATAGAAAGTGTAGGGGAGTACCAAAAAAAGTAATTAGGGGAGAAAAGCGGGGACATAAAAAAAACACTCACGGACAAGATAAAGGAAAATCCTAAGGCGTTTTATAAGTATATTAAGGGCAACAGGATAACCAGGGAAAGAGTGGGGCCCATTAGGGACCAAAGCGGGAATTTGTGTGTTGAGCCGGAAGACATAGGTGAGGTTTTAAATGATTACTTTGCATCACTATGGAGAAGGATGATGTAGGTGTAGAGATCAGGGAGGGGGATCATGATATACTTGAACATATTAGCATTGAAAGGAAGCATTAGCTGTTTTAGCAGGCTGTTTTAGTGGATAAATCCCCAGACGCAGATGAGATGCATCCCAGGCTGTTATGTGAGACAAGGGAGGAGATAGTAGGGGCTCTGACACAAATTTTCAAATCCTCTCTGGCCACAGGAGAGGTACCAGAGGACTGGAGGACTGCGAATGTGGTGCCATTATTCAAGAAGGGTAGCAGGGATAAATCAGGTAATTACAGGCCAGTGAGTCTAACATCAGTGGTTGGGAAAATATTAGAAAAAATTCTGAGGGACAGGATTAATCTCCACTTGGAGGCAGAGATTAATCAGGGATAGACAGCATGGCTTTGTCAGGGGGAGATAGTGTCCAACTAACTTGATTGAATTTTGAGAGGCGGTGACGACATGTGTAGATGAGGGTAAAGCAGTTGATGTAGTCTACATGGACTTCAGTAAGGCTTTTGATAAGGTACCGCATGGGAGATTGGTTAGTAAGGTAAGAGCCCATGGGATCCAGGGCAATTTGGCAAAGTGGATCCAAAATTGGCTTAGTGGCAGGAGGCAGAGGGTGATGGTCAAGGGTTGTATTTGCGAGTGGAAGCCTATGATCATTGGTGTACCACAGGGATCAGTGCTGGGACCCTTGTTGTTTGTAGTGTACATTAATGATTTAAATGTGAATATAGGAGGCATGATAAGTAAGTTCGCAGATGACATGAAAATTGGTGGTGTTGTAAATAGCGAAGAGGAAAGCTTTAGATTACAGGACAATATAGATGGGTGAAACAGTGGCAAATGGAATTTATTTCCTGAGAATTGTGAGGTGATGCATTTTAGGAGGACTAACAAGGCAAGGGAACATACAATGGATGGTAGGACCCTAGGAAGGTCAGAGGGACCTTGGTGTACTTGCACATAGATCACTGAAGGCAGCAGCACAGGTAGATAAGGTGGTTAGGAAAGCATATGGGATACTTACCTTTATCAGCTGAGGCATAGAATATAAGAGCAAGGAGGCTATGATGAAGCTGTATAAAACGTTAGTTAGGCCACAGCTGGAGTAGTGTGTACAGTTCTGGGCACCACACTATAGGAAGGATGTGATTGCACTGGAGAGGGTGCAGAGGAGATTCACCAGGATGTTGCCTGGGTTAGAGCATTTCAGCTATGAAGAGAGACTGAAAAGGTTAGGGTTGTTTTTCTTAGAGCAGAGAAAGCTGAGGGGGGACATGATTGAGGTATACAAAATTATGAGGGGCATTGATAGGTTAGGTAGGAAGAAACTTTTTCCCTTAGCGGAGGGGTCAGTAACCGGGGGCATAGATTTAAGGTAAGGGGCAGGAGGTTTAGAGGGGATTTGATGGAAAAAAATTTCACCCTGAGGGTGGTTGGAATCTGGAACACACTGCCTGAAGAGGTGGTAGAGGCAGGAACCCTCAACATTTAAGTATTTAGATGAGCACTTGAAATGCCATTGTATACAAGGCTATGGGCCAAGTGCTGGAAAATGGGATTAGAATAGTTAGGTGCTTGACGGACACAAAGGGCCGAAGGGCCCGTTTCTGTGCTGTGTAACTCTATGACGATGACCAGGAATTCATATCCCAAAGTTGTAGGCATGCAGCTGGGCCCCATCTATCTGTTCTCTGTTGGCCTGAGCACCAACCCCTTCCCTTTTTAGTGGCCAGCTATTTCTCGCTTTCCACATCTTATTACAGCAGATATGCAAGACACCAAATGCCTGCTTTTCAATTGGCATTCCAAACTTTGACAATGGCTCAGCAAAGATCAATTAGGCTGGATCCTGGACTTTGTTCCAGCTTTTCATCAACCACCTTCCTAGATTGCCAGAGGAAAATAAACACCAGGAGATGCTACCTGGGAAAGTGTTGGAAGAATCTCCTGGTCTGCATTTTTTATAGTCCTCTTGGGCACACAGTACTTCCCCTAATACCATTTGGTCCATTGCACTTGCATCAACTCTGAAACTGGTGGCATTTACTCTAATTCAACTTCCTGAACTATCCTTTTCAAGTATTCTTGATTTCATTAGAGTCTCCAATGGTCACTTATAATTAAATACAACACATTCTGATGACGGGGGAAAAAAAACTTACAACTTCGCTCTTCAGTCACTTAATTTCCCATATTCATATCCCATGTTACCAATCCAACAACCAGTGAAAACAACTTATTCAAGATTAAATTTTATACCTTTTTCCTCAATCTGTTCATTAAAAATCATAAATCCTGTGTCCAGAACCACAAATACTCCCAACTATTGGCTAGTTGTGTTGTACAAATTCAACCCCACTTTGCTTTTGATTTTGATGCTTTCTAAATAAAGCACCAAATCCCATTTGTCATTTCTACCTGTACTCTCACCTTTAAAAATCTATGCATCTGCACTCCTAGTTCTGTTCCAAAGCTTAGATTATAACTTCCTTTGTTACTTCATCACAAAATATACTATGACAAATTTATCTGTCACCTATGCAGGGCTATGGACAAAGAGTAGAGGTGTAGAACAATTTGGATAGCCATTTTAAAGAGCCAGAGATATGATGGGACAAATGGCCTCCTTCGGTGCTGTATGATTCTATGATCGATCTGTCCACTGTACAAACCCATATTTTCCTTCTATGTTAGTAACGTTGCCATGGCCCTTAAGATTAATAAATTTCAATTTAATTTCTATTGGGACATGTTGAAATTACTTATACAAATAAAGGTCCCAGCAGATAGCGTGAATCCAAATCACAAAATCAGCAATTTACCTCTAATCTGTTCCCGTGCTATTCTTTCTGCAAATGTATGTACCCATTCCTCCCAATTTCCAACGCATTTCCTTTATTTAACTAATTTCCTTGGCACATCATACTTTTTGAAAGACAAGATTCCTGTACCTATCAGAGGGTTGGAATCAGGGTTCTCTGATAGATGAAAGAAAAATGAAAACATGACAAGATTTACAGGAAGACAGACAGAGAAGCCAAAGGAAAACAGCGTATGGAAGGGGTTCAGAACAAGAAAATTGGAAAGTGTGTGAAAGGCAGAGTGGATAAGGTATAGACAGGGAGCCAGCCAGAGTGGAAATCTAAGACAGAAAAAGGAAGTTGGAAAGAATGAAAAGGTGTGAAATAAACAGAGAGATGATCATGACAGGAATTTTATTTTAGCCATGAGCAAAAGCATAAGAGTCCTAGATCTTTTACAGCACAAAAGGAGGCCATTTGGCCCATTGAGTACATGCTGGCTTTACATTGAGCTATCTGTTCAGTCCCACTCCCAGGCTTGATCCCCATAGTCCTGCAAGTCTATTTCCTTCAAGTGGCCATCCAATTTCCTCTTAAAGTCATTGATTGTCTCCACTTCCTGGTCATTCCCACCCGCTGCGTAAAAAAGTTCTTCCTCATATTCTTCCTGCATCTTTTGCCCAAAACCTTCAATCTGTGTCCTCTAGTCATTGCACCATCAGTAAATGGGAACAGTTTTTCCTTGTCTAACTTATCTGAGCCTATCACAATCTTGTACACTTCTATTTCATCTCCATTCAATCTCCTTTGTTCTAAGGAGAACAACCCCAGCTTTTCCAACATAACGTTGTAACTAAAATCCCCCATTCCTGGAATCATTCTGGTAAATCTCCTCCCCACCCTCTCAAGGACCCTCACATCCTTCCTAAAGTGTTGTGACCAGAACTGGACGCAATACTCCAGTTGGGGCCTAACCAGAGCTTTATAAAGGCTCAGCATAACTTCCCTGCTTTTGTACTCAATGCCTCTATGAAGCCCAATATCCCAATTGCTTTACCAATTACTCTGTCCCTGTCCTGCCACCATCAAAGACCAATGCACATGCACCCCCAGCTCCCTCTGTTCCTGCACACTCTTTAAAACTGTGCCATTTAGTCTGTATTGCTTCTCCCTATCCCTTCTGCCAAAATGCATCACCTTACATTTGTCAGTATTAAATTCCATCCACCTCCTGTCTGCCCACTCTGCTAGCCTATCTCCTGTTGCAGGTGGTTCATATCATCCTCACTGCCACACCTCCAAGTTTGGTGATCAACTAGTTAAAGAAAAAAAATGAGAATTTGTCTTTTGCTGCAAAAAAACTTTAGAAATGGGTAAAGTACAACCTTTAAAGAAATTCAGGCTGGCAGTTTACTTCTGTCCACATGCCCTTAAATTATCAGAGCATCTAAAAACTGCATAGACAGTTACAAAACATTAAAGCTCCCTCTTCCGGTGCTTCAGCAGGTAAACCATAGAAAAGTTAAGGCACAGAAAGAGGCCATTCAGCCCATCATGTCTGCAGCGGCTGAAAAAGCTAGCCGCCCAATCTAATCCCACCTTTCAGCACCTGGTCCGTAGCCTTGTAGGTGACAGTACTTCAGATGCAGGTCCAGGTAACTTTTAAATGAGTTAAGGGTTTCTGCCTCCACCACTGATCCTGGCAGTGAATTCCAGAAAACCACCACCCTCTGGGTGAAAAAGTGTTTCCTCTTGTGTCCTTTAATCCTTCGACCAATCACCTTAAATCTGTGCCCCCTAGTAATTGGCCTCTCCGCTAGGAGAAAAACAGGTCCTTCCTGTCTACTCTATCCAGGCCCCTCATAATTTTGTACACCTCAATCAAGTCACCCCTCAGCCTCATCTGTTTCCTCATTGCTGCAATTTTCAAGTCCTGGCAACATTCTTGTAAATCTCCTCTGTACTCTCTCCAGAGCAATTATGTCCTCCCTGTAATGTGGTGACCAGAACTGTATGCAGTACTCCAGCTATGGCCTAATCAGTGTCTTATACAGTTCCAGCATTACATCCCTGCTTTTGTATTATATACCACGGCCAATAAAGGAAAGCATTCTGTATGCCTTCTTCACCACTCTCTCTACCTGTCCTGCACCTTCAGAGATCTGTGAACATGCACTCCAAGGTCTCTCTCACTTCCTCTACCCCTCTTTATCCTCACGTTTATTGTGTATTCTCTTGCTTTGTTAGCCCTCCCAAATGCATTACCTCACACTTCTCCAGATTGAATTCCATTTGCCACATTTCCGCCCACTAAACCAAACCATTGCTATAATTCTGAGTCTACAACTATCCTCTTCACTATCAACTACATGACCAATTTCTGTGTCATCTGCAAATTTCTCAATCATGCCTCCCACATTTAAGTCCGAATGATTAATATGTACCACAAACAGCAAGGGACCCAACAATGAGCCCTGTGGAACGCCACTGGAAACTGCCTTCCATTCGCAAAAACATCCATCGACCATTACCCTTTGTTTCTCGTCACTGAGCCAATTTTGGATCCAACTCACCACATTCCCCTGTATCCCATGGGCTTTTCCACTGTAGACAACATCCACTGCACTACCCTCATCAATCGTCGTTACTTTCTCAAAAAATTCAATGAAGTCAAACACAACCTTCCCTTAACGAATCTATGCTATCCGATTAATCCCTTTCTAAGTGACAGTTTATCTTATATCTCAGAATTGATTCTAATAATTTGCCCACCACTGAGGTTTGATTGACCGGCCTGTAATTATTTGGTCTATCCCTCGCACCCTTTTGAAATAATGGAGGTCTGCGAATGTTGTGTACCAATCCTCTGGTACCTCGCCTGTATCCAGTGAGGATTTGAAGATGATCCTCAGAGAATCTGCTATTTCCTCCCTGGCTTCCTTTAACAACCTAGGATACAATCCATCCGGCCCTGGCATTTATCCACTTTCAAGGATGTCAGACCCTCTAGTATTTCCTCTCTCATTAAGTTTATCTTATCTAATATTCCACACTCCTCCTCTAACTACAATGTCTGCATCATCCCGGTCCTTTGTGAAGACAGACTCATTAATAACCCTGCCCAAATCTTCTACATCCCTGATAGGCCATACCCTTTCCTGAGTTATCCTCTTGCACTTAATGTACTGATTAACCATCTTTGGGGTTTTCCTTGATTTTACCTGCCATTATTTTTTCATGTCCTCTCTTTGCTTTTTTCTTTTTAATTCACCCCTGCACTTTCTAGACTCATCTAGGCTTTCTAAATTAAGTTTTTTGTGACTGTCATAAGCTTTCTTTTTCTGCTTTATCTCGCACTGTATGTTTCTAGATAACCAGGTGGCTCTACATTTGGCAATACTACCCTTTTTCTTTGTGGGGACATCTCTACATTCTGCCCATAGAATCTCACTTTTGAATGCCTCCCACTGATTTTCAAGTAGCAGTTTCCAGTCCACTTTTGTCAGATCTCAGCTTCATAAAATTTGCCTTCCCCAATTTAGAACCTTTACTTCTGTTCTATCTTCGTCTGTTTCCATAATAATGCTAAAACTAACTGTATTATGGTCACTATCTCCAAAATGGTCACCCAATGCTACTTCATCCACTTGTCCAGCTTCATTTCCTGAGACCAAATTTAGAATAGAGTCCCCTCTCATTGGGCTTGTTACGTGCTGGCTAAAAAAGTTCTCTTGAATGCAGTTCACGAATTTGGTGCCCGTCACACTGTTTGTATCCCAATTGATGTTGTTAGTTGAAATCCCCAACTATTATTGCCCTCTTGTTTTTGCACTCATATTTGTCTAATCTCCCTTTCACTATTTGGGTGTCTATAGTACACTCCTAGTAGTGTGGCTGCCCCTTTTTTATTTCTGAGCTCAACCCATATGGCCTCATTTGATGATTCATTAAACACAGCAGCACAGTGGTTAGCACCGCAGCCTCACAGCTCCAGTGACCCGGGTTCAATTCTGGGTACTGCCTGTGTGGAGTTTGCAAGTTCTCCCTGTGTTTGTGTGGGTTTCCTCCCACATGCCAAAGACTTGCAGGTTGATAGGCAAATTGGCTATTAGCAATTGCCCCTAGTATAGGTACGTGGTAGGAATATGGGATTAGTGTAGGATTAGTATAAATGGGTGCTTGATGGTCGGCCGAAGGGCCTGTTTCAGTGCTGTATCTCAACTAAACACATCATCTCTCCTCATAGCTGTATTTATTTACCCAATAATGCTACACCCCCTATCCTGCCTGAAAACTCTATATCCAGGACGTTGAGCTGCCATTTTTGCCCCTCTTTAAGCCATGTTTCCATTACAGCAATGACATCATGCTGCCATGTGTCTATCTGTGCCCTCAGCTCATTGGCTTTATTTGCTATACTCCTTGCATTTAAATAAATATCTTTTAACACTGCCAAATTCCTGTGTTGCACATTTTTTAACCTTTCAGAGTCACTCACTAATTTTGTGCCTCCTGTTCCCTGCTCTGAATTTGTCCTATCTGAAATTGCCTTCACGTTCCCATCCCCCTACCAATCTAGTTTAAACCATCCACAACAGCACAAGAAAACCTTCCTGCAAGGATATTTGTCCCAGTCCTATTCAGGTTCCACCTTCTCCAGAACCCGTCCCAGAGCTCAAGAAATCTGAAGCGCTCCCTCCTGCACCATCCCTCCAGCCACGCATTCATCTGATGTATTCTACTTCTATATTTGCTAGCACGTGGCCTTGGGAGTAATCTAGAGATTACTACCTTTGAAGTCCTGCTCGCTAATTTCTTTCCTAACTCATTAAATGCAGTCTGCAGGACCTCATCCCCTCTTCTACCTATATCGTTGGTACCAAAGTGGACCACGACCTCCAGAATGCTCTGTAGTATCCATGACCCTTGCACCAGGGAGACAACATACCATCCTGGAATCACATCTGCCATCACAGAAACACCTGTCTGTTCCCCTAACTATAGAATCCCCTACCACTATTGCTCTCCTGTCTTTTCTCCCTCCCTGCACAGCTGAGCCGCCCATGGTGCTCTGGTCATGACTCTCACTGCACTCTACAGAGGAACCCTCTCTCCCGTCAGTACTCAGAACTGAATACTGGTTAGAAAGTGGGATGTCCTCCAGGGATGGCACAGTGGTTAGCACCGCAGCCTCACAGCTCCAGTGACCCGGGTTCAGTTCTGGGTACTGCCTGTGCAGAGTTTGCAAGTTCTCCCTTTGAGCGCCTGGGTTTCCGCTGGGTGCTCCAGTTTCCTCCCACAGCCAAAGACTTGCATGTTGATAGGTAAATTGGCCATTGTAAATTGCCCCTAGTGTAGGTAAGTGGTAGGAGAATGGTGGGGATATGGTAGAGAATATGGAATTAATGTAGGATTAGTATAAATGGGTGGTTGCTGGTTGGCACAGACTCGGTGGGCAAAGGGCTTGTTTCAGTGCTGTATGACTCTATGACATCTCTATGACTCCTGCACCACCTGCCTTGTCCTCCTGGTCTATCTGGCAGCCACCCAGTCCATCTCTGTCTGCACTCTATTAAGTTGCGGGGTGACCACCTTCTGAAACGTACTATCCGCGTATCTCTCATCCTCTCGAATTCACCCGTGACACCAGCTGTTTGAGTTCCAAGATTCAGTGCTCAAGTTTTTGCATTTGGTGCCACTTTCTGCATATATAGTTGTCCAGGACATGGGTAGGGTCCTGGAGTGCCCACATTGCACAGGACAAGTGTGAGCAGCCCTGCCATGCCTCTAATTATTTAATTACTGCACTAAACTTACTGCATGGTGCAAAACTGAACCAAACAAGATTGAGGAAGCATCAGGTTCAATTTTTGGTTATTGCTGAGTTAGCCAATCTTCATCAGTGCAGCAGTTAGGGTACTAAAAATGAACTCCGTATTCACAGGATAAGACAGGGAACACAAATAACTCAAGACAGGTTCCTGACTGCTATCTACTAATGCCTGCTGGAAATGTAACCAAATGAAGACTGGATCAGGCAAAACCTAATCATCCCCCCACCCCCAACAGTCAAAATAGTCATATGATCCACTATCCAGCTGACCCAAGAACAATTTTTTGGGGGGCATGATGATTGAGGGTTGCTGCCTCATGTTGGACTGTATCCCAGCACAAGTTAATTGCGCTCAAATAACAAAGGAAATATTACTTGAATTTATGTAACTTATATGTCATTAAAATATTTCAAAGCACTTGATATGAATCAACTTTGGAATACAAGGACTTATACGAAAACAATGGAGACAATTCAAGGTGAAAAACACCAGAATTTCTCATCCACAAATATTAATCCTAAAACAGTTGTGACCCAAATCAATAAATACATTTACACTTTAGAATTCTGAGACCGGGAATCTTCAATTACAATGGTAGAGATGCTTTGGAAAATGTACAATACTTTATGCTCATGTAGAAGTGGATACAAAATCATATTGGCACAAATGATAATTAGTTGAACTGCTTCCTTCAGAACTACAAAAATATAATTAACTTGTAAATTACCCAAGACATTCCCCACGGTCAGTTAATGAATTGTTTCTTTTTATATATACAAGTTGGGACAGACTTCAGAAACTTGTTCCACAGAGCAATCTAGTGGCTGGAGCCTGCAACTACATTGTGACAGTTGACACAGCAAAACTGAATGGAAATGTTAACATAGCAATATCCAGTTATAAATGTTAATACAAAAGCATGATCAAAAATCGTGACAACTGTAAGAAAGATTTATGGACATGAAATGCATACGCTATACGAGATATTTAATTTATGTCTTTCTAATTTAACATACAAGGGCTCTGGTATGTGATGGCTATTTTTACTTGCAGGATTACCATACTTTCCTTAGCATTTATGCCACTTGGTTAGCAGTGCTCAATTTTATTTATAATTTTAGTACTCATCCTTTGAAGGACATTGGTACTGGAACCCAGTAAATTTACCCCAAACTCACTTCAATTAAAACCCTTACAAGCAGGCAAATACCTAAAATTTCCATCCATTTGGTACCAGCTGGAATCAAACCCAAGTGTGCTAACCCACTACACTATCTGGTCAGCCTCACCCATCCATAAATATTTATCTGCTCTCACTGCCTGGCACAACATATCTCTCCACGTAATTCAAACATTTATGAAGGAAAATCTACATAAAAAGGAGCTGTCCTGCCAAGATATCTCAGTAAAATTAAGACAATTACATCTCTATATTAGCTATCAACACTTTAAAACAACAAATTGCGAGCTGCTTGTTCCTGCATCAGACTGAGTAACCAAGTCAGTATCAGGGAACACAGCCGTACGCTCCTCCTTATGCTCAAACTTTTGTACTGAGATTCCCCGAAATGACTGCAGCAGCATTCATCAGCAACAAAAAGAGAGCAGCTAAGAATTTTCAAAAGTACCATATCTAGGGAAGCCAGCTCCTTTTTAAACTATTAAATAAATATTGATTAGACACTGTTGAAAAATGGTATTGTGATGTGGTAGAATATTTATTGATGTTTCGAGTACAGTAGCACCACTGCACAGCGAACAATTACTTCAGCATACTTTTAATGGCATCGTACCATATTTTGTCCCAAAAAGGAAAAAAAAAGTATGGGTGACTGACACAAAGTCAGGTACCTAATTAGAAATAAGCATTGCAATACTGGATGAGCTTCTTAATCATATCTTACACACATACACACAATCCAATCCATTTAAAAGTGTAATGTGAATGTGGCTTTCGATAGGCACAAACTATGCACTGAATCTCCTAGGTTGTGTTAAAAAGGAAATTCTGTGCTATAAAATGCACCACAATTTTCCAACTTTTATATATATATATATATATATATATATATATATATATATATAAATATATATATATATATATATAGTTGTCAACTGTTTACATAAAATTGGTCTAGATACCATTCAAGTGCAGATAATGCCACACAACAAAGGAAGACAGGTTTTAGTGGATAGAGAAATATCTGTCCCAGGCACTGATAAGGCAAGCTAGCTGTCACGATTCTTGCATTTCATTTAATTTAACATTATCAACTAAAGTACATGGACAAAAAAATCCACACCCCATTGGCACAATTTTCTTGTTTTCTCTCGAGCACACATTCATCAAGTTCAGTTTAACAAGGATAAGACTACAACCTGCAGTTAGTTTCTTTATCTCCTAATATTAAAAAGAGGTCACTTCAGACTAGTGATTTTTCATGTATATTTTTAAACAAATTAAAAGCTGTATTCAGCAGCACTGTAAAATATTGGCTTTTAACCTTCAAAATCTAATGTGCCGCAAGAGGTGCTGAAGCACAACTGTTTTCAAATACATGAGGCAATTTACAGATGCAGTTAACATTATAATTCTGCAACCAAAGGCAGAAGTCCCAACTTAACATCCACTGTCATTGCAAACTGGTCTTCTGTCCAGTAAGCTGCTTTTTTTTTGCAGGAAAGTGCAAGTCAACTGGAAAGTATGTCTTAAAGCTTATTTCTTTCGCTATCTACACAATGCTCAAACTATACATGTGTAAAAACAAATCTACAAATAAAGTTAAACCTTACATCCAGTAAACTGGATGCTGCACCATTCGGGATTACAGAGGCTTTCTTCACCAGATGAGAATTCTCGTAATGCTGTTGCAAAGTTCTACGACATGATATCCTCCGACAGCTTCAGTGGGTTTTATACAGGCAAGGTGTGTTGACTCGTCCTCAACATGCTATCAACCAGGTTTACACTCTGTATCCTTAAGTCAATCTGTAGCCGTCTTACAATCCAGTCCCTTGCAGAACATTGCAGGTGCTGAATTCTGTGGTGCAGTGAAAAGGTTTACACACACACAGCCCAAGAAAAATACAATCACATCTACTTGTACATAAAAGCACCATATTCAGAATTTCCAGAATAATCTATATTCATCCAGTTAATTTTACTTGGAATTAATGGTTACCAATCTTGACACAGCAATCTTCCCTCTCTACTCTTCCCCTTCTCCCATTGCTGGTACAGTGTGTGCAAGCCTGAGCTGTGTGACAGGAAAAGCCACAGCAGTGCATTGGTATCCCATAACCCCAATAAAGTGACTCATCACTGCATTGCCTAGGCTTTATATGATTGGGTCACCATGGAATGCTTTCTGTATGCCATGGCTGCCCTCGAGGTCACTGCCATACAATTCAGAATGCTACCTTCACAGGTCTGCCTTTGTTCAAAGGGAGTGGGGAGGATGGGAAATGGGAAACTTTGGATTAGATGGCTGTGATAAGACTCTCACAAAAGTAATACCAGTTAGGGCACTGTTTAAGTAATTGCGACATAATGGTCACAATCATGAAATCCTGGATCACGGTCAGCACTGTCCACTCTGTGAAACGATGAGAAACTCCCTGGAATATAATGAATGAATCATCTGGCATTCAATTGGAGGGGGAAAAAATTGGAGTATGGTGGACGACAGGCAGGAAAAGAAAGAGTGGACAAGTACAGTTATCTCCAATCTGCTTGGGCATCATATCATGCCAAGAAAAGCACACCATCTATAAACTCAACAATGGACTTCAACAATTACATTGGCTATTTTCTTTAAAGAAAGACAAACATTATAACTTAATTAAGAAAGCAATGCTTCCATGTTTTGTAGGGTACAAATCAAAAAAAAAAGCTAGAGTCAAGAAGATACAGAAGACAAGAAATGCAATGTTTTCTTTCAATCGCCCACCCTCCTGTAAAGCACTGGGCTTGCCAAGTGATTAGAGAGTTCAAGTTTAACCATAATAAAACCATAGATGGTTTGACATGTTGGTTCGAAAGAAATTTACTCTAAAACTGGCTTCTCCCATTAATTTTAAAACAAAGCAGAGACTCGTAATGTTAGCAATTTATTTTCTGACAGATCACCCGTCAAATCTAAATGCATTTCACAACTAAATTAGTTATTTCTAAGACTGCAGGATAACAATCAGCTCCATTTAATTGTGTAAATAGTTGTACATGGCCATAGTTGTTTTTTTTTTAAAAAAAAGGAGGCAATGTCTGATGTGTTGAACCTTAGAACCTTAAAACACATATTGTGGTTTCGGTAGGAAATTCAAAACAATAGATACATTCTATACGCTGTTTAATGATGACTATTTTAATCATCACCTCTCTGGGGCTGAAGTTGTTGGATCAATATATACATACATCTGAGTGGACCCAAGAATTTCAAAAGTTATGTGCTGCTGATTCTCTATGACTAGTTGGCGCTAGTAAGCACAGCAATATCCAACAGTGGAACCAGCGTACTGCAGTGCTACAATATGAACTAGATACCCAAGTGCTGTTACCAAGGCTGTAATTCAATCCAACAGTTTAAAGAACACCATAAACTTTTAAGATTGGACAACAATCAGTTTTGTAAAGTTTAACAAAACCCTCCCTCATACATGTTCAATTCCAACCTTAAACCCAATTGTTGTTATCTTGATATTTCAGTGAATAGGTTAGTAAATGCTGACATCCACTTCCTTACAGTTGCACAGTAGCATGACATAGATACAAGGTTTGTAAATGTGAACTGAGACACAGCCATGAAACTATACAAGTCATATGATGTGCACTGTATCACAAAAGACTTTTCTTTGGGCATTTTACTTTTCTAAAAAAAAAAGTACTCTTAATTTTTCCACAGGTCCTGAATTCATATGAGTGATTTCTGCGTGTGATTGAAATTTGAAAAGCAGATCTTGGACTTGCTGTGCTAATGGAACTTTAAATCCTCATGCCTAGAAATGCTAGAAAATTAAAAAGGGGAAGGGAAGGGGGTAAAACATTTACTGTGAAACAGCACCATATATAATGCATTGCTGCAACATTGTGCTAATGAACCATCTGCACCAAATGGAATGTGAATTCAGAGAGGAGAACACAGGTGCAAAAGTATGCACTGTTTATTGAAACCAGTTGTGACGCTAACTCAAAGTGGGGATCTCATTAGAATTTGTGACCTGCTTCAGAATAAAAATGAATGAAAAATACAAAAAATACACATGAATCAGCATCTGGCCTAAGTATCCAAAATAGCTGTTAACCTACTATCCTACAATATTTTAACAGCCATTTCAGGATACACATAAAACGGAGCCATAATACGGTTCTCTAATGGGTCACTTTTTGGCAAAACAATGATTAAATTAGGAAAAAACCCCACAATAAATCAACAAGATACTGCAATGTTTTCTATTGCTTTCATTTTACTTTCCTTTGAAACTTAAGTCTTACAAGATGACTCGGTAATGATCAATTTATTTGGAATGGAGAGTGGGGCAAAGGCAGACAAATATCAAGATCACAGGGTTTGGCATAAGATCAGGTCACTTTCTACCCACAAATGCAGTGTACACACTGACCCCTAAAGCAAGGGATACACGAGAGCCGCACAAAATATATAAAACAAACAGATGACGAGGTCTCTCGTCTACTTTTGTGTCAATGTGTACTAGTGACAACTAGTATTGCACACCAGCACTGCACCAATCTTCCCATTTCCAAAGAAAGCAGCTCCCAGAAAAACAGTTTAACGTGTAATTAAATATTGACTTTTAAACCCTTCACAAAACAGAAAATACTTGTCTTTTTCTTGACTAACTGCCATCTGAACTGTTTTGGGGTCACATTCGCACTGGACTCTTCAAAAGTTGATCTGGGACTACATCTAGAGTAGGACTGAAGCAATTAAGTAGTATTACTCTGCATTCACAAATGCAAGTGAACGTAGGCAAGTATTACCATTCCAAAGTTTACTAGCAGAGGAATGATATTGCCACTCCCACTGCACAAATATAAGGGTTTCTGCACACAAACGTTCACAACTCCATCAAGACCTAGTGATATCAGAGATGCCGAATTGTCCCATCTCTCTAACCTGCTCCAGTCCAAACGGAATTGCAGATGCACGAGTTTGCACATTGACCTGATCCTGACTCAGGTCTGAGAAGGCAGATGAACACAGCATAATGATAACATTCAAAATGGAAAGAACAAATAACGCACCTAACTGGATGACAAATGTGTAACCAGGGGCTGTTGAATAAAATATAGTTAAACAAAGCACTGGTTTCAACTGCCTTCTCACTAATCAACAGCAGCAGTTTTGCTTCCAAATGTTGTCTTAAAACAAAAAAATGTTCCCTTTCCACCCTCCCAAAAAAAACTGAGCCCCAATTCCTAATTCACCCCTCTCCCATCCCAAACCCTGCTCAACTGCTTTAAATAAAAGGCAACTGAAAAAACACAAAAGACAATGAAAAATGAGCATAAAAATTGCTTGTCTACATGGCGCTAATGGTAATGGAGCTGTCTTATTTTGTTTCAACATTCTCAAAACTATTAAAAACCTTCAGTCCAAGAGTTTGAAAACAAATCCACCATGGTTCGAACTCTGATAACAGTTGCATTATATGGTGTGGTGTGCTCAGGCCAAAAATAGGAGAAAAAAGGTCATGACTTGCTGGGATTTTCCAAGCAAAGAACTTTTTTTTTTAAGGTCAGAGCAACACATTAGCTATTAAACATACTCTTAATTAACAGCAGTTTTAACAGAGTACTTTCAAGAGCACAATACAAATTTAATGCCGCACTTCCAGTATTTCATATTCCTAACAGGTTTCATGTCAGAGACAGTATCCCTTTTAGCACAAGCCCATACAGGCTATTTGGTTTTTGGATAGCAAAGATGCAAGTCACACTTACTCTCTTTACTCTAATTGTCTGGGAATAAGACTTTAATGAAAAAAATTCATTTGAATGTTCCAAAGTAAATTATTTCCGAACCACTAAATTATGACAGCAGACAATTCTCACAAGATTGACATCATCTGCTCAAACTCCACTCAAAACCCAGGGGGAAAAAAACGTGATAACACTGAACAAGTGCATGAGAACAGTGTGTAGGCATCAATTTCTGACAGAAAGGCATGACAGAGAGGCATTACATATGGCCTATTTAGGACTAAGAGAGGTATACTGTCTCTAAGTCTGGTGACATAGAAAACACAAAAAAAAATTCTCAAGTAAAAATCAGCCTTTTTTTCCTTTTCAGAATGATTGAACTGAAAAGAATCCATAAGCAACTGCTCAGACATGACATGCCCAGCTGGTTCCCCGTGCTTCCAAGGAGGAGTGAGGTGAAGGGGGGAGATGGGGAGGGGGCGACCAGGCTATTGCCAGGGTTACAAGAAGTCAGGAGGGCGACGTCAAGGCTGGGCCCCAGCAGTGGCTGGAACCGGCGTCCCAAGGGTGTTGGTAGCAGAGATGACTGGCGAGCCAGCAAGGGGTCCCAGTGGTGATGAGGTTGGCATTGCAGATATCCCTGCATAGAAACATTAAATAACATTAGTCATCAAAAGAAACAGATGCATTTTGAACAGATTTAAACTTAGATGACTTCAACCAACATATCTGCCCACACAAAGCTCTTACAGACTTAATTACTAAGTTTGATATATACTTGCCCATTGGCAGTTTTACTGACCTGACATCATACTGGCTGAGCTGATTGGAGTGCTACCAGTTGGCATGTTAGCACAGGAGCCCATTCGGGACTGGTCTTTCACAATCATGTCTGTGGGACAAAACAGAATTAAAGCTATGGTACCAGCATCCATGACCTTTCTTGATTTCTCCCTTCTCAGCTGTACACAGTTGCCATCAGTTTAGAGGACATGCCTAATACAGTACTGAGAGAAATAACTTATCTTCTGCCCCTAACCCCTGTTCCACAAAAGACAGAAAAACAAAGTAACTCCTGGTCTACTGCCTTCCGCAGCAGAACTTGTTTCCACCAATGCCTTTTGGCAAGTGAAAGATTGGCTTGTGGGTGAGTGGAGTAGTAGGAAGAGGTGTTCAGAACTCCAATGGGAAGCACAAGACTAAGTCTTAATAAACAGTGTGTGGAACACTTACAAAAATAAGGATGCTCCATAGCTTCTCGTGCCGTTAGACGTGTTTGATGATCATATCGTAGCAGCTTATCCAAGAAATCCAGTGCCTCTGAGCTAACCAGGTGCTGATTCTCACTGTGGACAAAGCGTTCCCATCTTTTACGAGAATGTCTGAAACAGGGAAACAGGAACTGGATCAACCAGTTTTCTTTCTTTTACATAGATGATACATAAAATCATCCCATTTCAACACCAATATCAATGCTCCTTACTGACCTGCCCAGGATATCATTAAACCGAGGGTCCAGCTCAATATTGTATTTGTCAATGTAGTCATACAGATCTTCCGTGCCTAGCACTTTGGCTATTCTGACCAACTTCAAAGACAGAGAGGAAACAAGTTAAAACCACTCGAGGGAAAGAGATTAAACTGTAATCACACCACAAGTGAAATTTAAAGTTACCGAGAAAGCATTTAACTTTAATATGATTTTGATTTCATGATAAAACAATGCTGGCAAAGAGGAAACTTGCTTGGGGTTGAACTAAGTTTGACAACACTGTGGAAGTGAATTAATAGCTCTTACTTAAACAACCATATGGTTTACTTATTCAAATTCATTACAAGGCTTCAAAATTTCTTCCAAGTCAGCTCTCCCAATTCCTATCAACATACTTTTTAAACAAACAATTGGTAAGTCTTCAGAAAGACAGAAAAAAAACAGACACAATGTTAGTTTGGCAATAAAAGAAAATTGGATTTGGAAAAGAATTTTGCAGCTCAGAATTTTCTCAATTATTGCAACGTGCAGCAGCAGACCGTCCAAAGGCAGATGTAGCATAAAACTCCCTCTACTCTGTTCCAATAATATACGGTGGCATAATGGTCATATCACTAAACTAGTAATCCAGAGCCCCAGGCATGGGGACATGGGCTTGAATCCTAGCATGGCAGAATTTGAATTCAATTAATAAAAATCTGGAATTAAAAGCTAGTCTAGTGGTGACCATGAAACCATTGTCGATTGTTGTAAAAGCTGTCTCGTTTACTAATGTACTTTAGGGAAGGAAATCTGGCGGCCTTACCTGACCTGGCCTACATGTGACTCCAGACCCACGGCAATGTGGTTGACTTTTAACTGCCCTCTGAAATGGCTTGCTACTCAGTTGTGATAAACCATTACAAAGTCTAAGAAAAGGACAAACCAGACGGACCACCCAGCATCGACCTAGGCATCAGAAACGACAACAGCAAACCCAGCCCTGTTGACCCTGCAAAGTTCTCCTTACTAACATCTGGGGACTTGTGGCAAAATTGGAAGAGTTGTCCCACAGACTAGTCAAGCAATAGTCTGACAGTTATACTCACGGAATCATACCTCGCAGACAATGTCTCAGACAGCACTATCACCATCCCTGGGTATGTCCTGTCCCACCAGCAGGACAGACCCACCAGAGGTAGCGGCACAGTGGTATACAGGCTGGGGGAGTTGCCCTGTGAGTCCTCAGAAGTGTGATGGAATACTCTCCACTTGCCTGGATGGGCGCAGTTCCAACACTCGAAGTTCGACACCATCCAGGACAAAGCAGCCCACTTGATTGGCACCCCATCCACCCCCTTCAACATTCATTCCTTCCACATTGGCAGCAGTGTGTACCATCTACAAGATGCACTGCAGCAACTCACCAAGCCTCCTTCGACAGCACCTTCCAAACCTACGGCCTCTACCAGCTAGAAGGACAAGGGCAGCAGATGCATGGGAACACCACCACCTGCAAGATCCCCTCCAAGCCATACACCATCTTGAATTGGAACTATATCGCTGTTCCTTCACTGTCGCTGGGTCAAAATCTTGGAACTCCCTTCCTAACAGCGCTGTTGGTGTACCTATCTCACATGCACTGCAGCGGTTCAAGAAGGCAGCTCACCACCACCTTCTCAAGGGCAATTAGGGATGGGTAATAAATGCTGGCCTAGCCAGCGACACCCACATCCCATGAATCGATAAAAAAAAAACTGCTCCAACATTGGCAGCCATACTATCAGTTGCCTGTGCCTAAGCTCGAATTCTCCTGCAAACCTCTCCTCTCTTTTTCCTTTAAGCCGCTCCTTAAAACCTACCTTTCTGACCAAGCTTTTGGTCATTTGTCCTAATGCGACTTGGTGCTGAATTTTAATTGATAATGTTTCTGTGAAACTCCTTGGGAAGTTTTACCAGGTTAAAGGTGCTTATATAATTGCAAGTTGTCATGGTAGTCTCAAAAGACTGTCTCCTACTGCATTTTCCCTGCTGTCTCTTACAGCGCATTTAGATTGCTCCAGAGGACTGGAGAATTGCAAATGTTACACCCTTGTTTAAAAAAATGGGTGCAAGTATAAGCCCAGCAACTACAGGCCAGTCAGTTTAACCTTGGTGGGAAAGCTTTTAGAAACAATAACACATAACAAAATTATCACTTGGACAAGTGTGGATTAATTAAGGAAAGTCAGCACAGATTTGTTAACAAATTTAACTAACTTGATTTGAGCTTTTTTGACGAGCTAACTGAGAGGGTTGATGAGAGTAATGCAGACAGACTTCCAAAAAGGCATTTGATAAAGTATCATATAACAGGCTTGTCAGCAAAGTTGAAGCCCATGGAATAAACGGGACCATGGCAGCATGGATATGAAGTTGACAGAGTGACAGGAAACAGTGAGTAGTCGCGAACGGTTGTTTTTCAGACTGGAGGAAAGTATAAGTGGAGGTCCCAGGGGTCGCTACTAGGACCACTGCTTTTCTTGGTACATATTAGACTTGGGTGCACAGGGCACAATTTCAAAATCTGAGGATGACAAAACTTGCAAGTGTTGTGAACTGTGAAGAGGATAGTGTTAGACTTCGAGAAGACACAGACAGGCTGATGGAATGGATAGCCAGGTGGCAGATGAAATTTAATGCAGAGGAGCGTGAAGTCATACATTTTCGGAGGAAGACCGACAGGCAATATAACATAAAATGCTGAAGGGCGTGCAGGAAGAGAGAGCCCGGTGGGTATGTGTGCACAAATTGTTGAATGCGGCAGGGCAGGTTAGAAAGGTATACGAGATCCTTGGCTGTATAAATCGAGGCACAGAGTACAAAAGCTAGGAAGTTATGATAAACCTTTATAGAATACTGGGTCAGAATCATCCGGAGTATTGTGTCCAATTCTAGGCATCACACTTTAGCGAGGATGTGAAGGCTTTCGAGGGTGCAGAAAAGATTTACAAGAATGGTTCCAGGGATTAGGAACTTCAGTTACATGAATAGACTGGAGGAGCTGGGATTGTTTTCCTTAAAGAGAAGGTTGAGAGGAGATTTGATAGAGGGATCCAAAATCATGAGGGGCCTAAACAGAGTAGAGAGAGAGAAACTGTTCCTATTGGTGGAAGGGTCGAGAACCAGAGGTCAGTAATTTAAGGTGATTGGCAAAAGACCAATGGTGACATGAGGAAGAAGTCTTTTTTACGCAGCAAGTGGTTAGGGTCTGGAATGCACTGCCCGAGTGGGGGGAGATTCAAATCAGGGCTCTCAAAAGGAAACTGGACAAGCACTTGAAGAGAAAAAATTTGCAGGACTATGGGGAAAGGACAGGGGAGTGGGATTAGCCGAGTTGCTCTTGCAGAGAGCTGGCACAGATACAACAAGCCGAATGGTCTCCTTCTGTGCTGTAATCAATCTATGATAACTACATCAAAAAACATTCAGCGCATTATGTCCGTCAGTTTTTTGCTAAACTAATCCCATTTCCCTACTCTCTCCTTGCCGCCTTGTACTGTCCCTCACCTCCGTTATTTATATAATTTACCCATAAAAGATGCAACAGCCTGTCTCAAACAGTCCTTGTGTCAATCATTCCAAGCTCCAACGACCAGTTGGCCGCAGCCTCAAGTGCACACGCTCATTTGCACGCCGAGTGGCAGCAAGATGCTGGAACCCTGGCTACTGCGCAGTAATACTAGCTGCCATGGTACTACTGTGCACCCTCCTATCCATACCTCAAGCTGCCCAAGCGTGATGTGCTCCACGTCCCCTCTTTCTGCCCAAACAATTCAAAAATAAAGCAAAAGACTGCAGATGCTGGAAATCTAGATCGATTGTTGAGGGAGGATGGGTAAAATGTCTTACTCATCCACATCTATCTTGCAAGTTCCCCATTTACAGGGGCGATTTATTTTTAAAAACACAAAGAAAGATCTTGTTTTCTACCAGCAGGTGGGGATGTTTCTCTACACCTAACAGAATTTTTGAAACCTCCAACGCAGCACATTATTTTAGCAGTGTTATGCGTAGGTCACATCACTCACTTGCATCAGCACAGTATCAGGGAGAAAAAGGAGAGTCCTGTGCAGGCTCATTCCAAAAACTGCACTCCATTAATAAAAGGAGCAGACAGGACTTGTCAACGGAAGAAAGGTCAGCTGTAAAAACTGAAAGGAGGTATAAAGGAGTTTGTCCAGTCTTGGTATACCCAACAGCAATAGTGCTGTCCCAATCCTAGAAGCATTCTTTAACCAGCTCGAAATGCTGTTACACTAGTTATATATTTCAAATAGAACCATATACTAAATGTATACAATTGAGTACAACTGGGCCTTTTGTAAAAAATGCACATTATGCACTTACTATAACCAAATATATAATTTCTGTTGAAGTTACAGGATTTGCAGGATGCTGGACCTCAGGATAACAGCACTGCCAATGCAGATATTGCTCAACAGGGAATTTCTGGACACACTCCCCGACATAATGCAGATTTAAACAAATTAGATGACCATACTGGTGTGCGACGAAGCAGCAGGATGTGGGCCACACAACTACTATTCCCACTGTTATGAACGCGGGACTTTGTAACATGTTTTAAAAACTGTGATTTTTAAAAGTTTAAGGTTGAGTTAGAGAAGTCAGGTGACCTCACATCAGCTCTACTTAAAGACAATATAGAAACCTTCGTTACCAGGACAGCAAAGATCCCAGATCATAGACTTTATTTTTTGAAAAAGCAAAGACTGCAGGGGTATAAACACCTGAAGAACAATGGGTTTCACTCTCCCAGACTTTCAGATTGCAAACAAGGAGTCAATGCGTGGAAACAATGGAAAACTGGGGTGGCTCTGCTGAAGCCAGACTTGTGGACTTTGCATGTTGGAAAAGAACAATGGATTATTAACTTTTGAATACAGATACATTTAAACATATTTTCTGAAGGCAGACAGGCTGTAAGGAGGGAGACAAATGGTTGCAGCCTCAGACAGGCTGTAAGGAAGACAACCAGTCATGGCAGCCTCAAGGGAGAGAGAGGGAACACCTGCTCTGGGATGCCTGATATAGCAAAAGGCTGCAATGACTTGAACCTGCTTTAAAAGTTGAGGCTTGTGCAGAAGTAAAATACCAACAGGATCACCGCCTTATTCACGGACGCCCAGGTCGAAAGTGCTTGGACAAAGGAGCAAAGAGGACATTTACTTTGAGAAAGGGAGATCCAACCCACTGCAACTGGGAGGAGTTTGGGACTTTTAACCACAAAGATTTTGCCATCAAGGAGGAAAGAGTAACGTTTAAGTGTGGTGTGAGGTTTTCAGGTGTTTTAATAGTAAATACCCCAAATTACAAAGAAAGGCATCTGCTACTTACAAAGTGCTATTTCGTTAATGAGGATTTCTTTTAGTTTAAAAGTCTTAGTAAGTAAAATCTTGTTGTGTAATTCTTTGAATTGATCTGGGGGTTCATACCTCATTTTTACATTAACTGTCTCACTGAGATTGTAACACCACACTGCAAACCCACATCTTTGCTATGCCTTAAAGTAGAAGTAGGGCAATTCCAAAAGGAAGTGGAGAATTAAAGGGTATAACAGGTTTCTGAACCAAGGCAGGAAGATGGGATTTGAGATACAGATCAGGCATGATTGAATTGAATGAAGGAACAGATTCGAGGGGCTGAATGGCCAACTCCCTTTTTCCTATTTAAAGCAATGGCAAGTCTTGAGATTTATAGGAGCCTGTTGCAGAGATACAAACCTCTTGTCTGGTTGCTGTTTGTTATGTGGTGAAAGTGGAACAACATTCTGTAACAGGCATGGTGGAGACCTTTTAAAGCTGAATGGTGCAACTATCAAGTGTAATAACTTCCAGTGAGGAGCCTGGAGATTTAAATATGGCCATAACAGATTTGCACAACCAGTTCCACCAACACATGCTTGGCAATTTTGATTGGGCAGGAAGGAAGACATGACAGTCAACCCACAAGGCACAGCACTCTGGCAATGAATTGTGTTTTAAAAACAAGCATTTGTATTAAGACAAGGTGAGCACTCTTACCTGATCATAATTGTCATGACCATGGAAGAAGGGTTCTTTTCTGAAGATCATGCTGGCCAGCATGCATCCTAAGCTCCACATGTCTAGACTATAATCGTACATCTGCAACGAACCAAAAAATCTTAAGATGATTATGTAAAATCCTTAATTGAAAAATACTAAAGGCAGAGTACAATAGCAATGTAAAATACTCCATGGATTTGAGGGGCACTGATAGTTGCAAGAGGCCAGATAGACAGGTCCTTTATTGTTCAGCTACCTGCCCATTTTCTGAACACTTATTGCTTAATCAAAGCAATTCTTGAATCAAATCAAAGTTGAGGCTCTGAAACCATTCCTACAGCAAACTGGTTGCGAGCAACATACCATTTCAAAAGAAAGTTCCAAATCATTAACAAGTCTCCAACCTATACAATTCTGCAACCTTATTTTCTTAATTTCCCCCTCTTTCCTGACTTGCTACCTCTTGTAGGGACATGGTTCCATTAGTGGCCATTGACAGGTGAGCCTACACCAGGGGCTGAATTTACCAAGATACCAGGAGAAAAACCCTTGCACTTTTACATGCACCTGAGAGGTGAGATAGGACCTTGGTTTAACACGTGATCTGAAAAGCACCTCTGACTATGCAGCAGTCCTTCAAGCAGTGCTTGAGAATATAGGAAGAGATTATGCACTTGAGTCATGGAGCTCAAAGTGAGCCCACAACCTTTTAACTCAGGCAAGAGTGTTACCACTGAGCCAAGGGTGACATTTTAATTTACATTTTCTTCTAACCCAATTTCATTAATTCTTTGCAGTAAGATCTCTTATTCCATCAAATCTTGGGCAGAAAACCTAACCACAGGACATCTTTACCAAATTAATTGCGTATTGAATTGAATAATCTGAAAGCTTATAAAAGGGACCAGATACGCTCTCAGCTACAGTTTGTGTTTTGTGCTTAGAAAATGCAGCCCAAGAACTGATGTGTGTCATATCCTTCTGATGTAATATGAAAGGAGAGAATTTTGAGCAGCACCATCTCCAGTACCATCAGATCCGAAGCAGTTTTTCTCCACCATCTCATACCTAAAGGCACAGGTTTCAAACTGCGATCCCTGGAGGTCAGAGTTTAGTCCATCTGTCATCATACTTTTGTTTGTTGACCTCCTTCAATATTGTTTCTGTTGATGTTCTCAAATAAAAACACTGTGCAATACCATTGCACTATCACTTTAAGAGAATACATTATCTCAAAAGTGTCTCATTATTTGCATTAGATTAGTCTCAAAGAAAAGCCGCAGCTTAAAAAGTAGTCTCCCCACAACCTCCAAAAGAACTGAAAGACACTGTCCGCCCAACACCCCTACACTAGTCATCTCCCGTGCCAAACTGCCTCCAGATCTTTTGAACCAGCTGCTTCCTGCAGCGTGAATGCACCTCGTAATGAGTTACCTGCTGTTTTCCCATCTCTCTACATGGGCTGTATCCTCAGCATAGCAGGGCACTTTGCGTACAGCAACAAGGGATTTGCAAACCAGAAAAATCACAGCACAGGAGGAGGCATTTTACAATTAAAAACAACACCTTTCACTCTTGCTGCTCAACATTCTTAGCATCTGAAGATCATAAAAAGGTCACATCCAGGAAAGCCAAATTAATATTTTTTGGTTTCCACTTTTCCCAGCACTTCATGTTACAGCATGGTTACCAAGGTGTCACTGCTATCAGTGATGCAGGAACAGCTGATGGCAAAATCTCAGGAAATTACTATGAGTTTAAGTCTTTAGTTTTAGATTTCCTATATTTATCACAATATTGGACAGAATTAAATAACGGTTAATAGTCTTCTGAAAACAAAAAGATGAATAAGTTCTCCCTTAGGCCTTTCCTTCATCCTCTCATGAAGGATTTTACTCAGTCACATTGTTCCTTGGCAGTCTTCTCAAGACTCATCAGAGTCAATGCATTAAGGGGAGGAGGGGGGGTAACTCGACAAGATAGGGTGGCAGGAAGAGCTTTAATGTCTGCAAAACGTTTTCTTTCTGAAAGAAGCTGTGACAAATCTTTTGAAGGTGGCAGGGGAAGTTAATAAGACTGTTAGAATAATATACAGGATCTTTGACTATAAGTAGAAGCACTGAGCACACAAGCAAGGAAGTTATGCTAAGCCTTTATACATCATTGGTTAGGACTCAGCTATAGTATCCCGTTCAATTCTGGGTACCACATTTTAGAAAGGATGTCAGGTCCTTGGAGAGGGTGTAGAGGAGTTCACTAGAATGGTACCAGAGATGAGGGAGTTTAGTTCTGTGCAAAGACTAGAGAAGCCAGAACTGAGTCCTTGGAGCAAAGAAGGTTAAAGGGAAATGTAATTGAGGTGTTGAATATTATGAAGAGTTTTGATATTTGTAAATAGGGAAAAAATGTTCACTGGCAGGGGAATCAGTAACCAGAGGACATAGATTTAAGATAATTGGCAAAAGAATAAGAGGGATGTTGAGAAAGTTTTTTTTATGTAGCAAGTTACAATGATCAGAAAAGTACTTTCTGAAAGGGTGTTGAAAGCAGATACAATAGCAAATTTCAAAGGGAATTGGATGTATGCTTGAAAGGGGGAAAAATACAAGGCTATAAAAAAAACTGCAGGGCTGCAGGACTAATTGGATAGCTCTTCCAAACATGGGCCAAATGCCCTCCTTACATGTTACACAATTTTATCTAGGCTTTTGATATGGTCCCTCATGGCAGACAGATCACAAAAGGAAAAGCCCATGGGATCCAAGGCAAAGTGGTAAGTTCAATCCAACATTGGCTCAGAGACAGGAAGCAAAGGGCAATGTCCATGGGTGTTTGTGTGACTGGAAGACTGTTTCCAGTGGGGTTCCGTAGGGCTCAGTATTGGTTCCTTGCTTTTTGTACTATGTAGCAATGATTTGTACTTGAATGTAGGGGGTATGATTAAGAAGTTCACTGACGATACAAAAACTGGCCATGTGGTTGATAATGAAGAAAGCTGTAGGCTGCGGGAAGATATCAACGGATTAGTCAGGAGGGTGGAACAGTGGCAAATGAAGCCCAATCCGGAGAACTGAGAGATAATGCATTTGGGGAAGGCTAACAAGGCAGGAAAATATACAATAAATGGTAGGATACATTGAGGAACTTTGGAGTGCATGTTCATAGATCCCTGAAGGTGGCTGAACAGTTAGATAAAGTGGTCACAATGGCATGCAGGATACTTGCCTTTATTAGCTGAGGCATAGAATACAAGAGCTGGGAGGTTATGCTGCAACTGCATGAAACACTAGTTAGGCCACAGCTGAAGTACTTTGCGCAGTTCTGGTCACTGCACTATAGGAAAGATTGTATTAGAGAGGGTACACAGGAGATTTACCAGGATGTTGTCTGGATTGGAGAATTTTAGTTATGAAGAAAGATTGGATAGGCCAGAATTGTTTTCTTTTGAACAGAGAAGCCTCAGGGGAGATTTTTTGAAGTGTATATTGGATAGGAAGACCCCACTCAACTTAATTGAGGGGTCCATAACCAAAGGACATAGATTTAGGGGAAGAGGTAGATTAAGAGGGGATTTGAGGGGGCAATATTTTCAGCTAGAGGGTGATAAGGATCTGAAACGCACTGCCTGAAAGGGTGATCGAAGCAGAAATCTTAACATTTAAAAAGTATTTGGATATGAAGTGCTATAACCTACAAGACTGTGGACCAAGAGCTGGAAAGTGGGATAGGCTGGATGGCAACTTGTTGGCCAGCATAAATGATGAGCCAAATGGCCTCCTTCCATGCTGTAAGTTTCTATGATTCGATGATAGATGAAAGCTTTGTCCTTTCCAGGAAAGTTCAGATCTGACAAATTAATTTCAACTTATGGGAAACCACCCTTCAATTATTAAATTCAAACCCCGTAGTTCAGATTCTCAGCTACTGTTTTGCTCAGATAAAGGTAAGAAGATGTGACTGACCTGCTGAGAACATGAAATGTTGCAGTTGGTGAATTTGCAATAAAGGATTTGTTTTGCTGACAATTAAAGAACCTGAGCATTTGATTTGCTGGTTTCGGCTCCAGGGGGCACTGGCTGGAATGCAACTGAGCAAAAATGCATTTTGTGGGTAGATAGCTAGTTAGTCTGGCAAAAAAGTGTATACCCAAAGCAAGCTGCCTTCCCTCTCTCCAAATGCTTTAAAAATTGCTTTGTATTTCTTCCGTTTTATTTCAGAATGCTAGGAACACAAAGCGAGTCCCAAAGCATCTGGAGATCGAAGGGAAAAAACAGATTAATAATTTGAATGTACAGCCTGTCGAACTCAAAACACTTTCTAACTCAGCTGACTGAAAAGCACTTCATTCACCGAGAATGCAAAGAAGCAGATCAAATCCTCAATTATAAAAGAACCTGTTGACACTGCATATCCACTGCTGCAAATTCACCAATTCCAATACT